>NC_080164.1:58131545-58444327 GCF_950295315.1 Erinaceus europaeus
GCCTTTCTAGTAGGCTATTTTAACCACAATTATTATTATTTTTCCAAATAGCACATTGTATTAACTTCCATAAAGCATCTGGGTCCCTTTCTTAAGCCAGCTCTCTCCATAGCACTACTGAGATGGATGAAGCTTCAAGACAGGGTATATAACATTCTCATCTTCTGCTAGGTAGTGATGAAAGGTTTTGCTTTCACCCATAGAAAGGCTTTTTTTTTTAACGTTTATTTATTCCCTTTTGTTGCCCTTGTTGTTGTAATTATTATTGTTGTTGTTATTGATTTTGTTGTTGTTGGATAGGACAGAGAGAAATGTAAAGAGGAGGAGGAGACAGAGAGGGGAAAGAAAGACAGACACCTGCAAAACTATTTCACCGCTTGTAGGGTGACTCCCCTGCAGGTGTTGAGCCGGGGGGCGGGGCTCAAACCAGGATCCTTACGCTGGTCCTTACGCACGCCACGTGCGCTTAACCCACTGTGCTACCGCCTGACTCCCAGAAAGGCTTTTGATACCCCACCCAGTTCTTTTTTTTTTTTTTTTTTTTTTTAAGCGGGGAGTTCTGTTACGAACAGTGGCAGTTAGTATTGGGGGTGCTGGTTGGGTCTAGCAGTCTCACAGGAGTGAGTGTGGTGTCCTGCAGAGGTGTCTGAGGATATCACTACATCTAAAGATTCCAGCAAGTCTCTTCCCAATAAATTGGTGCTTATATCAGCTATTAAAGGCTGAAAGCGTCTGGTAGTCCCTTCTGGATCTTCCCACACAAGGGAATCTCGTGTGCGGAATGCCTGAGTCAATCCTCCAACACCATGTAAGCGTGGTCCTGGGAGGAGTTCCCAACTCTGGGGAACCTCTGCTTGTCTTAATATTGTCTTATCTGCTCCCGTGTCAATCAAACATTTAAAAGGAATATTACCAATCTTTACTGTCATAGTTGGGTGACCCCTTTCTAAAACAGGGGTGGTCCATAAAATCTCAGGCTCTGAATTTGAGCTGTTCTCTTGCTCCAGCCGGTTATTTCTGTGCTGGAAGTTCCCACATACCGCGGGTTCCTCCTTCTGCTCACCCTCTGTTATTGTTACTTGGCGTGGTGGGTGTAGCGATGGATTGGGTCCCAAGCTGGGCTTCTGTTTGTGGAAGAAGGGCACAGCACCAAGCGGGCGACCTGCTTCCTTCCCTCTTGGGGGCGGGGCTAAGGGAAGCCCCATACCTAGTTTAAATCCCTGTTTACATTTGGCAGAGGTGTGCCGTTCCTATGGAACCTTGACCAACAATCTCTCCTCCAGTGAAATCCTTTCTGGCATCTGGGACAAAGCATTCGTGGTCTCTGATTCCCTGTCTGGAGGCGGGGTTGCCCTGATTGGAGGTGGGGTCGCCCTGACTGGAGGTGGGGTCGCCCTGACTGGAGGCGGGGTCGCGGTCTATTTTCTGGACATTGGTTACGCCAATGCCCTTGGCGACCGCACTGAAAGCAAGCTCCTTTTTGCTTATGTAAGGTAGCTGCATAGGCCTGTAACATAGGTCCTTGAAAAGAGCTTGATCTGAGATCCTGTGTAGCTAGAATCCAAGTATCTGGGTGTTCGTTTTTAAGAGTGATACAGGCCTGTCGAAAATGCGGAAGCATTCCATCCCAGACTATGGATCGCAGAAGGAGAAAACGAGCGTCAGGATTATAAATCTTCCTTTCCAAACTCAACTGGACCCTGGCAATGAATTTAGCGAGGGATTCATCAGGTTCTTGTTGCAGGGAGAGAATGGGGGCTGAGGCTGCTCCCATGGGTGGTGTTAATCGCTCCCATGCTTTTAATGCACACAGGCGTACTTGATCAAAATACCCTGCTGGAAACTTGGCTTCCGCCTGTTGAATCCCTGTTTCTAATTGGCCTGTTCCAAACAATGCTTCAAAATTACCCTCTGGCTGATTTTGAATATTTTTCCGCGATTGTTGTAAACATTCGTCACGAAAGAATGCCTCCCATTGCAGGAAGAGGGGGCCTGGGAGCGTAGCACGAGTCACATCTCTCCAATCTTGAGGGGTATTAAGGTTCTGAAGCAGGCCTTGTAAAATGGACCTGGTCCATGGGGCATGAACACCGTCATCTTTGATAGCCTGGCGTAGTTCCTTCAGGTCTGTGGCGGAATATGGATACCAGGCCTGAGGTTTTTGTCTATTGGGGGCAACATTGACCGGAAATGTGTGGACTTGCTCTGATAAGTGTGTAGCGGTAGGAGGAGTCATCGAAGTGGAAGCTTCTGGACAAGTGGCCGAAGAAGTGGTTTTGGAGGCTACAGGAGAATTCGGACATGTGTCTATCAAAACAGGGTGGGGTGAAGAAGCAGCCGTGGAGGCAGCAGGAGGTTCCGGACACGTTTCTGCCAAAATGGGGGTGGCCGAAGAAGTGGCTGTGGAGTCCAAAGGAGAATTCGGACACGTGTCTGCCAAAATAGGGGCCTCAGGGCAAGATGCCAAAATAGGGGCCTCAGGGCAAGATGCAGAGGAATTAGGGTGGGTCAAGATCACGACAGGCCTTTGCTTCTTCTTGTTTTTAAGGTGCTGGTTAAGTTCTATGATTACTTCCTTTATCTCTTTGACCTCAGCCTCTAGGTCCTTAAGCCTTTTGAGAGGTTGACCTATATATCCCTTAAAAGCTGCTATGATGATCAACAGGATATAAGGTGAAGCCCCGAGAAAAATGTCCCAGATATATAAAAATTGTATACTGGAAAAAGAATGCAGGATTTGGAAAAGATTTTCCATGGTGGAAAGATCTCCGGAAAACAATAAGAAAGAAAAAAAATCACAGTGCCTTAACACAATATTGCAGATACCCAAAAGGTGTGTACTTATCTAAGATGTCTTCTTGTAAATCTGCTGCTTACAGGTCCCTGTTCCGGGCGCCAGATGCCGGGATAGCCTGAGGGTACTTCTTCCCGAGCTAGTGCTCTCTGGGTTGGAGAGAACTCAACTGGAGCTGATCTAGGCTGCTGTGTGGGAGAGGGATCAGGAACTCGTGCTGCACCAGCTTCCGCAGGAGATACACTCTGGAACTCTCGGAGCCGGAAAGCAATTTCCAAGTCCACCCAGTTCTATGATTCTGATTTCCTGAGTATGTTCAAAAGCCAAAATAATGTAGTTAGTAATGAAGCAAAGTTCTGTCTTGTCTTCAATACTTCAGCTCTCTGATGTTTAGACAACTCCCAGAAAGGCTTTTGATACCCCACCCAGTTCTATGATTCTGATTTCCTGAGTATGTTCAAAAGCCAAAATAATGTAGTTAGTAATGAAGCAAAGTTCTGTCTTGTCTTCAATACTTCAGCTCTCTGATGTTTAGACAACTAGAAATAGACTTGGCTGATTGGCCACTTAAACATCATATGTAAGTAGGAAAGAAGGGAGGGAGAAGGTTCACAAGCACTGAAGAAGAAAGAGGGAAGCTAAATCATCACTCTGGCACATGCAGTGCTGGGGACTGAACCAGGAACCTCAAGCATATGATTCTAATCCTCTACCAGTGAAGCCATCTCCCCAGCTGCTATCTGGTCTCTTTTTCTACCAGAAATTACTCCCTAAATTTTATTTTTGCACAGTTGCAACAATTGCGTGTGTGTCTAGAGGATTATTCTTAACCAAAACCTCTTACTTAAAGTAATGGATGGATCAGTGTATTGAGTATAATATCTACTTGTATTTCTTGTCTTAGAAGGAGACAAATATTGCTAAATTGAAAGAGGAACATAAAATACTGGGGAGAGGGCAGGATTTTACCTCAAAAACAGATACCTATCATTTATTTTTAAAATTATATTGAATATTTATTTATTTAATTTGCTTGAACAGAGAGAAATTGAAAAGTGAAGGAAAGATAGAAAGGTAGAGACAGAGAGAGAGTTACAACATTGTTTCAACATTTGTGAAGCTCTCCCCCTCCCCCTATAGGGACCAGGGGCTTGAACCGGGGTCCTTATGCATTTTTTAAAAAAATATTTATTTACTTCCTTTTGTTGCCCTTGTTGTTTTACTGTTGTAGTTATTATTGTTGTTGTTGGACAGGACAGAGAGAAATCGAGAGAGGAAGGGAAGACAGAGAAGGGGGAGGGAAAGATAGACACCTGCAGACCTGTTTCACCTGCTTGTGAAGCGACTCCCCTGCAGGTAGGGAGCTGGGGACTCGAACCAGGATCCTTATGTCGGCCCTTTTGCTTTGCACCAGTGCGCTTAACCCGCTGCACTACCGCCCGGCTTCCGGTCCTTATGCATTTTAACATGTGAGCTCAACTTAATGTGCCACTGCCCAAACTCTCTTCTCGAATTTCTTTCTCTCTTCCCTCTTTTTATTTCTTTCTCTTCTCTGCTCCCTTATTCTCTCCTTCCTTCCCTTCTTCCCTGTCTCCCTTTCCTTCTCCAACCTTGTCTTCCTTCCATCCTCCCTATTCATTAACCACAGTACCATTTACCTGCTACAAGAAATCTGATGTGATGTATCTACAACATGGTTCTAGACCAGAAGAACAGCTGCACAGCAGAAATGGGACAGTTGTGGCGAGTGGTGAAGAAGGGAACCAGTATTTTATAACGCAAAAAACAGATAGGACAAGGATAATGCAAACTAGCCTTGCTGGAAATGAGCTGCAAAATACCTTCATTTTCTACAACAGTGAAACCCTGATAAAATCACAACTGTTAAGGTCATACAGTATATCAGGTGGAATCACAGTCTTTAGAACTCCATTATTAATGCAGACAACCTCACAATCAAAGAGGATGAGAGCACAGTTTCCAGATGCCAATGATTTGATCCTATCTTATTTGGCTGTTTACATTTAAATACTGTGACTGTATAAATTTAAATAATATGAACCACCAACAGATGGATCCCAGTGAAAAACTGCACCTTCTCTGAGACCTTGAATGTACACTCTACAGTGCTGTACAATTTATTTGAGCACAGCTCATATTTAAAAAAAAAAATGGGTGGGGGATAAAAAGAGAGAAAGAGGGAGAGTCATTTCTTCTGCCATTATGGAAATAAAAGGACTACCGTTTTAGTTGGAGGCTGACTGTGCCAAGGAAACATGCAGTCCTCTAACCTCCGGTACAATGTACCCATAAGGTACCAAGCATCAAAGCATATTAAAAGATATTAACTGCATATTTGCTTATGAACAAGATAAAAAGCTGTAGGGCCTCCAGGTTCTCAAGCTGTGAGTGGAACAGCTTTGCAATTTGCCTGCAAAACTGCATTTTGATCTTAATGAATATAAAATGGCTGCCATTAAAAGTAAAACAGATTATTTCGGGTCTTCCAGGGCCCATAGCTCTTTGCCGGCCTTGGAGGGCCACTATGATCTTTCATTAAAATCTCACAGCAGGGCTCCCTCACCAGCAAATCAAGCCTTGCAGTCTAGGAGATTGGCTACATTTAAAAGTAATTTTCAGAAATCTACACAGATTTTCAATTTGGTAATGAAAGCCATAAGAGAATGCAGGCGGCATTTTGTCGAATATTGTTACTGATCCAGCGCTCACATTCGTTAGAAATTAAACTGCCCCGTAACTATCACGCTGATGGCAGCTTGCCATTTCGGCTGCGTTCTAATCTCCGTTTGTTAATGAGTAGCATGTGCTAATTGTTGTCATCCGTACTGTGGAGCCATCCTTCCCTAACAAACATATTTTACCTGTTCAGAGGTGGAACCTTTCATTTTGTAGCAGACCAAGTTGGAACGAGTGTTGGAGTTGTGCTTTTTTCTTTCTTTCTTTCTTTCTTTCTTTCTTTCTTTCTTTCTTTCTTTCTTTCTTTCTTTCTCTCTCTCTCTCTCTCTCTCTCTCTCTCTCTCGTTCTTTCTTTCTTCTTAAATGCAACCGAAAATTATTAGAAAAAGTAAAAAGACATCAAATTGAAAAGCTGGTGCTTCTATTTGGACACATCTGTTTTTCTCAGTCTACCCTTAGTTTTGTAAAGTTAACGAGTAGGCACAATGTTAATATTTCCTGTTACTCTCCAAAAAACGGTCTGAATACCTAACTCTGAGGATAATTATGACAAAATCAATGTTAGTATACAAGGATGGAAGGGTTTCATAATAAGCAAGGAAAGGAGGTGGAAAAAGTCTAGAGGATCTTATCTGCTAGCCAAAGTCAAGTGGGAGAGCACACAAAAATCCCACAGTGGATGTGGAAATGGTGCTGGCAGTCAAAAGAAAATTTGACCCTTTAATATTTTATTCTCTTTAAAGTTTAGAAGGGGGGACCTGTGATGTCTGAAGGTGTAGAATCTTGGGAAGAAACACAGAGGCCTTCAGTAATGTGGTTTCTAAGGAATAAAGCCACCTAGATAGGGAAATAACTAATAACTTTAACTTTGGGAGGTGTTAAGTAGAGAAGAGAATATGAATTAAATATATGATTATACAGAACAAGTGATATAAAGCTACCCAAAGACTCAGTGAGTAGTTTTTAACTTTGAATTTTCTTTACATTTTATGTAAAAACTGAGGAAAGTCATTTTTTTTCTGAGACCCTAGAAACAAAAAATTCAGATTATGCTTCCCTTTTGGAAATGCATTCAATAAATTTTCTTTACTTGGCAATTCTCTTTACCTGGCACCTTTAGGGCAAAACTTCTCTGCACTAAAATGTGACGGACAAGAAGAGCTGCTCTCTACTTTCTCACTGCCTGGATATAAATTCTTCCTGCAGATATAGAAAGTGTTTTCATTTCAAAAAGCAATTTGTCTTGGCAGAACACTGGTAGCTACAGAGCATATATGCAAAAGATGTATTTATTTTCAGGTGGTCCAAGTGAGCACCTTATGATTCAGTGTAAATACATCTTTAAATTCTCCTAGTATACTAGAGTTCCTTGGAACACCAGGGTTACTGTGCACCTTTGATTTTCCACATAGTACAGTTTTAATTGGGTGGCATATCTATGATTTTGAGGAATGACACAGGGGCATCTAATAAGGCGCCACCACTAATGTGCATTAGTTTTTGAAGAGAAATCTCAGGTCAATTCCTTGTCTCTGTAGCCTCAGGAAGCCAATGGGAAATAGATACAAACAACTTGGTAAGCAGTTCTGAATCTGTTCCACCTGTAGTTGCTAATCTAATTGCAGGAAGCATTCATGTAACATGTTAGGGTTTTAAATGCCCAAAGTGACACCAGGAAAAAAAAAATCTGCTGAATCCTCCTGAACTCAGAAGTCTGAAACTTATTTTATTTCACCTGTCATCGATTGTTTTAATAGTCCTCTGAGAACTTCCAGGTACATTTTAACAACTGTATACTATAAGGTCTCATTTACCAGCACTTTGACTTGTTCTAAGTTGTTGGTAGAGTTATGGTACATTATCTGTTTTCTCAAATATTAAAAGATAACCAATATTAGTATCCGTCTAATTGCTAGGGTGGGAGAAAATTGTACTTTAGGTCACAAATTACTATAATAAGCATCATATAATCAAGTTAAGTTTTACTAGTTATAATAACGTGTACTTACTTATTTGCTTTACTAATAGCTTTCTATAATGTGTACTATATAGTAATATATTGATTTATTAGACAAAGTGCAATTGTGTATTTGAAGAAATAAAAATAATGGGAAAAACACTGTTGTAGTTCTGTCAGTACTTTCCTACTGATGTAGGAAAATACACATATGCATAGCCTCATAGGTAGAGAATATTATTTTAAAAATAAAATGAAAGATAATACATTTATGACCTTTAAAAGGACATATTATTTTCAAATATTTCTACTACATTCTGAATGTGATATTCCTTCTATACCTACTATGGAAATTGCAAATACAATACTTTTAATTTTCTATTACAAATCATTCTTTAAAAGTAACACTACAGGGAGTCGGGTGGTAGCACAGCGGGTCAAGCACACATGGCGCAAAGCACAAGGACCAGCAGAAGGATCCCGATTCCAGACCCCAGCTCCCCACCTGCAGGGGAGTCGCTTCACAGGCTGTGAAGCAGGTCTGCAGGTGTCTATTTTTCTCTCCTCTCTCCATTTCTCTCTGTCCTATCTAATAACAATAACTGAAACAACAAGGGCACCAAAAGGGAAAATAAATAAATAAATAAATAAATAGAAAAGTAACACTACAATATGTTTTGGCAGGGAATATGCATTATTGTTTAAAAGCAGATTATCTAACTAAATTCAAACTTCTCAAAGACCTGTTCTTAAATATAGAACATTAGGTTTCAGTATCTTCATAAAATTTAATCTCTTTTATTATCTTTACTTATTTATTAGATGCAGACAGCCAGAAATCAAGAGAGAAGACAGTGACAGAAAGGGTTAAGGCTAGAGACACACCTGCAACCCTGCTTCAGCACTCACAAAGCTCTCCCTCTGCAAGTGGAGACTGGGGTCCCTGAGCATTGTAACTTGTGTGCTCCACCAAGTGTGCTACCACCTGGACCCCTAAAATTGAATTTTTGAGCTTTAAAATATTCTAAACTCTTTTTCCATCAAGTTAATCTCCTTTTAGTTTTTGTTTTCTTTGACAATATGATATACCGTATTCTGTGATAGTTCTAACAACTGGCTTGAAATACAATGTTCTATTACATATATACACTTTTGTGTTTACTTAAATGGACCTCATAGAATCAGTTCCCAAGTGACAAACATGTTTAATTCCAAAAGTTAATTGGAAAAATTGCTTTAGAATTTGTAATTATTTTTTCCATTGAAACAATGCTTAAATTACACTTTGGTTCCCAGCCTAGCCCATAAAAAACAAATTTGTCATCATGTAACTGAGCTAAAATTTAAACTGCCTTGGCATGTCCTTTGGTTTCAGGAAACAGAAAAATATGAGTTATAGATAAGAAAAAGATAAAATGAGTTTATAAAGGATCAGTAGAAGAGATATGTAGAAAAAAAAAGTCATGATTTCTTTTTTCTTTGTTCAGAACTTCAGTTTTTTCCCCCTCAATGAGAAAAGTAGCCTCCACCCAAACCTAAATCCTGATATTTATGGCCCCATACTACTTCAAACCTTCCATAGCTTCTGAATTTTCTGCACAAGACATAAAGATGTTTTTATACATCTTTTATTCATTAAACTCAATAGGACAGTGCTTGGTAACACACTATTAAGATGCTTTATTTATTCATTCATTTATTTTTAAGATTTATCTGAAGAGAGAGAGAAAGGGTGGGGTGAGAGAGACACAGCTCTGTTCACCTGTGGGCCAGACTGACTCACACAGAAAGACACATACAGTACACTCTATTTGCTAAGCCACCTCCCTGACTACCACAAAGGTTTTAGGATTCTTCTTCTTCTAGCGTTTGCCCTTCTTCTATAGCTAGTCAACAGTGTCAGGTTGAGCCTGATGTAAAGTTTCGAGACCTCCTTTGAATCTGGAGAGGTGGCAGTCGTTGACTATGTGGGTGATTGTCTGTAGCCGCAGGGGCAGTTCGGGTCATCTCTGGCTCCCCAGCAATGGAACATAGCAGCTCACCGGTCATGGCCTGTTCGATAGCAATTGAGGAGGGCCCAATCATAACGTGCTAGGTCAAAGCCGGGTTGACGCTTGCAGGGGTCTGTGATGAGGTGTTTGTTCTTTACCTCAGCTGACTGCCAACTCTGTTTCCAAGAGTCTGGAACAAAGAAGTTCAATGTAGGCGTAGGGGACCAGATTGGGTGATGAGACGTCAAGCGTTGGACAGGGTGGGCGAAGATATCCGTGTATATTGGCAGGTCCAGTAGAGCGTAGACGTGGGAAATGAACTTAGATGATGCCGCATCCCGACGAATATCTGGCGGGGCGATGTTGCTAAGAACTGGCAGCCATGGAACCGGGGTGGAACGGATGGTTCCAGAAATTATCCTCATGGAGGAATATAATTTGGAATCGACCAAGTGGACATGGGGGCTACGGAACCATACTGGGGCACAGTATTCTGCAGTGGAATAGCATGATGCCAGAGATGATGATCATACTGTGGAAGCGCTCGCACCCCATGAGGAGCTGGCCAGTCTTGCAATGATGTTATTCCTCGCGTCCACCTTTGCTGCAGTTTTTATGAGATGTTCGTGAAATGACAGGGTGCGATCTAGAGTAACGCCAAGATAGACTGGCTGGGCTTCATGCCGGATTCTCGTATCGTCAAGCTGCACATTAAGCTCACGTGAGGCCGAGGCATGGTGTAGATGAAAAACAGATGATACCGTTTTTGCAGTGCTAGAGATTAGTCGCCACTTTTTACAGTAATCAGATATCAGAGACATATCTTTCGTGAGTGTTTCCTCGAGGATGTCAAACTTGGATGCCTGAGCTGCACAGCAGATGTCATCGGCGTAGATGAACTTCCTTGAAGAAGTTTCTGGAAGGTCATTGATGTAAATATTAAATAGCATAGGAGCCAGAACAGAGCCCTGGGGGAGGCCACTTGAGACAAGTCTCCATCTGCTAGACTTGTCACCCAGATGCACCCGGAATCTTCTGTTTTGGAGAAGAAACTATATAGTGTTGGCCACCCATGGAGGTAGGCATCTTGAGATCTTGACTAGAAGACCATGGTGAGATCTTGACTAGAAGACTGCTGTGAGATCAACAAAGACAGCACCCATCTTTAAATTCTTCTGGAATCCATTTTCAATGTAAGTTGAGAGGGCCAGGGCTTGTTTGCAGGTAGATCTTCCTGGGTGGAAACCAGCTTGGGCGGGTGATAGGAATTTCTCTGTAAGAGGAGAAATACGTGACAGAAGCAGCCTCTCAAGGAGTTTGTAACACACGGAGAGGAGAGAAATTGGTCTATAGCTGGCGGCCAGTGTTGGGTCTTTCTTTGGTTTCAAAACTGCTATTATCTTCGCACGACGCCAAATTTTGGGCATAGATTCGGATTCCAAGATGTGGGACAGGAATGTAGTGAGCCACTTCTTTGCCGTGGGGCCCAAGTTAAGAATGAATTCTGGGGTGATGTTATCATAGCCAGCAGCTGTTCCCAGTTTAACCCTCTTCAAAGCATCTTCCAGTTCAGAGAGTGTAAAGGGAGAGAGTTTTGGAGATGGACAAGATAAACGGAAGTGGGATGACCACTCATGGGAAATTTCTCTTTTCCAGACTGGGTCGATCTTAGCATGTCCAACTTGAGTTAGGTGACTGGCCACTGAGTTTGGAGATATGGGAGGATGGGAGACGGGAGAGGGTTGGCTACCAGCACCCAGACTATGAAGAAGCTTCCAGGCCTTCCTACTTGAGTGGGTGAAGTTCAGACTTTCCATGAGTTGTTGCCAGCGGGCTTGGCGTGCTGCATCCAAGGAGGCAATGAGATGGTCAGCCACATCTGGGTCACCCGACTCATCATACTGCTTTAGTAGTTGCTCGCATTTAGCATCAAGACCACGCATATAGTTAGCATATCTCCCAGGAGAAATAGCTTGGGAAGCTGCTTTGAAGATGGCTTGGCGGAAGCACCTGTAGGAATCTTCAGAAGGGATAGAGTTAATTGGAATTGCAGGAATAGATTTGTTGGTAAGATCACTGAACAGACGCCAGTTTGCTTTCTGAAAGTTCCATCTTAGTTTCTCCGAGCACAGAATCAGTGGGAGCTGGAGACCAATGTGGATGATAGCTGGGCAGTGATGACTGTGCGGGAAGATCTTGAGAACTTGTCTCATAGTGGGAAAGGCTTGGCCGTTGACTGTGCTAATCCAGCACAGGTCAGGTGACGAGTCTTTATTCCATCTAGCACTGTGAAAAGAGCCTGGCTGTTTGGGATCGTATAATAGGGAGAGGTCATTCGCTGAAGCCCAGTCGGCTAAGATAGAGCCGTCAGCACGAGTGGAGGAATATCCCCAGTCTTGGTGATGACTATTAAAGTCTCCAACATAAACGGCTGGGTGATTCGGGCTAGGCAGGACCTCATTATCCCATGAGGCACTGGGAGGCTTATATACATTGACGAGCTGAATAGTTCCAATAGTAATGGAGTCATAGAAGGTCGAAGAGGCCGTATGGTAAATGTATGGTAAACGTCCGAAAGATACTGTTTAGCATAGATAGCTCGGCTGTGTTTAGGATGGAGGTTATAGCATATTAAATCGAATCCACTGATGGTGAATCGAGCAGCTTCATCGACTGCTATATGTGTTTCTTGTAGGCAAATAACATCTGCCTGATGCTGTATCACCAATTGACCAATAAGAACGCGTTTGGCAAAGGACAGCCCCTCAACATTAAGTTGGAGGACTCAAAGAGCAGGACCAACAGCTTGAAAGCTGTCAGGAGCTGCTTGTTGCTGGCTTTGAAAGTGACTGGGATCCATGTGGATTCAGTCGGCTAGGAAGGATTGTCAGTTTCCCCAATGAATGGGTACTCACGGGATGCACCACGGGAAGGTCGATCCAATGCATCCCTTTAGGATTCTAAAATGAGCTGTCCCTTAGTCATCCATTTAGTTACTCTAATCACATTCCGAGTCCTTTAAACTTAATGTTGGGAGAAATAAGGAGCAAAGGCAAGTACTAGAAGATGAAGAATTAATATTTTCAGATTGACATTTCTACTCTGGGTCTGAATAAGAAACATAGTAGTTGGGTGTTCTACATAATATGCATTGCTAGCCCATACAGAACACTGGTTAGTTGTATTAATAATAGCATCCTAGTCAACCTCCATCCCTTGAAGTGGAAACGTAGGTGTGATGAGTAGTATCAGGGAACTGTGGCAGCATGTAACTTGATACAGGGGAGTTAGGACCTCAGAGGATCATATTAAATATTTCACTGCCATTCTGCCTTATACCCTCACTATCATATGTTCTTATATGTAAGGTGGCCTTTAGTCATAAGCAGAAATAAACTCTTGATTATTGACATTCTATGATTTCATCTTATTAGAGGGTATAGAGTTCCTAGAAATGGGGAGTCGGGCGGTAGCGCAGCAGGTTGAGCGCACATGGCGCAAAGCACAAGGGCGGGCATAAGGATCCTGGTTGGAGCCCCCAGCTCCCCACCTGCAGGAGGTCGCTTCATAAGCCGTGAAGCAGGTCTGCAGGTGTCTAACTTTCTCTCCTCCTCTCTATCTTCCCCTCCTCTCTCCATTTCTCTCTGTCCTTTCCAACAACAATAACAGCTATGACAATAATAATTACAATAAGCACAACAACAAGGGCAACAAAATGAGAAAAAATAGCCTTCAGGAGCAGTGGATTCTCGTAGTGCAGGCACCAAGCCCCAGCAATAACCCTGGAGGCAGAAAACAACAACAACAAAAAGAATTCCTAGAAATGATTTTTAAATAAGCCAGAGCCTAAAAGGAAAGATATTGTTGAGGAGCCAGTAACAATTAGAATTTTTATTTTAGATGTTTTTTTTAATATTTATTTTATTTATTTATTCCCTTTTGTTGCCCTTGTTGTTTTATTGTTATAGTTATTATTGGTGTTGTCATTGTTGGATAGGACAGAGAGAAATGGAGAGAGGAGGGGAAGACAGAGAGGAGGAGAGAAAGATAGACACCTGCAGACCTGCTTTACCACCTGTGAAGCGACTCCCCTGCAGGTGGGGAGCCGGGGTTCGAACCGGGATCCTTATGCTGGTCCTTGTGCTTTGTGCCACCTGCGCTTAACCCGCTGCGCTACAGCCTGACTCCCTTTTAGGTGGTTTTTAAAAAGTCAATTTTGAATTAGTGAGATTATCAATATGTATATGGAGCTATTTCCAAAGATGGTGAGTATAGACTTTCTATAAAGGAAGAGATAGCCTTCCTCTCAGTCAAACAGATTAAAATGAATTCTCAGCAAAGTCACTTTGGAAGAATTTTATCAGTTTCAGGGTGGGGAAAAATAGTTAATTTTTTTAAATTGATTTAATAATGATTAACAAGACTGTAGGAAAAGAGGGGTACAACTCCACACAATTCCCACCACCAGAGTTCCTCATTCCATACCCTCTATTGGAAGCTTTCCTATTCTTTATCTTTCTGGGAGTATGGACCCAGGATCATTATGGGGTGCAGAAGGTGGAAGGTCTGGCTTCTGTAATTGCTTCTCCACTGGACTTGGGCAATGGCATAAGGGAGTAGTTAAATCTTAACCAGGTGCTCATGAACTCACGTTTAAACCTTTTGTGACTAAAAGATATGACCTATTTTTCTAGGATGTAAAGACAACATGTATGGAATGGTCCTACTCTTTTCTGGGATCTGTGGTAATGTTTTCCATAAGAGACAACTCATCTATAACCATGAGGAAGTAAGCATGAAGCTGAAGGACATGGGCACACAAGTAGTAGAATATCCCATCTCCAATTTTAGTTAAAAACGCAAAGAAGTTTTTAGAAATAACTAGACTGAATAGGTAATACAAAAGAAATTATATATGGGGGCGAGAGAGATAGTACAATGTTATGGAAACAGATTCTCATGCCTGAGGCTCTAAAGTCTCAGGTTCAATCCCCCACACCACTATAAGCCAGAGCTGATCAGTGTTCTGGTCTCTCTTTCTCTCTCTCTTTCTCTCTATCTCTCTCAAAAAATGAAATAAATAAAATTAAAAAAGAATACACACACACACACACACACACACACATATTGTCCTATTTGTAGAAACAGGATCTCCTAGACATGGAGAACTGATTCTTTGAAGCTTGGGACATTACATGTAGACAAAAACACTTGAGCCAAGCCATGCTTATATTTAAATTTCCACCCCCAAACCCAAAAGAGCAAAAACTGGATAACCTTTAAAAACTTGATATTCAGCTATCAAGGGATATAACTTACAGGTATTAAATTGGACAGAAGAAAACATCAACAAAGATGGACTATGTACTTGTTTATATGTGTAAATATAATAATTAAGAGACTAGCAAATATACATTGAATGTGTAACTTAAATGAAATAACTTCTATAAACTAAATATGACCCCAAATTGTCAACATTTCTGAGATATGGGAGTCCTGTACTCTTCCCCATCATCTGTGATTCTTTAGTTCCTTTCCTTCAGATACGTTCTGAACCAATACTGTAATACAATGCTAGAAAAAGAAAAATTTAAAAAGGCATACAAGAGTAAATTTTTATTATTAGATTCAACATACACAAAATTATTTTTGTCAAATTTCTTTAAAAGTTTTGACATGCTTGCTTTCCATTTCTGTACTTATCTTCTAGCAAACCAATAATAGCTCACAGACTGGCACTGCTCTGTGAGACACATTTTGAATGGTTGGTTATAATTGCTTCTCAGAAGAGTGTGGGATGGGGATGTGGCTCTAGTACTTCAGATCAAAAGGGAATGGACCCAGCTGACCCTTATTAGCACTTATGATCTAATATATTTTGAAGATATTTAAAAAGAAAGAGAGGGGCGGGCAGTGGTGCCCTGAGTTAAGAGCACATAGTACGAAGTGCAAGGACCCGCACAATGATCCAGGTTCCAGCCTTCAGCTCCCTACCTGCAGGAGAAGTAGTGAAGTGGTTTACAATTGTCTTTCTCTCTCCCTCTCTATCTTCCCCTCCCCTCTCAATTTCTCTCTGCCCTATCAAAAATAATAAATAAATAAATAAAATGACCAGAGGAACAGTGGATTCGTAGTGCCGGCACTGAGCCCCAGTAATAACCTTGGAGGAAACAAAAAAGAAAGAGGTAACTCAAAATGGTATCCTTTCAGAAGAGAAAATGCCATTGCTCACATGTCATCATAATGAAGATTGCAAAACTAACACAGAAGCAAATGCAATTTGGGTTAGGAAATTTTTCTCCCAAACAGTTGCCAAAAGACTCTTTCATATGAAGATGTTCTCATAAATACTTGGCTTTTCTCCTGATGTTCCTGTACCTCAGAAGAATAAGAGAAGTCAGTTTGGAAATTTGTTTTAGGCATGTATTTCCACCAACAAGGAAAGTTTGGCTGATGGGCTGAAAAGGATGAGAAACTCAAAAGAAATGTGTAATCTTAGCAGTCATTATAGGTAAAGATAAATAATTCTGAACATAGGTATTTATCCTAGTATCTAAAGAAGAAGACATTAAAATAAGAAAATGTAGATATAACTCTATACTGAATAAATTTAAAGGACAAATACACCTATATTTAAAATTCTGACAAAATAAACACAAATAATTTCAACAGATTAAAAAATAATAAAATGATTTAAAAAACCAGTATAACATAAAAGGAACATCCTTTTTCCCTTTGTAAAAGCTAGTGGATGTAGAATATAAAGGAACATATATACTAAATGAAAGCTGAAAACATGATGAGAAACCAATATTAAAAAATACTGTAAGAATGTTGTCAGGAAGGTTAAAGCTTGGTTATAGGCTGAAAAACTGCCAAGGACAACAGAAAGCTATTTTAAGCTCTGTTTGTAAAGAAGAACAAAGGGATAGGTACATTGATTGGGTCACACAGAAAAATGTTAACAGATGTCACAGAGAAAGCAGAACTATTCAACTTCTATTTTGATTCTATAGTCTGTATCCTGAAGAATGATTTTCAAACTGGAGAGGGCAGAGCAAACAAAGTTAAGAGTGAACTTGGACCCAAGATAAGTCAAGACATACTAAACTATAAGCTAGCTGTTTCAAATGAGTTCAAGGCTCTAGGACAGAGAAATTATGTCTCAGGTTACTGAAAGTACCATAAAAAGGGTCCAGATGTGCTTGTGGAAACCCTACCACTAATTATTTAGAATTATGGTCTAATCATGAAAGACCAGGGATTACTGTGGTTTACAGAAGGAAAATAAATAAATAAATAAATAAATAAATAAATAAAAGCAGAGGAATATCCAGAACATATCTCTAGCAAAATCCTAGAACATATTATCACATGTATAGGTTGTGTGTTTAGAGAAATAGCTGACAATATACTTACACTAGCAATGGTTTATTCCATATCATTCTAGTCTCTTTTACCAGCCCCTCCCTCCTTCCTTCCCTATCAACTTCACTCCCTTTCTCTCTCTCCATCTTTTTCTTTTTCTTTTTCTTTTTTATGTTTAACAGAATAATTAGTCAAATAATTTAGGTGAAAGACTCTTAGATCCATCTAGATATTTAACATGTCATTACATATCAATTGTAGTATATGCAGTAGAGGAATACTGTTTAAATTAAGATGATTCAAAACTGGTTGAACAAATGTTTCCAAAAACTGCTTGCTAAGTACTTGTGCACATCCTGAGAGTTTTCTGTTGATAATTTCCCTTCATTTTATCCCTGTATTCTTTTAAAAATATTTATTTATTTCCTTTTGTTGGCCTTCTTTTATTATTCTAGTTATTATTGTTGTTGTTGATGATGTCGTTGTTAGAGTAGGGCAGAGAGAAATGGAGACAGAAGGGGAGGACAGAGAAGGGGAGAGAAAGACAGACACCTGCAGACCTGCTTCACTGCTTGTGAAGGGACTCCCCTACAGGGGGGGAGCCTGGAGCTGGAAATGCGATCCTTAAGCTAATCCTTGCGCTTTGCACCACCTTCACTTAACCCGCTGCGCTAGCGCTGGACTCCCTATCCCTTTATTCTTTTACTTCTCTTCTCATAGCTTTATGCTTATTTGCCCCCTATATTTTGTATTTGTTATTTATTCATAAAATATTTGTTAAGTATATCACAATGCACCAGATTTGCATAATTTATTAATATTATTAATAAATATATGAATATATTTTATAATACTTATAGAAACTGTTTTTTCTTTTTTTTTTTACTACTTTATGTGCTTGTGTGTGGTATTAGAACTGACTCATGCTTGATGCCACAATTCTATGGCCTATATTTTCTTTCATTCTTTTCATTTTAGACAGACACACAGAGGAGGTTAGATAGCACAGTAAAGCTCTGCCACCTGTGGGACTTCCCCCAGTACCAAAATCCTCCCATGGAGTGCCCATGGCTCACACACAGGGTTTAACCTCCTGTAAGGTGACAACTCTCCTACGTGAATTGCCTCTCAGTCCAAAGAAAATTTCTATGTCTACTGTTATCTGATCTTTACAGTATTGATAAGCAGTCCCAAAAGATGATCATTTTAATGGGTCTGAATTTAAAATATGTTTTTGCCCATTTGGGCAGTAAGCATCAAAAATTACAACTGAAGCCCTGAAGTGATAAGTGAATATTATGTCCTTTCATTCTCTGTAAAATCCGTATTTCTCCAAGTCCTGGAACCTCTGGGGCTTTGTTAATTTTCCTTCATGCTTCTTTTGACCAACACTGTTTCATACTACATGTGCTGAACTCAACCAAATCAATGCAACCAGTGCCACCTCGACATGTTTCACGTCGGACTGTGTCTAGAGACTGGTATGTCAACCCTCCAACTACATTACTCTGGTGAGAACTTTTCTAGCTCATAGGATTCCTTAGTTCCATTTTGGGTGGAGCACTTCCTAACAAAGCCTCAGAACCTAGATATAGACCAGGGCCCATGAGATAGAGCACATGTGCTCATGTATCCATAAGTTAGGGGAAAATATATATTTTAAAGTAAAAGTGCAGAATGGTCTGCAATGAGTAGATTTGGATCCAATTAGTGCAGCTAACAAGTAGAAGGACCTAAAAAGGATACCATAAAGTACTTAATCAAATATTTTCTACTTAGGCATAGCTTTATTCTAAGACACATCACACTGCATGAAAATATATCTTCTTGCCAGAATGGTTCTCTCATTAATAAAAAAAAAGAGAGAGAGAGAATATGTATGCTTTTGTATTCATCTAAATTAAATTTCATAAGAATGTATCTAATGTCTGATCTCTATGATACATTTAAGTTCTGGCAATATACATTTTGTGATATCCAATGCTTTCCTTGAAATACTTCATATATTATTGGGGAAATAGGAATACATCGATAGTCATAAAGTTGAAAATACATATAGAAGAATACTAATACTTGTTGTCTCTCAATCACTTTTGTTACTATGGGCTTTGTATATTTTTTAAAATCCTGTCAGAAATTAAATCAGCTAATCCTGATTACCCCAGGGTATGTATATATGCATGAATTCATGTATGTATATATTGTGGTGCCTCTGATGACATGTGTACACTACTGGGTTGTCACCCTCCAGCCTGACATTCTTAATTGTTAATGTTCTATTTCAGCTCTTCCTGAATACATTCAACAAATGTGCTTCAATTTATGCATAAAATGAGTTCTTGAAAAGTTGTATCATTTTTTTTTTCAGTAAATGAAACATTACACTAAAGATACTAAGGAAATTCCCTTTTAAAGGAACCTTATGCCAAATTGCTTTGTAAATCAAATAATGACCCTATAACCAATCTTTCTCTAATCTAGATTTCTATATATCAGCTTTGACTAAAAAAGATATGTCTGCACTTTATTTTATACATTTCTGCTAGCAGTACAGCAACATAATAGTATGCCAATTTGAAATACCATAATTTTTACACTTTTTCAGTTCTCACAATGCAATCTTAGAAAATACATTATTTTCTATATCATACTCTGACATACTTTCTTCTCTTTTGTAAAACTTTAGAATTGTCACCCTTTTGAGTTGGGGGAGTTGTAAGTTGGTGTCAAAAATTAGATAATTATTAATTTACATATATATAAATAGTAAGCATATAACACATTATTTTCTTACTATTGTGTAGTAATATGTAAGAATATATAATATATTATAATATAATATAATATAGTTTTACTATTGTAATAATTAACACTGAGAAAAACTTTGGAGCTCAAGAGATATCTCACTTGGTAGGGTGCCTACCTTGCAATGCTCAAGGCCCACGTTTGCATACTTGCATACTATATGAGAGGTATTGTGACACTGAAGAAACAGCTGTTGCTTTGGTGCCTTTCTCTTCCCTCTTTCTGTCTCCTCATCTGGATGAAAAAGAAAATGCTTCAGCTCAGTGAAATCCTGCACATGAAAGGCACTTTTGCAAAATAAAAGCCTCTACTTCTATAGGCATGGAGGTGAGAGATATATTAGATTCTAGCAATTTCTCTGTTGTGAAGGCCAGGACAAGCCACATACTGACTCAAGCCTCAGGTTTTCCACATGTGAAATATGGTGATTGAGAAGTGTATGTTTTTGTAGGAAATACACTGAAGGCTTATTTCCCTCAGATTAATACATAACAACTATGTAATGTTATTGTCTAGCCACACCACATGTGAATTATAGATAAAATAAATAACTTTTTAAAAATAAAATTTATACTATTTGCTATGGTGAGACATTGCATATATCCCTTCTTTTTATACATTTGCTTTAATGTAAAGTGTACTTGAATGAACATTTACATAACAAGGAAACCCTTCAGCGGGAACTAAAAATTCAACAATTTAAGAAAAAAAAATTTTTTTTTTTTGCTTAATTAGGCCACTATACAATTTCCAGGCACTGATATATTTTATCAGTAGGAGCAAATCAAGCTAAAATAAAACAAAAGTAAATAGCTACAACAATAACTTGATACATAGAAGAAATCTCGGAACTAAGAGAGAAGATTCAGATCTTTTATCTGGTTTGGCCAGACCACTGGTTTTGAAAAGCATTTAGAGCTCCTTAAAGTTTTTTGTCTTATTACCTAAGTTAGTTCCATGAACAACTACCGCTCCCTGAAGCACACACTTTGACCCAAAATCAGAGAGCACAGGCCCTCTCAGCTTTATCGTTTACCAAGAGAAAGAAACTGAGCTTCCAATTATCTCTCTTTCGCCTCTTCTCTTTTATGATCAAGGTGACTTATAAACTGCTGCAATAAAAATGATTTTTTTTTCATAAGCATCTTCTCAATATAATGTGTCTCAGAGAAAGCAGAGAGGCTAAAAGATACGTGACATTCACAGATTTTCGTCCCTGAAGCCACAAAATCCACACTAGCAATTTCTTCATTTGACCAAAATGAATGGTCATCACAAAAACAAATGTAACTTTGGTATCCCTTATTTGGCTGAGACAGCTTAAGGGCTCAAACTTAATAGACTTTTTCTGACCGATTAGGATCTCAGTGCAGGCTGCATCATCCTGTCATAGCTGATAGCCAAGTCCAAACCACAGGCATGGAGCTGCCCTTGATCCATGACCTTAGCATACAAAACAATGGGCTAGAGAATGTCACAGTACTATGAAGGGAAAAACTTGGAAGATGATGTTCATTTTGCTTGGTCTTTTATAGGAGACAATTAAGCATTAAGATAGATTGATAGCTGATTAAAACACCAAATGTTAAAAGCACATTTCTATATTCTAAAACCCAAGAAAAGCTGTGCCTCCAACAGGATTAACCATTTTTCAGATGATATTATGACTGAATTAATCATCCTTCACTTTCACTGTATTTATTTTCAAAGAAAAAGACAAAAGAATAAGAATTGTATTATTATCTTAGTATTATAAAACACATAAGTGATTTTTATAACCTTAGAAGCTAAAAAGAAAAATAATTTATTAAAAAAGGATGCCAGTCATATTAGTATATTTATTTACAATTCTTAAAATGGCACCCTTTATCTTAAAAAGAAATCCTAAATGTCAGATAAGTTGCTACTTACACAGTCTGTAGACTGCAAAGAACTTATGTGTGAATGACAGAAAGTAGGGGGGGGAGTGCTTCTTGTATGCATGCTTTATATTCCACCAGGTATTTTAAACCATTCTTATTTTAGGCAATTGTTTTTGAAATAGATACAGTAAAGGTGATCATTTTATTTTATTGCTAGTCATTTCTGACTGAAATATTTTGCCAGATGAAAGTAATTACTGACTATATTACTTTTCTAACCTGTTCTATGTATTGGATTCCAAGTACTGATAGTATGAAATTATGTTACCCTGTTTTAAAAATAAATCATATGATACTGTACACTGACCTTATTTATATAAAAACATATGGCTGATATTCTGTTTTTGTTGTTGCATATATATGTGTACTTTTATACCTCTAGAGTTTGCAGGAAAGATCTAGTTTTACATGTAAGTATAAAGATATATAGCATGGAAGAGGGAGTCAGCAAGATAACACACCTGGATAGTATATCTGCTTTGGATGTGCAAGGTTTGCCAGGTTCAAATACTGGGGGTACTCTAGTGCTGTGGCATGTCTCCCTCTTTCTCCTTGTTTATGATATGAAAAAGCAGCACAGGAGTAGTGAAAGTACCTATGCATGAGGACCCGAATAAAAAAGAAAGAATAGGAAGACCACCTGTGACCAAACAAGACAGGACTAGAACAACTTCAGGAACCCACCAAATCACCGGTGAGTGCAAACATGTGTGGTGCGTGGACAGAGAGCAGCCTAGGGAGAGGTTAAGTGGCTGCTAATTGTCCGGCAGATTGCCAGTTGAGACACCACCTCCAGTCTGTTTCACCAACAAAAAGATGGATAAAGAGAGGAGAGGACTTCCCTAAGACTCACCAAATGCAACTGTGAGTCTCCATTGCTGCTGCTCTCAGAATCTGGAGCAGCACCAGGGAGGCCCTGTGCTGACACCAGGGAACAGAGAAATAACGAGGAAACTCAGGAGAAGATCTATACCTTGGTTGCCTAGTGGTGGGGCTGTGGGAGTCTCTTTGCATAACCTCTGGATTATCTCTGCCACACCCTGATTTATCTCTTGGTCAGGAGTTAGTGATTTAGGCTAAGAAGACTACTTACAGTTTAAAAGCCCTCAGGCTTCCATAGCCTACAGGGAAGAAGAAGAAGAACAAAAGAGGCTTTAAAGCCACTAAGCTCCAACTCAGGGAATAAAATAATATTGAAACAACTGTCAATTTCCATAACTGTGAACTCTTTAAGTACCTTAGACACAAGTCAATC
The DNA here is from genome assembly GCF_950295315.1 of Erinaceus europaeus. Taxonomy (NCBI): domain Eukaryota; kingdom Metazoa; phylum Chordata; class Mammalia; order Eulipotyphla; family Erinaceidae; genus Erinaceus; species Erinaceus europaeus. The sequence goes on from NC_080164.1 coordinate 58,154,335, forward strand.
CAGGCAAAAGTGATCAGAGTGATCAGTAATTTGAAAAGTACTGAGAGAGGGACCTCATAACATACTATATAAAATGGTTAAACCAACAAGAAGAAATATTGGAGAAACAAACCAGGACAAGAGTCCAGCTAAAAGCCCCCCAAAGGTTGAAGCACAAAATAGTGAGGTCAACATCCAAACACCAGTTAAGGAAATAATCACAGGAGTGAGTAAATGGTTTGAAATAATTGTAATCAGAAATGCAGAAACAACAAATGACACTCTGGAAGAAAACACTAATTATCTCAAGGTTATTAGAGAGCTGAAAGCTGAAATAGCTGAGCTAAGAACACAACTAGCTGAACAAGCTAAAACAGTATCAGAAGATGGTAAAAAATTAGATGAACTCCAGAAAACAGTAAAGGAGGGAGAGAATGCAATAAATGAGGCTGAAGACAGAATTAGCAAGATTGATGATGAATTAGAGACAACTAAAAAAGAAGTAAGAGATCTCAAAAAGAGATTAAGATATTCTAAAAACAACAACAGAGACCTATGGGATGACTTCAAAAGAATTTATGTACACATTATTGGCTTACCAGAAGAAGAAAGAGAGGGAGGAGAAGAAAGCATTCTTCAGGACATAATAGCTGAGAACTTCTCTAGTCTAGACAACATCAAAGACATAAAGGTTCAAGAAACCCAGAGGGTCCTAAACAGAATTAACCCAGACTTAAAGACACCAAGACACATCATATTTAAAATGGAAAGGAATAAGGATAAAGAAAGGATCCTGAAGGCAGCAAGAGAAAAACAAAGAGTCACCTACAGAGGAAAACCCATAAGATTAGCAGCAGACTTCTCCACACAAACACTACAGGCTAGAAGACAATGGCAAGATATCAATTGAGTGCTCAATGAGAAAGGCTTTCAACCAATACTACTGTATCCTGCTAGACTGTCATTCAGACTAGATGGAGGCATCAAAACCTTCTCAGACAAGCAACAGTTGAAAGAATCCACTATCACCAAGCCTGCCCTGGAACAAGTCCTGAAAGTTCTCCTAAAAACAATCACACCACCATAAATATGCCATATATCAGAACACTCTAAAAGTCTATGAGAATGGCGTTAAAATTTCTTCAATATTTGATATCAATAAATGTCAATGGCCTGAATTCAACTATTAAAAGGCACAGGGTAGGAAGATGGACCAGAAAACATAACCCAACAATATGCTGTCTACAGGAAACCCATCTAACTCAACAAGACAAACACAGACTCAGAGTGCAAGGATGGAAAACTATCATACAAGCCAATAATCTACAAAAAGGGCCAGCATCTACCCAGAGCCAACTACAAATTTAATGCTATCCCCATCAAGATCCCAAGCACATTTTTTAGGAGAATAGAACACATGCTACACATGTTTATCTGCAACCAGAACAGACTTAGAATTGCCAATTGTTCTTTCTTAAGAAGAAAGAACAGTACTGGAGGCATCGCATTCCCAGATCTCAAATTGTATTATAGGGCCATTGTCATCAAAACTGCTTGGTACTGGAACATGAATAGACACACTGACCAGTGTAATAGAATTGAGAGCTCAGAAGTAAGCCCCCACACCTATGGACATCTAATATTTGACAAAGGTGCCCAGAAATATTAAATGGGGAAAGCAGAGTCTCTTCAACAAATGATGTTGGAAACAATGGGTTGAAACATGCAGAAGAATGAAACTGAAACACTATATTTAATCAAATACAAAAAAAAAATTCCAAGTGGATCAAGGACTTGGATGTTAGACCAGAAACTATCAGATACTTAGAGGAAAATATTGGCAGAACTCTTTTCCACATAAATTTTAAAGATATCTTCAATGAAGCCAATCCAATTATAAAGAAAACTAAGGCAAGCATAAACCTGTGGGACTACATCAAATTAAAAAGCTTCTGCACAGCAAAATAAACTACTACCCAAACCAAGAGACCCCTCACGGAATGGGAGAAGATATTTGCATGCCATACATCAGACAAGAGTTTAATAACCAACATATATAAAGAGCTTGCCAGACTCAACAACAAGACAACAAATACCCCATCCAAAAATGGGGAGAGGACATGGACGGAATATTCACCACAGAAGAGATCCAAAAGGCGAGAAACATATGAAAACATGTTCCAAGTCTCTGATTGTAAGAGAAATGCAAATAAAGACAATAATGAGATATCACTTCACTCCTGTGAGAATGTCACACATCAAAAAAGGTAACAGCAACAAATGTTGGAGAGGTTCTGGGATCAAAGGAACCCTTCTCACTGCTGGTGAGAATGTAAATTGGTCCATCCTCTGTGGAGAATAGTCTGGAGAACTTTCAGAATGCTAGAAATGGGCCTACCTGATGATCCTGCAATTCCTCTCCTGGGAATATATCCTAAGGAACCTAATATACCCATCCAAAAAGATCTTTGTACACATATGTTCTTAGCAGCACAATTTGTAATAGTCAAAACCTAGAAGCAACCCAGGTGTCCAACAACAGATGAGTGGCTGAGCTAGTTTTGGTCTATATACACAATGGAATACTACTTAGCTATAAAAAATGGTGACTTCACCGTTTTCAGCCGATCTTGGATGGACCTTGAAAAGTTCATGTTAAGTGAAATAAGTCAGAAACAGAAGGAGGAATATGGGATGATCTCACTCTCAGGCAGAAGTTGGAAAACAAGATCCGAATAGAAAATACAAGTAGAACCTGAACTGGAATTGGCATATTGCACCAAAATAAAAGACTCTGGGGTGGTTAGGGGGGCGGGGAATACAGATCCAAAAAGGATGACAGAGGACCTAGTGGGGGTTGTATTGTTATATGGAAAACTGAGAAATGTTATGCATGTACAACTATTTTATTTACTGTTGAATGTAAAAAATTAATTCCCCAATAAAGAAATTAAAAAAAGAAAGAATATCTGAATAATGTAATAGTTGTTAATAGTATTATAAGGAGTGAATGAACAACAACAAAAAATCATTCTATATCAATTATAGTGAATAAAAGCAATATGTATTATACATACTCAAGGAAGGAAATGGAAAAAGGAAAGTATAAGAGGAGAAAGACATGAAGAAAAGTGGAAGGATAGTTGAATGAATCAGCACAGCAGAGGCAATATCAAAAAGTTCAGTCCAACACCATTTTATATTTCCAAGGACATTACACATGCCATTAAAAGTATTGTTTAAAAAAAACAGGGCGGGAGGTAGATAGCACAATGGTTATGCAAACAGACTCTTATGCCTGAGGCTCTGTCAAGTCCCAGGTTCAATCCTCCACACCACCATAAGCCAGAGTTGAGCAGTGCTCTGGAAAAAAAAAAAAAAAAAAAAATTAAATCCCACCAATAACTTGTTGGTTATCATTACTTAATTATAGTGTTCATATACTTGGAATCATGTGCTACCTGCTTCCTGTCCTCTAAAAACAATCCATGCAGTCAGACTGCACTGCATTTAAAAGTTTTCTGAAAATACAATCAAAGGAAAATATGACACACACAAAAAAGTTTCTGTTAGCTTCTCAACCTGACCAGCTAATTTATCATCCAGCAGGATCTACTAGAAGCTCACTGTCCTTAAGTTACACCCACACAGAATAGCAGGGTTATATCCAGAAACACTGATTATAGTAGCAGGGTGTATGAACTGAGGAAGCAAAATTCCAAAAATGAGAAGAGAGATATTGTTTCTTCCTTGATTTTTCTACACAAACTACAATTCTCCCTTTCTTTCCAACACCTACCACCTCCTAATCCTGCCTAGAGTCTGTTGTGAATACATTGTTTATTGGTCTTAAGCAAAAGGAATTATGGGCTATGTGCATGATTAGCATAAGGCTGGCATCATGACCTATATCAAAGGATGTATTCTTGTCAGAGGTGAGGGTATGGGCAACTACTTAAGCAAGACTCAGGTAGAAGTTTGACTTTTATTTATTTATTTATTTATTTATTTATTGGCCTTTTGCCTTTGCCTTTCACTGTTCTTCGACTGTTGCTGTTTTTTTTTTTTTTTCTGATCTTCTCCAGAGAACCACATATTCTGTAGCTGAACACTAGTGAACAAGGCTTAAGGACTGTGGCCCAGGCCACATGACTGGCTGGTCTCTCCCTCTGCTTATTTTGCTACTGTAGTTTTTAGGTATCTAAAAACCTTGCCTTTTTATAAACCTCAAGCAAAAGCCCCTAGTAATTTTTTTTTTCAATAAGTGTACATGAGTTTTCCTGGAAAAAGCCATTTAGCTCTCTGCAAGGATTTGGTGTTGATCCCAGAAGAAGGTGGGGTCAATTCATTCTGGCTGCCAAGTTGAGAGAAAAGCTAGGCTTTCAATGACATACTTGACACCTGTGGACCTCACTTGAACTTTTTCTACCTAAGTAAAAGATAGCACTGAACCCAGGTTTCATGTCTCAGGAGAGGTGGAATCTTGCCATAAAGTTTTATGGGAGTGATCCCACCTAAGAGTTATATATATTACTTTGAATTATTTATTTTTAAATTGAAAACAGTACATGACCATGTTAGCTTGGATCAAGGTTAAAAAAATAAATAGTTGGGGGAAGCTGGCTTATTGAAGTTGTGCCAATATTCCTGTCAAGAGTTCCTATTGCTATATGTAGTTACTACAAGAGAATAGAAAAAGAAAAACCCACAATCCACAAAGTGACTAATAGATACAAACACATTAATGCAGTCATTTTGACAGTTTTCAGCACACAACCATATCACCACAGTCCCCAAGCGATGCTGGCAAATTGTAGGTAAGTGGGTTTGGGAGACATCCTGAACCCTGAATTTCTCAGAAACAATATTCAGTGGATTATTCTATCACAAGTTTTCAGTGTTTCATGGAGTCTACCTAATTATACATCAGAATCACATAAAAAGAAAGACAACGTCATCAATGCTTCTGTCTACAGAAGTCAAGAACCTAAGTCACCTGACTCTAAGATAAAACCTTCTCAATGCTAATCACTACAGTAATTTCTGCTGGCTGTGCAGTGCCACACAGTTTAACTAGAAGCCGCTGGTGTTTTCATAAGAGAGAGTGAGTTGGAGGTTAATAAGGGAGTTCTGGGCAGAGTAAGCATCAGTGAGGTTATCCTTGATGTTACTGAAAGGTAAAATCTTCACAAAGAGAGAATGGGAAGAGAGAACTTGTTCTCAGGCTGATCTTGTGGAGTATCCTCTCCAGGCAGGAAGAAGGAGGAAGAGGAACAGAAAGCATGAATGGGCTAGCTTAAGCACATGTTGTAACAGAGGCCAAGAATACCTTAAACCTACATGTGCCAGCCAAGTGCCACAGGCAGGTCAAAGGTACGTTTGAAAAAGTGATCGCTGATCACTGAGGACAAAAATAAGGTCGGTTTTCATGTTATAACAGCCACAGAAGGATACATCAAATCTAGGATACAGTGTGTGAAAGAATAGGAGTAGCAACTCATCTGCTTGAGATGTTGTGAAGTGAAAGTTGAAAAGTTTGATTATCAAGAAGAGGGAGCAGCAGCATGAGAAAGAAATAATTTAAAATTCAAATATTTTGTATAAGAAAACATTAAAAATATTATTTCCAGCCAGTATAATTTAAAGAAGAAAACTAGTTGAATAAGTAAACGTTAAGAAGAAATATATAAGAGGGCTGGAGAAACAATAGTTATGCAAAAGACTCATGGGGGGGGGCGGACGAAAGGTAGCACCACTGGTTGAGCAATCAGGGAGTAAAGGAAGCTCAAGTTTCAGTTTAAGGATCCCGTTTCCAGCAGAGGCGGGGGTCGCTTCACAAGATACGATGCAGGTCTCCAGGTGTCTTTCTCTCCTCATGGCTGTCTTCCCCTTCCCCCTTTATTTCTCTCTGTCCTATTCAACAACAACACCGATAACAACAACAATAATAATTAATCAACCAAAAACAGCAAGGATGAACAAAAGGGGGAAAAAATGGCTTCCAGGAGCAGTAGGTTCGTATTGCAGGCATCGAGACACAGCGATAACCCTGGAGGCAAGAGAGAGAGAGAGAGAGAGAGCGCCTTTTATGCATAACTCTTGTGCACATGCACTTTTATTGAACCCAAGGCGCCAGGTTCAATCTGTAGCACCACTTGAAGTCAGAGCTGAGCAGTACTCTGGAGTCTCTCTCTCTCTTTCCATTTGTATCTCACTCTCTCCTTTAAATAGGTCTCACACTCTCTCTGCCTCTGTCTAAACATAGATAAATAAATAAATTATAATGAATAGCTTATTAAGAAGGTGCTTTTAAAATGTACATAGTTTTTCCAGATATCCCTTAAAAATCCTAACAGGGTGAGGGGCAGTGAAGAACCCAGTAAAACGCACATATCATCATACACAAGGACCTCAAGTCTCCACTCCCCATCTATAGGGAGGATACTCTACAAGTGGTAAAGCCCATCTGAAGGTGTCTTTCTTTCTTCTTCTCTATCTTCCTTCTCATCTGAATGGATTCATAGTGGTGGTACCACGTCCTAGTGATAATCCTGGAGGGAAAAAAAATTCCTAAGAGTATGAGCTTTTTGATTTTCTTCCTTTATAAATATGTAAGCCACTCTTCCCTGGAATTCAATTAGTTAGTAGTGGAGCTGGGGCATGTGTCTTCTGTGTTCACCCTTCCTATTTATTTCATTGTATACCAAATCCGTTCTTCAATGAAAGAACAATTGAAATTTTCTTTTCGTACAACTTTTCATAAAAGCAAAAGCTTTTGAAAGATAGGACAGAGGGTTTTATATAAATACATCTGATAAATATATCCCATAACCATATCTTATTTTTATTTCAAGATTATAAAAGCACCACTAGCTAACCTAGAATTTTTCTTCTCTATTCCAATAATTCTAAGTACAAAATTGTGTCATTCTCCGATATGCCCATCATAACTGACAGCAGGAAGGAAAGGAGTGCTAATATATAAATACCTACTGTCTACTTTTGTATTGCTCATCTATGTGACATACATAAAGACAATTAGTTTTCAAAGACACTAGTCTTTTTCTCTACACTTCTTAACACTGACATACACAATGAAGATCTGCTAGAATAATCATATCAACTTTTTCTACATACCAAATAAATTTAAAGTAAGATTTTACAAAAATAATTAACAGACTAATACAGTAATAAGTGGAATACACAATAAGAATATGCACTAGAATATCTGCTCTATGGAATGCCGAACTAGTGTTCTAGGAGATTAACAATTATGATCGCCAGTCCTCTTCTGATTCTATAATACTCCACACAATCTTTTTTAAATTACTTTATTAACCTTTCCTCCTAGCACAGAAGTGCCCGATTATAGATAATATTTCAGAATCATCTGAGGTGTAAGTGTGTTTGATTTGCTCAGTAATTATTTGTCTACTTTATTACACTGGCCAAGCACACAAGCTCCTTGGCCAGCTTTACTTCAAGTCCAGTTAAGAACAGGGTCATATCATTTTGAGGATCACTCCCTTTGGGCCCCAACATACATGAGATTTTCATATTGAAAATGGGAACAGTACATGGAAAAATAGCACATTCTAAATATGGAGGAATTATTCCCTGTTTTGTCATTAACGGTTTCAGACTCTAGGTTTAACGAAGAAAATATTGTTTGCTAGTAAAAGGAATCTGATTGTTCCGTGCACCCCACCCCTACCCCCCAGGACAAGGAGAGAATGCAGGCAGGCACTGAAGTCTGAGCATGCAAATGTCCCTTGATGAAATCTAAAAGCGTATCCTTACATCCCTCTGGTGGCCTTCACTAGGGTCTTTAAAATCTGTCCCTTGTCAAGCATACCACCCAGCACAAAATTTTATTTTGATCTAAGTTATGAATGCATTTTTTGGCATGCAGCTCCACTCACACAAGGCAGAAAGGAGTGGGGTATGGGTGGCCCCAGGGGAGAGCCCAAACTCTATCCTTTCAACAGGGATCTGGAGAAAAGAGTAAAGTCTAAAATCCACGCTGGATTTTGCAGAGTGAGAAGTTTGTCTCTTCTAACTTTACAGCACAGGACAAATAAAACTAATGTGATGTGTTCTTAAAGATGAAAATGCATTGAGTTGAAACAGGATGCAGAGACTGATTCTTAAGGGCCACCACCACGATAAAATGCACAAAGCCAAAGTACGCTGTTTATTGTCCACAATCAACAAATTCTAAAATTTCCATATGTAGCAGGATTCCCAAACTCTGTTAGTAATACAGGATAGGGCTGGTCAGCTCACTCACCCATGGAATTACAGCGTGGGGTATGGATGCCAGTATTTTAGACCCAAACCGAGCATAAAAAACACAAAGTAAAATTCAGTGTCAGCACAAAGTTGACAGCGAATGATTATAACAGCTTCGAAGCTTGAAAAAGAGTGTAAATAACTAGGATCCCCTGCGGGCTCACTCAGCCTGCATACATAACAACCGTGATGGACAGCCTCTGTGGTAAAGTCTGAAAGAGCCACTGGGAGGATGCAAAAATTTCCGCCAGCAAAGAGCCTTAACTGTCACCTTTCTGACTAAATCAGCTACTTTCATATAGGGAGAGAAACAGAGCAGTAGGCTACGCCTTTGGAACACCAATTGCCCCTTTGCCTAGCAAAGAAGAATGTTAATTATAGACTCTTCTGTGGTTATCAAGGGACTAAAACCCCACCAGCTTTTGCACTCTGTGAGCACTCTTCTCCCTGATCTTTAATCCTCAGTGCTTTTAGCCCACAAAAGATTGTTATTCACAACAACTCTGCTCATTTGTAGAATGTAAAAAGTAAAGACAAAAAAAGAAAAGAAAAAGAAAAAAGAAAATTGCTCTGCTATCCCCAACTGAACTGTTGACTTGTTGGGTGGCTTTGACTGGAAATTTAATTTTCTTTTCTTTTTGTGTGTTTATGCACACCAATGCTAACACTTGTGCCTGCATCCAACAACAAGAATGGTTTTCAAGTACTGAAAAAATGACAAGTACATCATGGCATGTGGCCTCCAGCCTAGCATAACAGAAGCCAGCTTTGTGAGCACAGAGACTCATATCACTAGTACTTAGAAACTCAAAAGAAAAGAAAGCAGCCAGGTCCTCTGCAAGCACCTACCCAAGACTCCACAGGTTAGTAATTCATTTACAAGATAATTAATCAATTAGCAAATGATCCCTTTCCCCTTTGCTATTTATCCTGCATAAGAATTGCATCTCCAAATGAAATGGCAGACCACTTGTATTAAAACTTTGCCCTTCAAGCACATCGGTCTTATTTATCTGAATTGAGCAGATGCTTTGTAGTGCCAGTCCATCCTAACTGGACTGTTTACTATTAGAACCCGAATAAGATTTAAGCTAAACAGAAGAACATAAATATGACACCCTATAGACATTCATGATGATCAATGGTGCTGTATCATTGCCAGCCATTGCTATTTATTCATATAGGAAAAGAGGGAGGAAATACACTTGACATTGCTAAAATGGGAACTATAGTCATAGAAAGGAAAGGTGAAGATGGAACTTACATGACTATTGGCTCTAGGATACAACTCCTGAGGTCTTAAACTGCAATTATACTGCTACCTTGCAAAGACTCAGTTTACAGCAATTCCCATTTCTTTCAGAATTTCATATTATACCTGGAACCTCTTTGGAATGTAATGCTATCAGGCAACTTTTGCTTAGGAATCAGGGTATTTATAAGGTCTTGCAGGTAACCAACACCAAGGGAAAGATCTGACCAACAGTGGTAGGAAGCAAATTCCATTAGATGTCACTCTGATCTGAGAGTGGTCCAGGGTGCCTTCACTGTAAAATAATGCAAGATGAATTAAATTATTTGGAGGCCCTCCTAACACAACTAGAGTGTTCTGTATTTCTGCATCTTTCCATGTTAACATGGCTGCCAGGTGGCATGAGAGAAAAGACCTTCTTCTCTTGCCAAAACAGGAGTCTAAAACGTTTTAGAAGCACAGAGAAAAACCTTCGGAATCATACTAACATTTTATTAGCTAAATGAACAGGAAGTCTATTTCTGTTGCTGTTTTTTTAAAGTCAGTAATCATGTGTCAAATTATTCTTATACACTAAAAACAAACAAACACAAACTGTTTTGGGTCCATTTGTACAGATGAGAAAATGGGTCAGCTACGTAACACTGACCCCAGGTGTACATAAGGCAGGCAGAAAAATTCTGCCATCTATTACTTCCACAGAGGACTTCTGGGACAGGCTCAAAGCCCTATATAGTCACTTGCCAAGACTTTAATAATAAAATAGTTATAAGGAAAACTTCCCTAACCCTTCACTCTCTGTTGAAGACTCAGAATTAAAAAGCACTTGAGTGTTTTAAAGGGCAATATGAAGCTGAAACTAAGTATATGAAAAAACTAGAAAAAGGATCATTTTAATATAAATGAATATCCTTGAAAACAAACAAACTCCAACCCTTACAGCTCTTTTTTTTCTTAAAAAAAAAAAAAGGTCAAATGTGTACAAAAGCAAACTCTACTGTTAGCCATGCTGAGCAAAGCTGGATTTGTTCACTAGAAGGAATAAAAAGTGCAATAGTGAATCTTGCAGGCATTATTTCTTAGCAGAATTAGCATAACCCCGCACATCAGAGTATTAAAATTTAAAAAGGATTTCAAACTGTCTTCATATCATCAGAGTCATGTCACAGATTTTTTTTTTTATTGGTTCAGCACACTAGGTGTAATTGTATCAATATTTTAATGCTTGATGCATGTTGCCTGTGATGCATTGCTTGCATAAATAAAAAGCACCAATATTCAATTGCCAATGAAATAATCACATACTCTAGATCTTTATGATATCATGCATTATTTAATTACAATAATCAGAGTCTTTTTAAGGTAAAGCAAGATTAAAAAGGTTTTGTTTTATTGGATCTATATATTTGATTTAAACTTTACATGTTAGCTTTGCATTAAGAATTTATAAGGCATAGGTTCAAATGGTGCTATTATAAGAGTTTATTTCTTTTATAATTAGTACAGTATTCTTAAAGTACTCTGACTACAAGAGATAATATTTCAGTATTTTAATGAGCTTTTTAAGTGTAATTGATGTAACAATCATTGAATTACACATTTCTACCTGAAGAATAATGAAGGAAACATTTTAATGAGAAATTTAATCATTATTAGCAAATGATCTACTAAACTGCCATTTGCTGACATTTAAAAGCTTAATAGCAGAAACTGTATTTCCCTATACCACATCAACATCTGTGGTGATGGCTTTTCTGTTACTCTGATTTCTTAGGTTAACTTTCCAATGTTATTAATTTATTTATAAATTTGAGAAAAGTTTCTTTAGACCACAGTTGTCAGACCCTTCCAGAAAGTGTGGGGTTTGACACTTAGAGGGATAATTTAAATAAATTAGCCCCTTTTCCAGTCTTCAGCAGTTTTCAGCATAAAAGGGCTTTTTCTTATGAGTATTCATGCTTGCATCAGCTTGATTTTGATGAATGCCCTGTGAATTCCCTGATAATACCTCAGACAGAGAGATCTTAGACCGATGTCAACTGGGATTTTTAAGCTCCCTCATTTCAAGACCACATTTGGGAGGGTGGGTGTTGGGGGCTGAAGACATATGTGGAGCTCATATACAGCTTTGTCAACTTTTGCTGATGTATTTTAGAGGAATTTAGTGCCACTGGGAGAGAAGGTAGAATGGAGAATGGAGACATCACAGTGAAGTCCATAACAACATTTGGGGGTAGGGTTGGGGGCAGGGCATAATACTATAACGTGCACTTAACCAGGAGCACCGCCACCCAGCCCCGACAGATTTTTCTATACCATGACAATTTCATGGGAGCTACAGCCCCAACAGGCTGTTTTGAGCACTCTACTTAAGTGTCCAATGTCAGGTCTTCTTATTCCTTCCATATAAAAGAATAATGATGACATTAGCAAATGACTTATACCCTACATGAAATTACAACACCCTGGCTTATCTGTCTATCTATCTATCTATCTATCTATCTATCTATCTATCTATCTATCTATCATAATCATCTATTTGCCTTTTTTATATTTACTTATTTTCCCTTTTGTTGCCCTTTTTTTTTCATTGTTGTAGTTACTATTGTTGTTGTTATTGATGTCAGCGTTGTTGGATAGGACAGAGAAAAATGGAGAGAGGAGGGGAAGACAGAGAGGGGGAGACAAAGGTAGACACCTGCAGACCTGCTTCACTGCTTGTGAAGTGACTCCCCTGCAGGTGGGGAGCCAGGGGCTCGAACCGGGATCCTTTCGCCAGTCCTTGCGCTTTGTGCCATGTGCGCTTAACTCACTGGGCTACCGCCTGACTCCCATCTATTCGCCTTTTAAGCACATACTTCTGAAAGGGTCCATCTCTTTAGATGAGTAAAATGACATAACAATAAGTGAGCAGACTAACAGTGAGTGCTGCCTCAGCATAGTGTCCTGTTCCACCAGTAAAAATGATCACTGTCAAGTTTTCCCAACAGTTTAGATTAGGGCTTCAACAGATCCTACCAATTACATACAACTTTATAAGGAAGATCAGAAATCACATCAATTTATTTTTTTCCAGGGGCCGGGTAGTGGCACACCTGGTTGAGTGCACATATTACAATGTACAAGGACCTAGGTTCAAGCCCCAGGTCTCCACCTGCAAGAGGGAAAGCTTCACAGGGAGTGAAACAGGACCTGCAGGTGTCTCTTTGTCACTCTCCCTTCCTATCTCGTCCTTCCCTCTCAATTTCTGGCTGTTTCTATCCAATAGATAAAGATAATACATTTTTTAAAAAATAATTTTTATCATAAAATCCTTCTATATAACAAGTCAAAACTTAGGAGCTACTTCTTTGGTGCATTATTACCAGCTCTGATAACATATTTGAAATGCACATAACTATACTTCACACAAACACACATACAGGTCTCTCTCTCTCTCTCTCTTTCCCTTAATGCACATAACTTTTAAGAAATGGCCAAATATTTATCTTGGTAAACACCCACCCAGTTACAGTTAAAACAGGAGCTCCAGTGGTGCAATCTGTTAATACATAGTACTTATACAGTTAAAACAAACAAGAGAGAGGAAGAAATAAAAAAAGGCTGGTGGTGACACACCTGGGTGAGCACACACATGATCATGTTCAAAGCCAAGGTTAAGTCCCCATTCCCTACCTGTAACTGATTCAAAAGAAATGAAAGTACTGCAGATGTTTCTTTCTCTCTCTCTCTTATTCCTCTTTCCCTCTCAGTTTCTGTCATATATATGACACAAATATAATATAATATATATATATATATATATATATATATATATATATATATATATATATAGCAATAATAAAACATGATTCAGACTTTCTTCACTCAGCTTTGTTTTTGTCTCTCTTGTTATGGACTGCTATTGATATTTTCCCAACACTTCACCTCGCTTTTTATCCTGTTTGTTTTTAAATTTAATTTAATTCTTAGAGGTTAGTCTAGATCCTACATACTCAGTGAACCATTTTGACCATTCAGTCACAGTATAGTATGTTCTGTGCAATATATGCATATGCAAATAAAGCACTTACTTTATAGAAATCATTATTTCATAGAGATTTTCTGCACAACTAGATTGTACTCCTAAAGGGCAGGACTTTGGAATATATTGCTACTGCTGAAAAGGTCCACTACCTGACTATACTATTATGTGCCATCAATAAAGCCCTTCACATCAGTTTCCTCATTTGTGACTAGGAACAATAAGATGTCCCTTATCAAATTGCTCTGAGAATTAAATAAGAAAGTGCATGTATATGTACATGTAACCCTTATACATAGAAAGGGTTCAATAAAAGCTAATTCTCATTGTTGTTAGTTACTCTCTGGACCCCCCCTGCTGTAGTAAGTTCTGGATTTTTGCAAATCTCATGAGCTCAGTATTGATACTTCTGATTGCCTGATATATATATATATATATATATATCAGGCAATATATATATATATATATATATATATATATATATATATATATATATTCCCATTGACTTTGCTATGCAATATCTTATCTCTACTCTGTTTAATGATTCCTTAATTTCTCTCTGGAAAATTTGATTATTCATTAGCTCTTCCTAAAAACTTATCTCACCCAAACTTCACGTGTCCTAGTGTATACTCAACCATTCCACTTGCCAGAATGAAGGTATCAGAAGTTGTGTAATACTAAGGTGTTGACAAAGAACTAACCCCCCCTTTTTTTCTGTTTTAGTCTTACATAGGAGTTGGTCTATGAAATCATATAAACATATAAAACAATCACAGTGTTTTCCTAGATTTGGCAAAACTCAAGGAGCTGAAAGGACAGCCTAGTGCCACCCTAGCCTGCATCTCTGGGAAAGAAAGCACAGTCAGCTCTAAAGATGGGTCCAGCTGGCCCTCCTATTTGTAGTCTGCATCATTTCACTGTCACTGAAAATTCATCGTTAGTTCATCATTTCTGAGAGAATGCCTGGTAAAGATATCTTTTTTGAGCAGTAACAGAAGTTCCATTTAAGCCAAAAGTGTATTCATTTGAGAATCTGGGCACAGTTTTGCATGGATAAGAATTTTTAAGGACAAGTTTCTTTCCAGTCTGTTTATCTAAAGAAGCAGGTCCTCATGGAAAGAGAAGGCTATGCTGGAACAGTGAACTACTTCAAATGAGAGGTTTTTTCCACCTACTCCCAGTACTATATGACTACTTTATGCCAATGAAATCCAGCCACACTGACTCCTTTTTAGTAGTTCTTTAATAAATGCTTTTCCCCCCAGCTTGACCTCCAGGTATGGCCTTAGTTGTTGTCTCTCTTGAATCCCAAAAGCAGAGTGATTTCTAGTAAGTAAAAACACATAATAATTTTACAAAAGTCACTGAATTATTCAGGGTTCTAGAAGTTAGAAGTGAGCTAGGGAGATAACATAGTAGATAGGCCACACACTTTACGTTATTCATAAAGCCTAGGTTTATGCCCTGTCACCAAGTACAGGTAACATTGCATTGGGGGAGGGGGAGAGCTCTGGTGCAGTGGTATCGCTAGAGCCCTTTATCTAAATGAATAAAGTTGAGGAGTGATGAAACCACATGTGCGAAAGGCCCATCTCTACACACACACAGGGGTGGGAGGAGAGGAGGCACACACACACACACACACACACACACACACACACACACACACAGAGAGAAGATTTAGCAACAATGGTAAGAATAATGGTACTAGTAGCCCTCAGCCTTTGCCCTGGATATCACACCCTTGGAAAAACATACAGGGAGTCTCGGCACAGGTATTGACTATCCTCAGCTATCCTTGGAAAGTAAATTCAAAAAGAGAGACTGCTGTTTTCCTGCATTGTTGCCTTTAGTGTGTATAGTAGTTCGGAAACATCAGACATGGTGAAGGTAGAAAGCTTCTTCCATGGACAGGAGAACTATTATGTTTACAGAAACCAGAGAGTAAGTGAAGACACTTTATTTATAGTAACAAGGCAAGTTCAAGAAGTATAAAGTTAGGTGCTCCCTGGAAGTTGCCAGTCCTAGCCTTGTGAAGAAATCTGGAAGATCATAAAGCATAAAGGAAAACAAGCCAGGAACATAAACTTTGATGAGAGTTGCAATAGTTCTGATTTTCCTCTAGACAGTCAAGACCTGTAAGCCTGGAGTTATGAAAGTCTGGAAAAGCGGATGGTTTGGAAATGTGTAGTGATATGGCTTTTGTAGTCTTGAAATGGAAAAAGAAAATGATGAGCCATGTGGTGGCACATCTGATTAAATGTACATTTTACAGAGTTCAAGGACCCAGGTTCAAGCCCCTGGTCCTCACCTGTAGGAGGAAACTTTACAAGTGGTGAAGCAGTGCTGCAGATATCTCTTTGTCTTTCTCTCCCTCTCTCCCTCTCCTCTCTCTCAGTTTCTCTGTTCTATCAAATAAAATAAACAAATAAGGTTAAAAAAATTTTTAAAAAGTTAAAAAATATTATGAGTTTAATATGTGCTTTTTCCTTTTCCTTTTCAAACTTGATATTCACTTTAATGTTAATAACCTAAAGCCTTTCAACTATGGTGTGAGAAGCTTCTATTGAAAATACTTGGTACTAGGTATAGAAAATCAGTCAGATAAAAGCATGTAACACATTTAAACAGCAAATGGTCTTGTGAAATGTCAGACTTAGGAACAATTCTGGAATTGCAGTTGGTTAAAAACTGACAAAAACAAATACTGCCTATAAGTAGTACATCTTAGTGGGCCCTCAAAACTTTGTGCATTTCTGGAACTCATACTTAGTTGTTTATCTCTCAGGGCAAAGTCATGAATTTGGTAAGAAAAATATATACCTATTTGTCTGGAGTGACTTATATAAGCATAGTACAGGCATAGTCTACATGCAAACTCAATGCAAGGAGCTGCAGAATGCAACTGGCATTATTGGGGGAGAGGTGGAGGTAAGTATCATGAGTTTTCATAGCACACTCAAGAAATTACTAACTTCTTATTTTTAGCGAATGCATGTAGTTCACTGAGGCTGAGAAAACTTCTGACCCGTTAGTGTTCATAGATCAAAAATTTAGACTTTGGGGCTTGGGTCTTTGGCCCCAACAAGAATACCCTCATAAAGCAACAAGAATGATAACTCACATTTCCTTTCACCCATATGACACAGTAATTGTCATACTAACCACTATCTAAAAAACAAAACAAAACAAACAAAAAACCCTTAAACACCAAACAACTATGATTTCCAAGACTGTAAATAACAAGTAGTGAGCAGTGATCCCTGAGAATGGGAATCTAGAAGGTGATTCCTGAGATTGTCACTAATACTGGCTTTGCAAGAGTTTCCCAGCCATAGTACAGAGTGGAACCCAAGTAGGGTCCAAACAAATATTTAGTTGAGAAGACAGAGCAAACAAAGGATATTTGGGCAAACCAGACAGAAAACCTGACATGAGAAGCTGCAGGAAGAGGAATGTGAGCTACAATGTGGCCCACTAAATATTTAGCAGAGTACTTAGCACAGATTTGAGATGAAATAATATGTGGTTTAGAAAAAAGGTATTCTTCAGCATTAGGAAAAAAAACACTGCCTGTGATGACATTGGGCTGGGAGAATGTGTTTCCACCAGCAATAATGACAAGTTTATAATTCACAGAGACTTGTCAAAAACACACAGAAGTTTCTTGCATCACTAATGAGAAATAATTAGTCAGAGCCTATACACTCCTCTGGGCTCACCTAAAAATCTTAAGATTAAGACCTTTCAAAATTCAACTTTGCAAATAACTTATACCCCAGATCATCAACAACAAAACCAAACAACAACAACAAATTTTACAGAAATATAAAATAACCACTATACAGGGTAAAAAATTACCAGATATGTGAGGAATCAGAAAAACAGGTCAATGAAAAAAAGAAAATAAGTCAATTAAAAATAACACAAAGATGTTACTATTAGGAGATAAGGATATTAAAAAGTTACTTTAACTACTTTTATATATTCAAACCACTAAGAGATATGGAGAACAGAAAAGACCAGACCAAAATTTAAATTCCTAATTTCTAGAAATTAAAACTAACCTAAGTACAATCAATAACATACTAGTCATTGTAGAAGAAAAAATACAGAAATTAAAGACAAAATAATAGAAATTATACAAAATAAGATACAAAATATTCTTATGCAATGTTTAGTTCAATTGAGTTAGAAAGGGGGTGGAGGAAAAGTGAAGGCATGATGGCTGAAATTGATCCAGATGCAATGAAAACATACATCACAATCCATGAATCTCAATGAAGCCAAGTGCAAGAGGCAAGAAGAAAAAACACCCAAAGTATATAGTAACCAGATTACTGAAATCAGTGATAAAATGGCAAGGTTAAAATTAGCCAGAGAAAAACCTACATTATACATAGAGTAACAAAGATAATAATTAGAACAGAGTTCTCTTCAGAAACAACAGATGAACAATATCTTTAAAACATTGAAAAAATGTTAATCTGGAGTTCTATATTCAAGGATAAGATATTTAAATTTGAAGACTAGTAATTCTAAAGATTTATTCATTTTTATAGTGAGAGATAGTAAGCAAACCTGAGCATTGTTCTGGTACATGCAGTGTCAAGGATCAAACTCAGGAATTCATACATGTGAGTTCCATGCTCTATCAATAAAGTACTTCCTTAGAATTTACAGAAAAAAAATGTCTCAGATACAACAAAAATGAAAAATTCAGGCTCTGCCTATTTGCATTATAGGAAACATAAAGAAAGTCCTTAGGGAGAATGGAAAATGATTCCAGATGGAAATATGGGTGTCTACAAAAGGATAGTAAGTACTGGAAATGAACAAATGAGTAAATACTTAGGAGATTTTTTTCCTATTACATACTATTTAACATGAGAAATTAAAATGTATCTTACCAGTAAAAATGTAAATCGACTGTGTCTGCAACTGAAATTTGACAGGTAGCTCATAACAAGAATAAAGACTTTACAAATCTATAGACCAACTTCTATGAAGATAGTGTCCCTATGCCCCCCCAAAAAACTTGAAAACATTGATAAGGAGCTGTTCTATCTATGAAGCAAAGGATTAGGATGCTGAGTGAATATTGTGAATCTTGGATTGGGTGCTGTGTATTGCACCAATGCCTTGGACTCCGGGGAAGTAGATGAGGTGGAAACTTTGGGGTTTTGGTGCATAATGGTTGAAAATGACCTGAGGTGGGGGTGAGAGTGTCCTGCAGACAACTGTTATTGAGAGATGAGAGATTGTGCACTATATCAACAACTGTATCAGTAACTTTGCCAATAAAATGATAAAGAAATGAATTAAAGAAGAAAAACTTTGCAGCACTAGGTTCACATATTTTATCTCTAAGAAAAACTATAATACACACACACACATACATATCCCCACAGACATTGAAAACTAGGTTTCTATTTTAAGTTTTGGGGCATTTTCCCATTTTGTGGTAGCTTCTACTATAATTATCTTTAAAAGTCACCACATCCTGGAAAAGGATGACAGAGGACCTAGTGAGGGTTGTATTGTTATGTGGAAAACTGAGAAATGTTATGCATGCATTAACTATTGTATTTACTGGTGACTGCAAAACATTAATCCCCCAATAAAGGGAAAGATGTTAAAAAAAATAGTTAAATGGCTATCTCAATAAAAAATAAACTAAAATAAATAAAAGTCACCACAATCATATGGACAATCTGAATCTTCCATTCAATTTTGCTATGAATCTAAAACTACACACAAAAAGAAGAAGGAGAAGGAGAAGGAGAAGGAGGAGGAGGAGGAGGAGAAGGAGAGGGAGAAAGAAGGAGAAGGAGAAGGAGAAGGAGAAGGAGAAGGAGAAGGAGAAGGAGAAGGAGAAGAAGAAGAGGAAGAAGTAGAAGAAGGAAAAGGAGAAGGAGAAGTATTTAAAAGAGATAAAATATAACATCTGACTTTTGATATTTCTTCCAAATTTTGGTGATTTAAAAAGTAATTAAAAAAATAAAGTAATTCCTTGGGGCTAAGTGGTAGCACACCCAAAAGAGCACACATACTCAAGTTCGACCCCGCAGGCCCCACTTGCAGGGGTGGGTGAGAGGATCTTCACAAGCAGTGGAACAGTGCTTCAGGTAAAAAAAAAAAAAAAATCTTTTTATTAAGAAAAAAGAGCTCTCTCTCTCACACACACACAATTTAATATACCAGCAAATAAAGGTGATTTTTAACATCTTTTCTTATAGAAAAGACCTAGGGTTTTATTCATATTTGTTAATACACAGAGATACAAATGGCATACCATATAAACCTTGAGTGATAAAACATCCTGCAGCAAAAGCTGAGAATTCCATATAAATAAATGACTGGGGGGGGGGGGTGACTGGGAAGACAGGGTGGAAATGTCCACTTAAATATAGGACCTTGATTAGTTTTCTTCCATAGCGGAGCAATACTAATCAAAAGAAGCTCACTGATGTAGCTGTGGTGACCTGTGAGTTGGGACACATGGCATGGACAAAGGTGAGTAATAAAAGTGAAACAAATGAGCAAAAATATATCAAAAGTGACTGAAATTATGTGTTTTCATTGTTAAGAGATGTCATGAAATCCTCATCTGGTGAATTCCAATTCAGCATTTCCTTGATATATCTTTTATAATTTCCACTCTAATTATAATGAAAATCATTTTTCAATGTAATTTTGCAATAAAAATGTTTCTTTATTTCTCATTACATAAGAACATGATATTGTACAGTTACTGAGCAGGCTTACAATATGCACACTGTATCTTTCCTTTCTTACCGTTTAATCTCTTCATAGTCTACAGATGTCAAGAGGTTCAGATTAAGCTTGTTAAAGATCTGCTTCACTCGAACTCACTGATGATTATTTATTTAGCAGTTTTATGTAACCCTGTCATTGATAAGCACTCTATTAATTTGCCGAGGGACAAATCAACACTAGTTATTTTTCTACCGGCTATTAGACTCGGTGCTGCTGTTTGTTACAAACCACTTGCCAGTTAATTATAAATTATGGGCCCTCTTTGCCTATATTAATTGATATCTCCTCTGCCTTTGTAATACTAGACAAATACATTGAAGACAAGATTTATTAAGCAGTGTATGTCTTGTGTCTCTTGATTAGTATTCTTTACTTTTTTAACATTTATACTTGTTTATACAGATTTGACAGACCAATGCATTAGAGAAATGATCTTTGGGGTGTTTTGTAGTAAAGAAGGAAACAGACTTAATAAGCTTACTAAGATTTATTTCAAATGATGCACAATCCTTTGTAAGCGGTTACATTTTTGACTTTGTGCTACAGACTGGTAATAGTAGCCTTCCGATTCTGCAAAGGCAATATTCAAATAGTTTTAAACCCCATGCACTCAGTTGTTATATGATAAATAAATGTGATGGGTATATCACCAAAATCTTTATCACTTTACTCTTGTAATATACAATGTCTCTTTCTTTCTTTCCTTCTTTTTTCTTTCTTTCCTTCTTTTTTCTTTCTTTTTTTCTTTCTTTCTTCCTCCTAATTACACACATATATACTATTACACATGCTTTGACATAAAATCCTTTTTTCTTTGTTCTTAGCTTTAAATTGCTAGGCAGAATATATACCAACAAACTATAAAGCATAGTGATTTTTAATTTTCATAAGTATGAATTATACATAGCACTTGCCATAGGACATTCACCTTTCCATTTGTAGCCCACAGAGGAGCTAGTCAGAATTTAGGCCAGGTAGGAAAAAAAAAAAAGAAAAGAAACACTTTAAAAAAGGAAGTTTCCATTCATTTGCTCCCTGAACAGCACCAAATATTGAAGAATTATAAATATAATGGGAAGTATTACCTCAGAGGGTCATTGGACTATATTCTGATTTTAGAGGGCTAGAAAAACTATCTGCCAAAAGATCTGGGTCTCTGAAATCCTAATTTTATATATAATTTCTTCATTTAATTGACAGTTTTGATCTAAGTTGTATCTGTAATATCTTGGATTCCTAATAATCCCCAATCTGTCATAAATCCAGTAAATGGACAGTTAGCCCACTCAAGGTGGGTGGAGTTGTTTTTTCATTAGTTCTCATGGGAAAGGAGAAATATATTGGTCAAGCAGACCTATTCCTGTTTTCAAGTCACACATAATTGAATTTCTCTAAAACAGATTCATGTTTGGAAATTTAAAGACTCAACAATTAGAATTTAACAGAAGCCTTTAGAGTAAACTTAGCTAGCTCATTCAGAAAACATTCACTTTCCTAATGTGCTGTGGAACTGACCTTGAGCCACTTTTTAATAATGAGATTTCAAGAATCATCTTCTCCTATATTCCATGTTGCCTTTTGTTAGCTGTTTCTGGGCAAACCTCCCAATGGATGTCATGAGTGATAGAATTTCCTGATAGCCTTGATTCATTTGATTATGCATAAAATATGCTATTAATCATCTCTCACGAACTTATTATTTTGTCTATATATCCTCTGTGCTACCCTTCCTACCATTTACCATCTCACTGCTCAAAATCTGTCCCCCATGGTCAAATAGTATTCAGAGGAGAAAGATTTAAGTTGTTAGTTACAACTTGAAATTACTTTGATTAGCTGTGAATTGAAGTTGACACTAACCTCTCAAATAAATCATTTTGATTATTTACATTTCACATATTCACATTACTTTTGAACCCAATTACATGGTTAATCCATTGTTTGCTGAACTACAGTGTACATTTTTAATGCCTCATACATTTTACCCTAACTCAGAGGCTTTCAAATGGGGGCAATTTTACTCCCCAGGGAATATTTGGCACTATATAGAGACACTTATGATTGTTACAAATGGAGAAGGGGAAGGGATTACCACTGGCATCTACTGGGTAAAGCTCAGAGATAACATACGCATCTTACAATATACAAAACAGTCCTAATCACAAAGAATTACTTGTACCAAATGCCAACACTGAGAAGGCTGAGGGATTCTACTTTTCCTCATTAAGATAGAGCTTTGCCTACTTTCTCAAAGGAGCAAGAGTGGAGACAGAAAGACTTGAAACTCAGTCATGACTTCTTTTTTTTTTTTTCATTTTGAATAACCTGTAGAGGTGTACTTGTGTATTTGGAGGCATACTTCAAGTGCTCACACAAAGTTGTGTTTAAAATGTGCACTTCAGGACTAAAATGAATCTTCTATGTAAAGCTTCATGTGTGCTGCTTCATGAAAATGTTATCAGACATGCATTCAAAAGGAACACTAAGTACAATTTAGTTCAGCTCAAATAATGGAGTTAGTTGATCAGTGGGAGGAGAAGGAGGGGGCTATGAGTTATATAGGTCACTGAGATCAGATGAAGAAGAGGAAGCAGACATGAATAAAAAGATGTGGAGTCTTTCGGTACACCTTCATTTACTAAACTGAAGTATGGATCTTTTTATTCAACAAATGTTTACTGACATCCAGTGGGTATAATGCATCATGTACTATAATAGCTGCCTTCAATCTCTTACTTTTCCACCCTACAATTACTGTAGAACATAACCATGTACAATGATATATATGTAACAAATAAATCCACATATTCAGTATTAATATAGCTTAATTTCTCACTTAAATATAAATAGATGTTCTAATATTATCTAAAATGTTTGAATGTCAAAATATGATATTTCTACATTCTCAATGTATACAACACTTTGGTGGTTGCTGCATTCAAAAGGTAAACAGACATATGAAAAATGCTCCCAAGTTGTTGATTGTCAAAGTAATGCAAACTAAGACAACAATGTGATATCCCTTCACTCCTGTGAGAATGTCATACATCAGAAAGGATAATTACAGCAGGGGTAGATAACATAATGGTTATGCAAACAGACTCTCATGGCTGACTGAGGCTCTATAGTACCAGGTTCATTTTATCAATATATCCTGGAAGCCCACATCTCCAGAGCCCTACCACACTTGGAAAAGATAGGGACAGGTTGGAAGTATGTATTAACATGCCAACGCCCATGTTCAGTGGAGAAGCGATTACAAAAACCAGACCTTCCAAATTCTGCACCCCATAACGATCCTGGGTCCATGCCAACAGAGGGATAAAGAATAGGAAAACTTTCAAGGAAGAGGATGGGATACAGAACCCTGGTAGTGGGAATTGTACCCCACTTATCCTATGGTCTTGTCAATATTTTTAACTTTATGAATGGGATGCATTGGATCGACCTTCTCGTGGTGCATCCCGTGAGTACCCATTCATTGGGGAAACTGACGATCCTTCCTAGCCGACTGAATCCACATGGATCCCAGTCACTTTCAAAGCCAGCAATAAGCAGCTGACCTGTTGACTGGCTATGGAAGAAGGGCAAACGCTAGAAGAAGAAGACTTTATGAATAAATTTAAAAAATTTAAAAAGAAAGAAGGAACATTTCAGTCCTGGCAACTTCAGATTTCTCTCTTACCTTAGAAGACCAAACCCATGAAACACTCTTCTTTTCCTTTATTTCCTATACATTTTCTTTTATAGCTCTTGATATCCACTAACTGTTATGTTGAGATTCCATGGATTCTGCTATTCTTAAAGAAAATGGGTCCTTAAATGTTGTTGAATCTATAAGTATTATCCAATTTAGGAACCTTCAAGTAAAATCTCTCCCTTTCTACAGTTTGTCAGTTATGACCTTTCATGACAGTACTGTCAAACACTATCAACAATAGTAAGCAAGATCTATCTGCTTATTCAATCAGGAAAAATTAATATGGATTAAAAATCTAGCACATAGTTAATATAGTAAACATATAAAAGGAAATACAACTATAATTTTCATTTTCAGAGTACAGACACTGAAAATGATTATTTAAATATCATGTCTTACTATGGAAGTAACTATGATATGAGTGGATTATAGGGGAAGAGAGGATTGAATCAGAAAAAGAATGGGCAATTATGTATAAATGTGGACAGATTACATGGACATATACCCTGTAACTTTTTTTTTTTTTTTTTACACCAGAGCACTGCTCAGCTCTGCCTCATGGTAGTGGGGACTGAACCTGGGACTTTGGAGCTTCAGGCATGAGAGTCTCTTTTGCATAGCCACCTCTTATAATCTTATAATTGTGTAAACCACTATTTTTTTGAACTTTATTGAGGGAGGGGTTAATGATTTTATAGTGCAGTTGTTGGGTATTAACTTCATATACCCATAATAGATATCTGAAAGACACTCTCTCCCCTAACCTAGGTCCTTTTCCACTATTATGCAGCAGGACTCTAATATCCCACCCCTTTCTCTCCTTCATTATAGTCCTGCTTCAGCAATACAGCACACCCAGTCCGAGTTTTACCTTTTGTTCTCCCTTACTGTCCTTGCTTCTTAAGGTCTACCTAAGAGTGAGAGCATTCAGTATTCACCCTTCTCTTTCTGGCTTTTCTTACTTAACATGATGCCTTCTTGTACTGTTGAAGATACTGCAAAGGAGGTAATTTCATAATTTTAAACAGTCACATAGTATTCCCTATATGGAATATACCACATATTCTACATATCACAACTTTGTTAGCCACTCAATATTGTTGGACATTTAGATTGCTTCCTATTTTGGACTATAACAAATGATGCTGCTCTGAACATAGGTGTGCAAGTCTTTTCTTTTTTTTAAATGATTTCTGTCCTTCTGGTTGCTTTAGGGTTCCTTTGTTCCTCTTCCTCTAAGTCCTTAAAGTGTGAAGTAAGGTAATTTACTTGAGCTTTTTCTTGTCCTCTAATGTGTGATTGTATGGCTAAGAGTTTCCCTTTAAGTACTGCTTTAGCTGTGTCCCAAATATTTTGATAGCTTGTGTCTTCACTTTCATTTGTTTCCAGGAACATTTGAATTTCTTGTCTGAGTGTCTCTTTGACCCAGTGAGCAGCATGTGGTTGAGTTTCCAAATTTTGTGACTTTTAGTAATTTTCTGTTTGTTGTTGAATGTTATCTTTACTCCACTGTGGTCTGAGAAGATACTTGGGATGATTTCAATGCTCCTGAATTTGTTGATACTGTCTTGATGGCCTAACATGTGGCGTATCCTTGAGTAAGTGCTGTGTGGATTTGAAAAGGATGTGTATTCTAGTTGTTTGGGGTGAAGAACTCTGAAAATTTCCATCCTCCCACTCTGTTCCTTTTAATGGGTGAGTTTAAGCCGTTGACATTTATTGATATTATGGATTTAATGTATTGTAGTGCCATTATTCAACAAATTTTTTTATTTGCTCTGATATATGGCAAGTATTATAGTGATGTTCTTGTTTATAGAGGTCTTTTAGAACCTCTTTTAGGGCAGGCTTGGTGACGGTTACCTCCTTTAACTATTGTTTGTCTGAGAAGCTTTTGATCCCTCCATCTAGTTTGAATGAAACTCTAGCAGGATATATTATTCTTGGTTGAAACCATTTTTCTTTCAGGGCTCAATATATATATATATATATTACCATTCTCTTCTGGCTTTTCAAGTTTTTGTGGAGAAGTCTGCTGATAGTCTTATGGGTTTTCCCCTGTATGTGACTTTTTGTTTTTTCTCTCTTGCAGCCTTTAGGATCCTTTCTTTATCCTTACTTCTTTTCATTGTAACTGTGATGTGTCTTGGTGTCTTCAGGTCTGGGTTGATTCTGTTTGAGACTCTAACCATCTTGAGTTTTAATGTCCTTTCTGTTGTTTAAGTCTGAGAAGTTTTCTTCTATTATTTCCTCTAGAATGTTTACTTCCCCTGCTTCTCTTTCTTCCTCTGGTAGGTCAATTATACAAATGTTACTTGTTTTGAGATCATCCCATATGTCTCTGTTGTTGTTTTTCAGTGTCTCTCAATCTCTTTTTGATCTCTTTTACCTCTTTCTTAGTTTTCTCTACCTCATCCTCTGTCTGGCTCATTTTGTTTTCTGCTTCTGTTAGTCTGTTTTCCCTTCCTTCAGCTTTTTTTCTTCAGTTCAGTTATAGTATTTGCTTGTTCTGCTAGTTGGCTTTTTAGCTCAGCTATTTCAGCTTTCAGTTCTCTAATTACCTTGAGGTAGATAGTATTTTCCTTGAGGGTCTCATCCATTGTTTCCCTAGTTCTGATAGCCCTTTCCTCCATAGTTGTTTTCATTTCTGTGATTATCAGGCTTAGTATTGGTTGTATACTTTTCTTATCTATGGTTACTTCTGACTGACTTGGAGTTTCTTCTGGGCTCCTGTCTTGATAGCAATTTTATTTGTTCTTGATTTAACCATTTTTTTATTGATTTTTTTTTAAATTTTTCTGTTCTTTCGTTCTTCAGTTGTGTTTTGAGTTCAAGCCATGCTATACTAAAGACCTTTCACAAATGCAGTCACCAACCTCAGAAATTACAACAATAATGTCTGGAGCAAGGATTGATGCAGTTCAATCAATACCAGTTAGCCAAACAACACCTCCAGTGCAAGAAAAAATAGCAACCAAAACCAAAATAAAAAGAAAGAGAAGGGAAAAAAGGGAAAGCAAGGCTGGCCTCTGTTTGCCAGCCCAAGAGTGGGTCAAAGGACTGCTCTTCGGTTTCAGCCTGATCACCCCTTGTTAACCCTCCCACTGATGGCCCAGTATCCTACCCTATCCAGAGAATCCCAGGTCATAAGCTACTCTTTTTTGGAGCTCACTCCAGCTGCTGCTTCCAAGTTGCCATCTTGGCTTTGCCCCTCTTTTGCTTCACAAGTCTTTTCTTATGCTTCTCTATTTACATTGAATCACACTTTCTGGCCTCAAAGCTTACTACAAGGCTCTTATAATAAAAATTGCCTTGTACTAAAACCAAATAGACACACAGAACACTGAAATAAAATTGAGCCGAGAAATAAGTTCATACCTACACATGTCTATTTTTTGACAAAGCTGTCCAAGACATTAAATAGAGAAACAAATGCAAAAAATGGTGTTGAAAGAATTAGGTAGAAATGTGTAGAAGTATGGGACTGAGCCACCACATTTCACTATGTATAAAAATAAATTGGATAAAAGATTTAGATGTTAGAGCAGAAACTATCAACTACTTAAAAGGGAAAACAAATGGTACAAATTTTTAGATGTAAGCTTTAATAACATCTTCACTCACTCAAATGTAATTACAAGGAATCAAAAATAAAAATAAACCAACAGAAATAAATTAATGAAAAACATCTGCATTATAAAACAAATCACCACCAGAGTTTTCACAGGGTGGAAGAAAACTTGTGTATGTCATATGTCAAACAAAGGGCTAGTGATAAAAATATTTAAAGGATAGTTTATTTTTTAAATATATTTTAATTTATTTATTACTGGATAGAAACAGAGAGAAATTGAGAGTGGGGAGATAGAGAGAGACACCTGCAGCCCTGCTTCACCACTTGTGAAGCTTCCCCCATGCAGGTGGGGACTGGTGGTTTGAACCTGGGTCCTTGCGCACTGTAATGTGAGTGCCTAACCAGGTGCGCCATCACCTGGCCCCAATAAGGAAAGTTTCTTTTTTTTAATTTTTCCTTTTGTTGCCATTTATTTATTTATTTTATTGTAGTTGTTGAAGGAAATTTCTAAAGTAGAGGATGGGGCATGGAAGTCTGGTGGTGGGAACTGTGTGGAATTGTACCCATTATTTTACAATCTTGTTAATCATGATTAAACCACTAATTAAAAAAAAAAAATTGAGGTGGGGAGGTTGGCAAAAAAACTTCTCTAAAGGAGAGATCCAAAAGTCTAAAAGAGATATGAAAAAAAAAGCTCAAAGTCACTGATAATTAAGGTAATACAAATAAAAACAACAATGAGATATCACATCTTTGGGAATGTCATACATTAGAAAATACAGAAACACCAACTGTTGTTAAAGCTTCAAGTTTGATTGCAGAATTCTCAGAAAAGGACTTGTTTGGGACACAGTTAATATGACACACAATACAAAACAAAGACACAAGTTCATCAAAAAGCTTATTTTGAGTGGATAACTGTCTTTCCATTATTATTATTATTATTATTTTATGAGAATGGCTGGGTAAAAGTACATGAAATAACTACTGACTGAGTAGAGCTCTTGAGCTAAGGACATACGCTGTGAAAATTCTAATTTGTCTAACAAATGCTATTATGCCAGAACCTTGAAAGAGAACATTTATATTTCCCATTTACTAAAAACGAATTTTAAAAAAAAGGTTATTCTGGCCTCATGACTTGCTGACAATAGTGAAAGCCAGACATGGCAGGGGAAGAACAGAGAAGTAATACTACTATTCCTTGGATGTGCTCTCATGTAGCCAAGTTTAACTAGGGAAGATAAATACAGGTGGACAACACTAATTGAGGCATCTTTGGGTGGATGGTAGATTCAGATGAGCAATTTGAATTTTCTGTACATCATGGTGATGTGCAAACTGCTAGCATGGTAAAGTCAGGAATTTCATGTCAGTCTTTACTAAACAGAATATGTAAAAATAAACCAATCTTATCACTTGTCAATCATGACCCCATTCAAGAAAAATCAGTCACTGCAGTTAATATGATTACAAGGGAATGGCCATTTGCTTCAAAAAGGCTTTAGTGATGGAGACCCTGGGGTCTGAAATAGCACAAAACCTTCTTCAGATAGTAACTGCAGTCCAATGTCTGTATAGTATTGGATAATTTTCACCCAAGTAACTGATTTTCTTCTTGTAAAATAAATTTAATCACTATCTCTCAGCATCTGATAGAATTAAATGAGACAACAAGGTAGCACATTATTTAACATATAGTGGATATAAGGGGATCATGAATTTTATTATTATGTTGGCAGATCCTCAAAGAAAAGGACAAATTCAATTTTCAATAAATTTATAAGAATAAAAGTCTGTGGAATAAAATATGAGGGAAGTGGAAGAGGCTGCTGAGTTTCTAGAACTGATTAAGTGGTCCTAAGTAAAAGGGAAAGAGAAGGAAGAAATATTGAGTAGAAGAATGTTAAACCATCATGCATTTCTCTTTTCATCTTTTTCTATTGATCTTACATTTCCTTTTTCTTCTTATCTTTCTCTTCCTCTTTTGCTTTCTCTTTCTTTTTACCAGGGTACTACTCAGCTCCTGTTTAAGGATTGAACTGGGACCTTTGGTACCTCAGGCATGAAAAACTTCTTGAAAAAAAATGATGCTATCTTCTCAGGTCCCATACACTTACATCTAAGGAAAATTTGGCAAAGTTATGTCATTCTTGAATCAGATTTTTCCCTTACCTAAGATACTCATGGTTGAAATAGTAGCCCAAACATAGATTCACAAAGTGATAAATGTCTGTGTAGTAGTTGAACCCTAAGTCAGTTATGTTCCTTGCAGTCAGAGAAGTAAGACCAATAGGAATGTTTTTAATGCAGATACGTGGGTATACTATGTTCTATTACTTTATAAAAGTTATAAGAAGGGAGTCAGGCGGTAGCGCAGTGGGTTAAGTACATGTGGAACAAATCTCAAGGACTGCATAAGGATGCCGGTTTGAGCCCTGCTCCCCACCTGCAGGGGAGTCACTTCACAGGCGGTGAAGCAGGTCTGCAGGTATCTATCTTTCTCTTCCCTTCCTCTCTCCATTTCTCTCTGTCCTATCTAACAACGATGACATCAGTAACTACAACAACAATAAAAAGACAAGGGCAACAAAAGGGAGAATAAATAAATAAATATAAAACATTTTTTTAAAAATATAAGAAAAAAGGGCAAAAATTAGAATGTTGGTATATTTTGATGGTAATACAAGTCAGGGCTTCTTTTAGATTACTTTCTTGCTTTGGAAAAGAAAATGGACACTCAGAAATGCAGAAGTATTCCATTTTCAATTTTAAATGATTCTTTCTCTAATTACAAGTACATTACGAAAGCAAATTTAAAGACTTTTTTCAATCGATCTTTTTCTGGCAGGAGTTGACTTTCATGAACAATTAGATACTGGATTTTTTAATATATTATTTTTCCTTATTTTTAGCTTATTATACTTTTTTAAAGATTTATTTATTTATGAGAGTGGAGGGGCAAGGAAGAGACATAGAACCAGATCATCACTCTGATATATATGATCCCAGGGACTGAACTTGGGATTCATGCTTGAAGATCCAGAGCATAATTCAATGTGCTACCTACTGGATTGCTCAAATCATTTATAAATTCTTTCTGCTCGTGCACCTCATAAAACTCTGAAGAAGCCCATGATGTTCTCTAACATTCATTCATGCAAAATACGAAGTATAATTCCAGAGGGCTTGTAAATCCTGTAACACCTACCAGTGACCCACATATCTTAAGACTAAACAGCTTTTCAAACAATGCCTAGGGCGGAGGGTAGATAGCATAATGGTTATGCAAACAGACACTCATGCCTGAGGCTCCAGAGTCCCAGGTTCAACCCCCTGCACCTCAATAAACCAGAGCTCTGGTTCACAAAAACAAACAAACAAAAAAAAAAAACTTAAAACAATGCCTAAATTATAACACCATTAAGCAACATGAGTGTATACAACCCTGAAATTATTAAACTATACATTTCTATGAATTAACAGAATCAATCAGCTACTCTAATGATATCTTGCTTTTTGATATTAAAATCTCTAGGCCATCATTCAACCAAGCAATATTGAGTGGAGATACCCTATATCAGGGGTGGGAATGTTTTTGTCTCCCAAAGACTATTTGGAATTTATAATATCATTTATGGGCAATACAAAACCATCAATATAAAAATCAGCACTTAATGCTACTATTAACAAAAAGCTCCTAGATCTATTGAATTTCGAGTCTTGCTAGCAGTTGCCTTGGGGAGTGAGACTAATTGATATCTTGGTCATAGATAGATAGCCTGCAGGTCGAATGTTCCCCAACCCTGCATATAGGTATATATTTTTTAAAGATTTTATTTATTTATTAGTGGGAGAGAAGAAGAGAGAAAGAGCATCACTCTGGTGCATGTGCTTCCAAGGACAGAACTCAGAACCTCATGCTTGAGAGTCCAGTGCCTTATCTACTGTACTATCTCTAGACTACATTGATATACATTCAAATGCACAAACAAAAGTTGGTTTGGGTGAAGAGTAGATCATTTAGTCTTTTGTTTGCCATACTTAGTGCCCAACCTGGGATGGAAATTAATATGGCTAATAAATTCAATTATATTTTAAGACTCTCATTTTAATAATTTATCCCATTATTATGTAATTTCAGGTCTAGTACTATGTCTGTTACTTGCCACTTAGCTTTCTTTGGCTTAGTTAAATGCTTATTATGTTTAAGGTTCTTCTCTCTTCCTCTTGGTAGATGAATATATCCTGTTATTTTCCTTTAGCTCATCAATGCATCAACTGTCCCAGGGAGAATCAAAATTAGATGGACATAATGGGGAGTGGGGAGAAACTGCTAAAATAAATGTGTCACTACTGTGAATTCACTTGAACCTAGATATTTCAACAAAGCTGTGTAAAAGACAACATTCATCACATCATGGCTATTAGATCTATACAGTACATGTGTGTGAGGAGGTGAATTATTTTTCAGGAAACTAAGATTTTTTTTTTCTAGTAGTGGATGCTCCTATTTACTCAGTCTCTGAAGTGGCTTCACAGCCTTACAACTTAACTGTTAATTTTCTTTCTTTGGTGTGTGTGTGTGTGGGGGGGGGTAGAACACTTCAACCTGGTGGTGTGTATATTTTGCTAAAGGACATAGTAAATGACAGAGGTCTAGGAAAATATATTTCCTCCAAAGCTGGTGACCAATTAGTTGCTTGCCACTGACTGTCATTTCATGGCTATGAGTGCTGTGTTCTTGTAACTTGGTGATAGACACACTGTTTATTTTCCACTTTACAGTCTTTGCCAATACTCTGAGTCCCACACAGCTGCCTTTAATGCTGTTCTTCCAGATAGCTTGTGACAGGGGAAAAGATAAAAGGTATGTGTAAGCGGCAAAATGGCAACCCTGAGCAAACTTATCCAGGGTGCAAAGTAAAGAGAATAGTTATTTCACTATCTCACCTTTTATTTTAATGCTTCTAAATGAAACTGTGGAAAATGCCAAGTCCATGAGGTTGATGCTCAAAGACATAAGTAGTGTGGCTAAAGACTTTGTAAGGGTTATTAAGCAGTTGACAATATGAGAATCAGACACATTCACCACTCTCTCAGTAATTGTCTTTCATCTAAGAGCCACTTCTCCTCTCTCCCCACCCAACTTTTATGATTCATCATATTTATTTTTTGTATCCTCAAGCAACATCTTTTATTAGTTGCACACCCACTGCAGAAATTTAATTTCTGCAAGAGAACAACAAAGCAGTTGATTATTATTATTGAGAATCTGGTATAACATCGAGTGAAATAAAATCTATAAGGCATTAAAATGACAGATTAGGCAAGAGCTGTATTCATTTACAAGTGTTAGAACATCATGCTAATGCCTCACAAGCACAACATAAAATGAAAATCAACTCTTTCATGCTGCTTTACGAACAAATGCTGCGAAGCTCCCAGGAACAGAAGCCAGAGCCTCTGTTAAAGAGGCACTGTCCTTTTGTGGTGTATTCGTAGGTTCATTCTCGACAAAACACAAATAAAAACATGCCTGTCAAACACACAGCCAGAAACTCTCCACGCTTATCCTTTGGTCATCCCAAACTAAACACTGCTAATCCCAGTAAGATTTACAGCTTTGATATGCACCTCACTGTTTTTTTCAAGTAACGCTTCACTTATTAGGCAACCTCCATTTTCATATTCCACCTGGAAACCAAATAAGAAAAAAAAAGCAAGTTTTCTGGAATCAGCAATTCATGGTGATTCTACACAACAAGTACTTTGGTAATTTATATGTATTATTTCAGATATGCTTGTGTTTTTATACCATGTGTTGTATTTAGTTCAAGGAGGATCAGATGAAAGAAATTACAAGAGTTCCTGAGAATATCTGGATGAAACTCTTAAAAGTAAATGTAGTTATATGATACTAGTAGAGATAAAAAATAATAACAATCTGCCTCAAATAATCTTCAAGGCCACCATGCCTGAAAGTGTCTTTGTAAGAATAGAGAAAGAATAAATTCTGCTGTTAAAAATCTACACAAACCATCCAAAAATGATTGGGTTTCATCTTTCTTTTCTTTTTTTTTTTTAAAGATTTTATTTATTCATGAGAAATTATAGGAAAGAGAGAAAGAACCAGACATCAATCTGTTAAATATGCTGCCAGGGACTGATCTTAGGACCTCATGCCTGAGTGTCCAACGCCTTACCCACTGTGTCACCTCCCGGACCACAGGTTTCAGCTTTCTCTTAACTTCTTGAAAGGGAAGAATATGAAACAATTCTAAGACATTCCATCATAATAATTAAAATATTAAGCAAATGAGTGCTTAAATAAGACAGTTTAAATGAAAAAATGTATTTTCTGATAGTATTGAATAAAATATCTCATTCATATATTTTATACATAATAATTTGTACATTTGAGATCAAATATATGGTGTACATATACATTTATAAAAGCGAAAAGCTACTATATAGTTTTACTATGGATTATGTGTATAATTATATAAAAAATCAATTTATAACACAAATTTCACTAATGAAATTTAGGTTACTAGTTTATTATTAGCAAACAGTATAAGGTATTAGATCTTCATTCCTCTGGATTAGAAATGGAGGATATTGAAAAATTTGATTTCATGGGTCTTGTTATTGGTGGAATTTGCATGATTATGATCATTGAATTTGCAGAATTATGATCATTGAAGAGATCTTGTTGAATATGTTCTGTTTATATGAGAGTAAAGTGGGTGATTCAGTAAGATTTTCATAAATTCTCATTAACACATTTGCTTGACTTGATACATATTCTATAAATATTCAGAAAGATAATCCAGGAGCAGACTTTGTTACTCTGATTATTAGTAACAAATTTATATGACATAGCATTGATAGAGATTGAGAAGAGCTTACAAGAAAGATAATGTGGCAGTTGCTAGAACTTCTGTCTTAACTGTATGACCCACTGTGCAAGTCACTTTTACTTCTAGGTACTGTGGGACCATGCAAAAACAGGCTGCAGTGGAGTTCCTACCTTAGACACATAACAAGGCATTGTTAGAACTAATTAATATCTTATGTTGTAGGAAATACAATATACAAAAGTGAGTTATTATTTATGTCATATAGAGACCACAATTTTCCATAGTTCTCATAACTACTATCTTCCCTTATGGCCTGTGGCTTCCAAAACATCAACAAATCCCCATCCAGTTGAAAGAGTTAATAAAATCCAGAATGTTTTGCACCTATACATAAACATCTTTAATATTAATAATGCAATGTATCCTATGATGAAGCAAAGATTTAACTGGCAAAGAATCATTAAATCATAGGTTTTATGGCCAGAACACAAGTCTGACCAACACAAGCAAGTTGAAATGACTACAGAAATGTGAAGGAACACCAGTATGGCCATACCTAAAATTTTCATAAAGAAGCACTCATCCTTGATGTGTAGGTGGGAGGGAAAGAAGGTGGAAAAATATGTGAATTTGATTTCTGGCTGTCTCCCCACTTACTGGCTACTAATTTTTTGAACTTCACCCAGGTCGTGTGTCCAACAGACCACACGGTGATTGCTAAATTGCTCAATGACCACAAGCTACAACCATGGGGAAAATATTCATAAAAATTAACATCCCATTTAATACTTACCATGCTTCGAGCCAATGCTTTGTGTACCAGAAAGTCCACAAACTGGCTCCAAAACTTTTCAATTCCTGACAAATGCTCTGGCCCTTCTCCAAGGAGCTGGGCAACAATCTGTGCTTAATGCTGTACATGGTGGCGGCATCACTGCCAGTGGAAAGCCAGGGGATGGAGGCGTTCTACTCAATGTAGAAAAACTGAAAGACCAGTGGACTTGGGTGACTTAAAGAGATACCAAGAATGCTATCTAACTTGCAGGATGGCAGGGGATAAGTTCTTAAATGCTTCTATTTTTTTGTTTTTCAAAATTAATGGGATAAAAAAATAGATTCTTTAAATAGTAACAAATATCTGGCTCTTCTATTCCCATTAGAGATAAAAAACTTATATTTGTTCTTGACATGAGGGCATTTTTGAGAGCAGAATATCTAAAATATGAACCCTTCAGAACTTTCTTAAAAGCAAAGATAATTATGTTAATAAAATTAGTTCTTTTTATGAGTACGTTGTAATTTGTTGGTCTTCCCTATACACCACATACCAAATATAGTTTACTGATGCTTCTATGCCAATAGCTTAAAAAATCAATCTTATCATATTAAAATTACAATTGTATAGCCCGTACTTGTTGGTATAGTCCACCTCCTATCCCCATTCCCACCTGCTTACTTCCCTTAGCTATGCTAAGAAAACAGTTATTTGCATTTTCTGCATTCCTCAAGTAATTTCAATTTTCTTTCTTTCTTTTTTTTTTTTTTTAACCAGAGCACCACTTAGTTTATGGTGGTGCTGTGGATTGAATGTAGAACCTTTGGTGCCTCAGGCATGAAAGTCTTTTTTGCATAACCATTATGCTATCTCCCTGGCCTCAAAAATTCTTTTACATACATGTTCTCAGGAAAAATAATTGGAAGGCTTAATACATTCAAAATTTATTTGCTATAGCCTGATATCTTTAGACTGCATTTTGCTCTCTGAAACTTAAATTTGAGTGATTGTTTTCTTTTAAAAAAACATTTTTATTATCATTATTTATTTATTGGATAGATATAGTCAGAAATCGACAGGGAAGGGGGGAGATAGAGAGGAAGAGAAACAGACATCTGCAGCCCAGCTTCACCACTCACGAAGCTTTCCCCCTGCAGGTGGGGAGCTGGGGCTTGAACCTGGGTCCTTATGCATTGTAACATGTGCACTCTCAACCAGGTGCACCACCACCCAGGCCCCAGTAATTATTTTCAATAACACAACCACAAAGTTAATTGTAGGCTTATGTCAGAAAGGTCTTCCCATGCTCTCTGTGACCCTCTCTCAGTGTTGTCCATATGGTACATTTACTCTACATATTTGATGATACTTCTAGGTACTGAAGTGAAGCATTTGATTATGCACAGCACTGTTGGCATTCAGAAACAGAAAAGTTGTTAGATGTCAAATGTGAAATGTCAAAGGTGAAATAGTCTGACCACTTACTTTACTTTTCCTTCAAAAAAAGAAAGTTCAGCATGGCATAATTATCAAAAAAAAGACTTTTTCTAAAAAGGTGCAAAACTTTTTTTTTCACTGTTAGCAATATGACTAAGACTAGCTAAGTCATATCCTCACAGACACGCATCCAATAAAGAACTGCTTAGATTAGATAATTTCAAAGGTCTTTTAATCATTTGATTCCATGCTTAAAATTATCTTTTCATAATCTGGAAGAAAAATATACAGAATTTCCAGATTATTCTATCATGTTTGATTAACTGGCCAAGAAAATACTATAGTTTTGTTCACATGACACCAACATTAAGAACATCTAGATATTGAAAGTCAAAACATTTGGATGATTGGCT
Organism: Erinaceus europaeus; assembly: GCF_950295315.1. Classification (NCBI taxonomy): domain Eukaryota; kingdom Metazoa; phylum Chordata; class Mammalia; order Eulipotyphla; family Erinaceidae; genus Erinaceus; species Erinaceus europaeus. The sequence goes on from NC_080164.1 coordinate 58,191,427, forward strand.
AAATTTCCACTTACACTTTCTCTCTTTTGGATTACAGATATTAATTTACTGAGGATGTTGCCAAGACTATCTCAATCTCTTTCAAATCCTGTTCCCAACTTCTTTAGATATGTTTAGAAAGTTAGGGCTCTCTGAGTTGGCACCATTCATTCTCACAGTGACTGTGAACTTAGGAAGCAGAAACCTTTCTGAGTCTCAGAGCTATTGTTCCTTCATGTTAAGCTTTCCAACATCTTCCACCAGTGACTAATCTGGCTTCTTACCAGCAGAGCACCATTTTTATAGGAAAGCATATAAGTGAACTATCTTGTTCAGGTAAGCACTCTTCAGATGTTCAGAGCATATAAGAAAACTAGCAAAGTGAGCTGGCAAGATAGTATAATAGCTATGCAAAAAGACTTTCATGCCTAAGGCTCTGAGATCCCAGGTTCAACCCCTACCACAAGTGAGAGCTGAGCAGTGTTCTGATACAAATAGCAATAATAAAATAAATAAAGATTTATGAAAATATGACAGAGAGTTATTAATCATAGCCCTAATTTTGTCCTTTATAGGCAATACAAATTTGATGCTAAGCTCCCAAAGTTAGGTGTTTTAGACATTGTACAAATAATTAACTTGATATGTTTTAGAAAGATTGATTCATTTGATGATCTCTATGATTGGATATGTCATAGGAAATGTCCAGAGAGATGCAAAAGAAAGATGGATAAAACTAGATTATTAAATGAATGTATGAGATTGTCCCAGAAATTTCAAAAAATAAATCAGAGATAAATTTAGTTCTGGTCAAAGAAAATCCTTGGATGTGTGGTACCTCCCTTTCTTTTTTGTTGGCTGCAATAGATTTTAGATTCTGTGCATTACTGACTTCAAACCATGTGACCCATAGCTCAGACTATATGTGAAATTTACATAAAGAGGTGATACAGTAGAATGGTAAAAGCCTATAATCTGAGACAGAAAACTCAAATTCTAATTTTTCTTCCTGGTTCTTCAACTGTGCAAGTTAGGAAATGCGCTGTCTCAGTCTTTCTACCTATAAAGTGGGTTAACAGTTCTCATCAAATGATGATTGATAAGGCCGAAATAATATAATTGATGATACACACAGTGCTTTGCTGACAGAAAACACTTAACATAAGACAGTTATTTACATCATTATTGCTATTCATAGAAATCATATAGTTTATCTTATAGTCACCTTTCAGATTAAGGGACTAAGGATGATATACATTCAAATAAATAACAACCAAATGAAATCTAGTCCAAAACATAAAGAAATTATATAGGGAAGTTTCCCTGTGGCCTTTTCATAACATCTTAGTCAACAGATGGAAAAACAAAATAAAGACTTAAATCTCTGATCCAAAGATAAATTCTCCTACAATTCCTAGAAAGAATAATGACTTCTAGGGTTCCCAGACCTGGTTTGTCCAGTTAGAAAAATAATAATAACAAAGTACAGGGAAAACAGATATGAGAGAACATGCTATTAGTTTAACTTCAGTAAATAGTAAAGCTCAAATCAGACTGAGGGGCCAAGTGGTGACACAACCAGGAAAGCACAAAAGTTACCAAGCACAAGGCCAGGGTTTGAACCACTGGTCCCCAACTGCAAAGGGAAGCTTTACAAGTGTTGTAACAGACTCGAGGTGTCTTTCTCTCTACCTCTATATCTCCCTCTCTTTCCCTGCTTCTCTCTGTCCCTATCATAATTTAAAATAAAAATTATATAAACAAATATAAACAAAATAAATGAATAAACACATCAATGACAGAATAACTGGAACATCTTCCCTGTGCAGGGAAAGCTCTTGTTTTTTGTTTTTTTTTTTAGTAGTGTAGAGATAGTCAGCTAGTGGCTCATTTTAGTTAGGCAAAAATACATATCTGTGTAAAGTATGAAATGAGAAAACATAATGTTTAATTTCACTAGAGGACAAGCTTACAGGAAATTTTACTTTTTCCTGTGGTAGGTTGGGAGAATGAGGGTGTAAGGGAGAGAGAGGAGTTTGAGGAAAGAAAAGAGGCTATAAAAGGATTACAGTAGAAAGAACAAGGTCCGGTTTAATATTTTGCAACTGAGGCCTTAAGAAGACCGTGTCCAGGCAGACATATCCTACAAAGAGGATGTTCAAAGACCTGTAAGAACAGAGATGTCACATAGTCACTTCATAGTTGATTTCATTTCACAAGAGTCTCTCTACTATTGGAAACTGTCAAGAAATGCATATTATATACAATGATTCATTTTTGTGGTGCTTGAGGGACAAAGACAGTGCTTATGAGCACAGCTGAGCATTGTGGTGAGAGTTTAAAGAAAGCAAGAATACAGAGTTATAGGTATCAGAGAATACAGCATTTCCAGTTCCCTCTGCGTATCTCTAAAACTCTGCAAAAAATTACTTAGTGGGTGTTGGAGTCACACTGTTTTTATCTTAGTCAAAAAAGTGAAACAAGAATGCTGAAGGAAACAGATCTCCAAGTTGTCTGTTAGCATGAAAGTAGGAGAAGACCTTTCAGGGAAACATCTCTGACCTGCAGTCCAATTTAATAAGCATATAAGATGCGCCAATGTCAGGGTTGTAGGCTCAAGGATAAGTAGTATTGGTAAAATATATGCCCTTAATAAATGATAAATAAAAATAATAATAAAAATAGAAAGGGAGGAACAAAGAATTTTCTAAATAAAGGTAGAGCAGACAAATAATAGATTCCAATTTTAATATGAGTATTTCATATTATTGGCTTGCCGGGAAAGTCACAGTGTATCTTTGCATAAAAAAACCTAGAAAAGCAGACCAGGCAGTGGAGCACCTGGTTAAGCACACACATCACAGTGCACAAGGATGCAGGTTCAAGCAGGGCTGCAGGTGTCTCTCAGTCTCTTTCCCTTTCTCTATCATCCTGCCCCCTCAATTTCTGTCTGTCTCTATCCAATAATAAATAAATAAATAAATAAATAAATAAATAAAAACTATTGTTAAAATAAAAGCACAGAAAAATACATGATAATTTTTTTAAGTAACTCAATATATCATAAATTGATTTGCAGAACAACTTGGGCCCACCTGTCATTTTCTGAGAAACCTGATGTGTTGTGTGTCTGAAGCTACGAGTGAAAAAAAGAAGAGAGTACAGGTGGAGACCTGATCTGGGATGCTCAACTTGTCCCTTGTTGACTGGGTAAATATGGACACACAGTAGGCTCTTTGGGTCTCAGTTTACCTATGTGTAAAATGGGAATATAATCTCTGTAATACAGTAATGCAAAATCCATGGGATCTGGTCCAAAATATGCACTTAATAAGCATTCATTATGATAGCAATTAATTGCCATTCTAATCTGCTCAGAGTGCACAATTTAGTGCTAACTACTGCAGAGATGTTTCAAATCAGACATATGCCCTTGGCCTTTAGTCAGCTTCAGTGAGCTAATGATCAAAAGCCACTCAACTCAGAGTCTTAGAGGAACAGCAATACACCATATTCCCTTATGAAACAGCTTCACTTTGCTTTGAATCTCCATTAAAAAATCTTCATAATTCCAGCAGAAGCTTCCAAACAGTACTGTTTTCTATGTGATTTTTAAAATGCACAAAAATATTTATCATGTAAAACAGCTCTGAACTTTAATCTGGAAAAAAGTTAAGTGCAAAGAATAAAAAAAAACACAGTTAAGGGTATACGTTTAAAATAAAACTTTAGAGATGGCTGTGTAGCAGGGTATTTTTAAAAAAAGCATCATTTTTATTTAGTAATTCCTTGAGAAAATTAATGATCAGAACTAGTAGAAATGTTAGCACTTTTTTTTGACACTTCCCCATACACACTCAGAGAATGCGCGCTGTCAAAGCTGGAAATTACAAGAACATGCTGTGAGAAATAATGCACCAAATGTGCCTGCAGGAGGAAAGCATGTCCCTTCAGCGTCCTGGATGTAGGAACCAGATGATGGTCACACCATGGATTCAGATGAGGAACAACACCAAGCCTGTCTTTGGGTAGGGTAGGGAGGCAGAGAAGGACCATTTACCATTTTCAATACAATGTCTGATTCTGGCACTCCTAGGTTCAGACTAGAAGAAAAGTGAGCAAAAATTCTGTTCATATTCTTTTCCCTTTTTTATCTCCAAGTCACTTTTCCCAACACAGCAGCAGTGACCATGTGAAGGCCCAAAAGCTATGGGAGAAAAAGAGTTACCATGGTCTGAGAATCCTGTCATTCACAGGAGAACTTGGCAATCCCTTGTTCCTCGGGGCCCTGGGGCTCTACTGGGCCCCTGAGTCCAGAAGCAAGACCTGAAGCTTCCATACAAACTCTGATGAGTAACACATATGTAAGGGAACACATTTACTATTGCTTCAGTAATCACCAGCCCAACTACTACATTCCCTCTGACTAATGGCGCTGATTTTTGTCTGGTGGTTTTTGGAGATTTTATGTTCAAGTATAATAAGCTCAAGCAGGAGCTTTTTACGCTGAAGCATGGCTCAGATGATGTTGTCAAACACTGTTACTGCACTGATGTGCTCATTATCTCCCCATGACATCTATGTAATAGGTTAGACCATATGAAATTGCCATTTTTTAGAGACCTCATGTAGTCAAATACTGGCAATTTCATATGGCTCACTTAATATTTGTTTATTTTCTAATGTCTGTCTATCACCTTAGTTAGAATGTAAGCTCTGTGAGAGTAAAGATTGTAATGTTTGCTTCTGCATTCTTGGAATTTAGACACACAGAAAGCATTCAAAATAATCTCTGAGACTGGGGGTATAGCACAGTCATCTATTCAATAGACTTTCAGGCTTGGGTTTTTGAAGTCCCAGCTTCAATCCCCAAAAGGTTAAAGTTAAACAACATCTATATTGACATCTGAGAACAAACTGACAACTAGGAAGATGGAAAGAGGAAGAGAAACCATGTATTTCTGTTATCAGACATGTTCACATATGGTCTCAACCACAGCAAAATGAGCTTTAGCCATCTACCCATGTAGTTGGTTGAACGTACGGGAGTAAGCCTCTATGTAGTTTCTATTATACACACCTTCAAACCCCACAAAACTAGAATAAACCAATTGCATGAGGCAAGGAGAAGGAGCTAAATAGGCAAAAGTGCCAGCAATGTCAGATTGTCAGAGGAAGATGTGCCTTTTGTTTGACTATTTGTACCTACTTGCAATAGGAAATAGGTTTTGATCAGTTACATGTCCATTTTACTGTCTTTTAATTTAATAGATGATTTCTGCCCATTTATTTCATTCCAAACACTTTGAAATACAGAGATATTCTGAGTTCAATAAGAAAATCATCATTGCTACTGCTAGCATTTGTTCTAGCAAATGCATTAAACAGATAGAATCCCATCTCTGAGTAGCGGGTTACATTTGGTTATGGATCACATAACTGCCACTGTCAAGAAGTATGAGATAGGATTTCAAACTCCATCATTGTCACCCTGCAAAGAGAGCACAACCTTTTATATCTGAGGTTACACAAAGAATATTAAACAGGAAAAAAGAGAGAGAGAGAGAGAAAGAAAGAGAGAGAGAGAGATTGAAAGGAACTTAGGGTGGAATGAAACACTGCTACTAAACTGTTTCCCCAGACTTCAATTTTTGCTCTTTTCACCACTGCTCCCTTGTTCCCAGCAGATAGGGGGAGAGAGCATGTCATCTGTGGCCTCAGATCTCAACATTACTTCCTTGTCATGGCTACTCCAGCCTGGCAAGGAAAGAGCTACTGTACCTAGGATCTTGCATTGCTTCCAAGCTGGTCCTTCCCTGGAATGGCCTCCAACAACATAAAAAGCAGCTTCTGCACAGAGCAGCTTCAGCCCCAACTGAGCTTTTGGGAATGGAAAGTTACAAATTGTGGTGCTTCTATTGTATGAGCAATTCAATGGGCATTTCATTTCTAGTCAAAACCCAAACTAGTTAAAGTCAGGCTGTACATGCTGCCTTGCTGAGAAACAGCATCTTACATTAAAATTACAATTAGATTGTTTTGCCTTGTCAGAAGCAAAGGTTAAAACCATATCTTGGCCGGACATTGTTTCTGTAATATTGGCCCTCTGCAAAGCTGTCATGTGGATGAGCCCAGAAATGATGTGAAATATTTCTAATACAAATTTTATTTTTATGTGAAACTATTCAAATGCTGCTGTACAACATGAACTACCTGAACCAAATCAAATCCTCAGGTCAATTCCTTCTTCCGAGTGCTCCTTAGATAACAAAGTCTTGTTCTGCGAATCTGTTCAATATATTAAAGTTGATTCACTCGGACAGTGTGTAAGATATAATACATTAATCTGGGCCATTTCAATTTCTGAGGCTGGGACTATAAAACTGGTGTGCTGCATATCTAATTTTTTTGAATACCTGATTTATGCATTCCTCTGATGCCGAGTGTCGATGGTATGGTGGATGCGGCTGCTACATTAACAACGGGCTGCATCAGCACTCAAATCTTATCTTGTTAAATCAGACAAATGTAGCTCAATGAAAAGGAAGGAATAAATGCCTGGGATGGTTGAAAGGAGTGAATTTTAATCCTGTTTGTTAGGGGACTTTCATGGTATGTACTGGATAACTAAGGTGGGGGGGTCCCCTGAGACTTAGGGTAACATGATTTATATTTTTACATGATATATATATGAAGATAAACACCCATGTAAACCAGCACACACCCTTTCATCAGATATAGTGCTATAGTTTCGGGATCTATATTTACAGATGTTTTTAAATCTCCATAAGATAGACAATTTTTATAAGTGGGTATCTTTTTATAATAGTTCTATTCCAAGTTAAAAAAAAAAGCTCCTTTGTGCATAATTGGCTGTATTTTTTCTTCCATCAATAAGAAGATACTATGAAGGCTAAATACCAGGAGGATAGACTAGCTTATCACAATCATTATAAATGTAATGTCTTCAGAAACTTTTGTGACATATTGGATACTACAACCATTCTATAAATAGACAATAGTAATTCTCATAAAAAGGAAATGTCCTTGTGTTGGCATAGTCAATAAGACCTTTAGAAATTTTTCTTGTGCCATCCAAGAAGAAAGTTTTATCCTTGTATTTATTACATGTCCAAGATATTCATAAGAAATAAAACATATATCAAAAATAAATTATTTGGGAGGAAACTGTACTACCAAATCCTCCCCTTAAAAATTCTGTACCCTATAATGATCCTTAGTCCATACTCCCAGAGAGATAAAGAATAGGAAAGCTATCAAGGGAGAGGATTGGATGTGGAGCTCTGTGGGTGGGCACTGTGTGGAAATGTACCCCTCTTATCCTACAGTCTTATCAATATTTCCATTTTCATAAATAAAAATTAAAAAGAAAAAAATTCAGGGAGTTCAACATCATAAAACAGCACTAAGTAAAAGCCTTTATTCTACTTGAGAAAAATGTCTAGAACATAGGAGTTCCATGAAAAAATTATAAAACTGCTTTTGACATTAAAATATAAGTATCACAAAACAGAACAAATAGAGAAGAGGTCAAATTGAAGCTGGAGTTATTTAATTGACTAAAGATGAACTTGCTTGCACAGTGACATTTGGGGAACATATTTAAACATAAACCAGCAATGCTTTCATTGGCTTCCTTCTTTCCTTGGTGTTTAATTATAGAAGGTATATACATTGAGGGTGGGAGGGGGAGGAAATCTTGTAAACAATTGATATGTTCACACCCTTCTCATCCTTGCATTTTAGAATTCCAAGGTCTTACTCTGCTATCTGCATACAGCAGTCAGAGCCGTGATGTGCAAACTCTAAGGACTACAGTGATAAGTATGTATAACCAAACGGAATAGTACAAAGCTTTCACACAAATTTTAAAACATATAGAATATAACTACTAAGGGAGATTACAAAAAACCTCTTGCCAAGGCCAGGAATTTTGGAGATAAAGATGCTGTGGTCAAGAATGGACAAAAAAGAGAGAACAAGGGAAAAGAAAGAAAGAAAGGGAGGGAGAGAGGAAGAATGAAGGAAGGTAAAAAGGAAAACTTGGTCAAGTTCAAAGCTGGAATTAGATCCAAGACATCTGATATTAAGTCCATTGCTTCTTGATTGTAACATATTAGCTAAAGGTTTACATGCCTCATGCAGGGCATATTTCTTACACTACTGCCCTCAGCAACAGCCTCAAGTCAGAGTCATCCTTCTAGCACAAATCAATATTCCTTAGACTTCCCACTAGCACTAAAATTTAGACTAAATGTTTCTGAAAATGTCATAAAAAGCCCAGCCTTGACTTAACAGTAGTAAGTTGTAAATAATGTTTAGAAACAATCTGTAGAACAAAATCTTGAAAGCATTCAGCTTTTAATAGAATAAACCATCTTCATTATCTTAAACAATATTTTAAACTTGGTTTTAATTTGACAGTATGTGAACATTTCTTTTAAAAATTCAATAGCAAATAGGTGATGTCAGCTGACTGGGATGTAGGATTTTGGGTAATGTTGATACCAAGTTAGAGGAAGCACAATACTATTGAATGATGGGAAATGAAGGGTGGAAGTAGCATGTGCTCTCTCACTTTGTGCCGAGGGCCAACATGTGATGAGGTATACAAGACAGACTAGAAAACAAAATAAGCTTCGTACTTGTTTGAACAAGTCTTTCAAGTTGTTTCACTGTAGAGTTCTGCCTGGATACTCACATTACTGAAAATGGATGGAAGATGCCAATTTTTCAGATTAGTGTGTCTCCCAGCAAAAAAAAAAAAAAAAAAAAAAAAAAAGGCCTCAGATCCAGCAATAATTGTGCTTGGGCTGATGGTGGCAAATAAAGATGGTAATTTGGATGTAAGTATAATAGGAAGCTATGAGAGAACTCAAACATTTCCAAAGCACTAGTCATTTTGAAAGAAGGTTGGGCACTAAAATTGAATAACTTTAAAGACAAATGCACATGGGGCAAAGACAGAGTAAACTAGAATTAAGACTGTTAGTATACACACGATGCTACAGATGTATTAAGAGCAAATAATGTGAAATCCAAGCTTCACTAGATGCTTGAATTTATGTCAAAGTAGTTCTATTACATATGTCCCCCAGGGTCAGACTACATCAGCTGGTTTCCTCATTCCTCATTCCATACATGAGGAACTAAAGAGTCAATGAAGTGTACTCCAAAAATGTCTCTATAAAACATGTTTTTAGTGTTCATGGAATTTAGGTTCAGTCTAAGTGTGTATGCATGTGTGCACATGGCATGTGTGTGTACATATGTGACAAGGAGAGGGGAATAAAACATAAAATGTCTCTAAGGTCACAGAACACTGACCTCATTGGCAGGGCTAATTTGATTGTGCGGGAACAATAGCACTGCACTCCTCTGCCAGCGAAGTGCATGCTAATTATGCGATTTGCCCTTGATAAGACCTTGGTGGGTCATTCAGCAGTTGTGATCTGTCACTGACTTCTAATCATGTATTATCGTCTGGGTGAGTCAGAATGGGACCCTAAGCTTTCTGTCTTTACAGCAACGTGGCACTCTAATTACCTTATGCCAAGTGGATATGCAGCGACTGAATTAAGTGATCAGTACGATTGCCTTCAAAATCTTCCCTTTCTCCTTTGTGTTGCTTCACGGTAATTTACATTTTAAGATGCACGAAGCTTTTGGTGTGACTGAAAACGCCACTCTAAAAATAATTATTTTATTTTTAATTTAAGGAGGATAGTATGAAATTCAATCCGTAGTAACATTTTACCTTATTTCTGCACCATAAAATCAGACATTGCAGAAGGAATCATGTGAACAAACTTGTTGAAAGGTATCATATAGGGAGCCTGGCTTTTGCTTTCAAAAAATAAACATAAGAAAGGGAGATGGAAGTATTTTAAAGTCTGAAGAAATCCTGTATAATCAGGGAACTTTTAAAACCCTTAAATTTTTGCTGTATTAATAATTTGCATTTAATAAGCAGACTTTAGTATTAAACATTATTTTCTGCTTCTAAACAGTGTCTGAGATTGACAGAGGTCTATATGAACTATAGAAAAAAAAACAACAACAGGAGAATAAAATCTGACCACAAAATATTCATTAACTAGGGTAATGGTAAACTATAATACATGAACTGAGTACTTTAAGTTAAATATACATACATAAGGAATACGTATTTTAAGATTAGTAACAAATGCCTATGTGTCCCATGACAGTGTGAAGGATCAGTGTAATTCTAATAATTGTAATACAATGAGCATTATTTTTGGTACTTTAAATTTTTGTTTGAGCTATGATACAATTTCCTGTTGTTACACAGCAACTCTCAAAAACTACAAAGCAATCTGTTATGCTAAACCAGTTGTATCAACATCTATATTCGCCTCGAGATTGAGCTAATGCCTTACAGAAGGAAAATGCATTGCGACATTTATAATATTTGATAAGACACTGATGTGAATGATCCTTGAAAATATGAACTCTGAAGTGCTCCTTGAAAGTTGTCATAAGACAGACCTCAAAAGATAAAAACAGGAAAAAAAGAAAGAAAGAAAAAAAAAACAACCATCACCACAACATCACAGAGCAAAAGTTACTGTACTGCTAACAGGAAATAGAAAAGGATTTTCAAAGCATTTCTTTCTTGTATGTCAACATTGCTGCACAATTCTTTTATAGTAACTGAAAAATCAAAACCAAAGAGGACAATTTAGAGAAAAATTGCAAGCCTTATTTTCCTTGAATCACATGATGTGGAAGGAACATTATTTGTTGAATCCTCGGTTTGTTTGGGTGTGAGAGGGGAAGAAAAGGGTGGGGGGAATGAGCAGGGTAGTTGAGAGATCCCAGAGAGAGAGAGAGAGAGGAGGAGGAGGAGAATAGGAGGGGAGAAAGAGAAGAGATAAGAAAGAGAGAAGCCTAAACTCAGAATATTCTGCATTCCCTAGGTGGCAAAACAAAAGAGCCCAAGGAGGGGAAAAAAAAAGAAAAAGAAGAAGAAGGAAAAAAAAAAAACTGGAAAGTTGACACAGTCAAGAATAATGGCTAAATCTATCAAGTTTGATCAGGTCTACTATAATGAAGTGAGGCTTCATATTCCAAGCAGGGACAATGAAGACAGGAGTCAGGCTCTAGAAATGTGCTGCTCACTTTGTGCTTGGAATATGCAGCAGCCAGCAGGGAGCCACCAGATAATTACACAGTATTTGTGCTGTTCCAGGAAGCTTCCTGCGCAGGTTGAATGCCCGTGCTATATTAAAAGGCAGCACAGTGAAATGTTTTTAATGAATATTTTTGTCAGAGAAAGAAAAGGCATTTGAATGATTGTGTGTATGAACGCATGAGTGTGTGTGTGTGTGTGTGTGTGTGTGTGTATGTGTGTGTGTGTGTGTGTGTATGTGTGTGTGTGTGTGTGTTTACATGTTTACGCTTGTGCATGAGAACCAGAGGTGGAATATCACTGTCAAAATACAGGTACTTTTATTTATTTTCATTCCATTATTTACTGTTTCAAGAGTCTGACGTTCTTTCAATAATATGAATCACAACATTCAGTTAATGTTATTTAGGGCTAATTGTACATATAATCCTTTAACTAATATTTGCTAATAATATCTTTCATTGAAATAGTACATCAAACAGAGGCTTAAAACAACTTTAAAAATTCCAGTAGTAAATGAAATGTTTAGACACATTGAATCAGGAAATCTAAAGAAGAAGTAGCACAGATGTTGATACTTACTAGTCAGTAGCCTTTGGCAGTAATAGCTCTAAAACATAAGAATACATTATTTCAGTGCTCTTTAATTCTCACCTAACAGATGTGAATAATCCACTGAATTTTAAGCCCATACATTCTATTCACAATATCTGGTTAAGTTCATGTTTTTTAGACAAGGCTAGCCATATACATACAGGAAGAGAATTACTTTATTAAGTCTAGGTTCACTAATATACATCTGTATATATTTCATTTAAATATTTCTTATGAGAAAATGTGTAATTTGACTGTTGGTACTGAATACGTAAAAGCAGCTATTTAAAAGACCGACACTCCGGCAGTCAACAATAGACATCCATAACAACTTCCTTTCCCAAATTCAATAAACTCTGCATTTCAAACTCTGGTCAGAGAAACAGCATCTCACAGATGTCTACTCCTTTATATCAAATAATTTTCATATAATGTGATGACTTATAGAGTAAAGTATTAATTTAGGACACAAACCTCTATGTTTTAAAAAGGAATATTGTATTTCATTTCACATGGCTAAGCACCGATTGTGAACCATTATCACTTTTAACAAGTACATTCTGATGAGGTAACATGGATCTTTATTTGAAGGGAGAGTTCCTGCCACATTACATGACACAGATGGTAAGGGTCAACAATTAAGAACAGTGAGAGTTGCAGGATTTGTTAGTTGAAAGATGGGTCTGATGAGGCAATTTTCTTTTTCTTTCTTTTTTTTTTTTCTCTCACAGAGTAATTTAAAGTAGATTCTTCAGCCAGGAAACCTGCCACTCCCTTTAACAACTGACTAAAATTTAATACCTCTGTCCCTAAGGAAAAATTAAAAAAAAAAACAAAACACTGAATTCAACAAAAATCAAGACTGTTCCAGATTATTCTAAGAGAAAGCAACGTCCATTCCAAATTCTCAAGGATTTGTTTCAAGGTCTATGTCACTGAAATGTTTCTTTTTGTAAGCAAGATTATTAATAATTGCAAATAACTGAGTAGCACATTTAAATAAAACTGACTTCTTCTATCACAATAGGGGAAAACTATAATAAATAGATTCAAAATGAATAAATAGATAATGCTGAAAGTGAAATTTCAGTAGACATCTATGGCCATCTTGTACTTATGGGCAAATAGATTACCTTGGCATGCTTGAATATGATGATTAATCCATGCTCAAAACCTTCAATACTAACATACAAACAATGGGCAGATATTTTTCTTTCATTTGAACAAAAGCTACTTATACATAATACACTCGTGTCATGCTATGAATTAAAAACATAAATAACACATGGTGCTTTCTAACCAGTTTTTGTACTCTTAACATTTAATAAAAATACTCACCACCGCTCTAAACAATTTATTCTCAGCACAAAAATGTGCAAGATATACAGATCAAGATGATCTAGTTGTGGTTCAAGAGGTGGCACAGTGGTTAAGCTTTGGACTCTCAAGCATGAGGTCATGAGTTTGATCCCCAGCAGCACATGTGCCAGAGTGATGTCTGATTCTTTCTCTTTCTTCCTATCATTTTTCATAAATAAATAAAATCTTTTAAAACACATGATATAGTTATCTCTTTAGAAGTTTCAATAAACAACTTAAAAAAACCCTCAAATTTCAGTGTAATTTGATCAAAGAGATAGAAAATTTGGGTTAGTGGAGATAGACTTTTCTCCATCTATTGGGACTGGTGAAACCATTTATGCAAGGAACGTTCAATCACAGCAGAACTAAAAGGACTCATAAGAGGTCATTCTTCCACTCTGATTCTATCATAAATATCAAATCTTGGACCAAAATACATACAAAAGCATATTTAAACTTTGTTCCATACCTTCTTTCCCTTTAGTTATAATGAAAATACATTATACTATATATAGCCTTTTAAAACCCTGATTACATATGTTATATACATATATATGTGTATATGTATATAACATATGTAATCAGGGTTTATATACACATATATATACATATATATGTGTATATAACATATGTAATCAGGGTTTTAAAAGGCTATTTCTTCACAGATACTCCAATTTTAGTTTCCATCTTGGTCAGTTGTTTATAAAATCTTTAAGAATGGGCCACTAGGGACTAGACTCCAAGCAAAAGGTACCAGAACCAATACTTTGGGAGAAAATAGGTAAGAGTTGAGAGGGAGGCACACCTTAGTTTGGAGAATCATAATAATGTTTTTTTAAAACTCATGGTATCACTTTAATATGACCTGTTCTGCTATAGCCATAACCTAAAAAGTGAATTAAAAGATTTGCTTAGTTTTATTTCATTTACATTGGACCTCCTCATTTTGAAGCCTCAAGTTTCATAGGTTTTCTTTTGTGAAAGAACCAGGTTCTCATTAATCCCCTAACCTAGGTACAGTTGTGAAACAATAATCTGTAAAAAGAAATGTGAATCCAATCATCTTTTCCATGTAGCATACAAAACTACTATCCCTCTACCCTGGTAGCCCACAGGTTGTTTTACCTTCACATACACATAGGCTGATGTATTCATAAGCAGTACCTTCCTATTTAAAGGAATGCTACCCTAAGATTAAGTGGTTCTTGGAAATGCCAACAGCTGCTTTCCAGCCCCTTTGCATAAAAAGAGCTTTGTGCCATAGAAAAAGGTTCCTCTCTACCTTCTAAGCTTCATTTTATCCAATCGGCTCTTTTTCACATTGTTAGACATAGTGAATATAGCAAAGTTGGATTCAGAAGAGAACCTTAAGCGTTATCATAATGCTTAGAAGAAATGGCTTCACACTGTATAATCTATCAAAGGTGTCAGATTTACAAAATGCAGATTTTCTGTCACATTTGGGCACTCTAAGCACTGTATCTTTTCACTAAGGTGCTGACTGCTGTTTTAATGAGGCCCTTTGGTGGCTGTAAAAAACTGAAAGAAGAGGATTAGAGGGGTTACCCTAGATATTGTCTATTTGTCTTACAAATTTCACACTAACTACCAATTACATAGCCATAAACCTTTTGGCTACTTCAAGCTGTATGCCATATAATACATAAAAAAAATATGCTATGTTAACCTCTCCTATATTATACGCATAACTACAGCCACTGATGCAAGTAACATATCTAATGAAGCCAATAATGAGGCTCTTTAAAAGTAGTCTTGTTATAGGAATAATATTAGAGCAGTTCAGTTAAGGGCTAAGGTCCATTATGGAATACTTCATATATACTTCGGTCCCAGATCTGGAAAGTTGCTGACACACTAATTCAGGCTCAAGAAGGGCATTAATCTTGCAACCTTCTGCTTGTCATGCTTAATGGGACATCCTGCCTAGGTGAAATGAAACTGATATATTCAGGTAAACATAATTTAATAAGGAAAGATAAAAAGAAATAGACTTCCAACATGACCCTAGGGAGATGAAAATATCTGCCATTTTAACTGAGAATCTAACTCATAAAAGGAAGTTACATTGTACTTGGTATAGGACTGTACATAGTAGGTACTCGAAGCAGTATACTGAACTAAAGGATAAGTGAAAAATTAATCATGGTTCAAGTTTTGAGATGTTGTTGTTACCTGCCCCCCCATACACACATCAACTCCCTACTCCCTCTGCCTCCCCACCCCCACACTAAATTTCCTGCAATTAATTTTGTTGGCAGGGAATGATAATGCCAAACAGGGAAGGAAACTGTGTTCATCTTGGGGAAGAAGACACATATTAATGTGGGGTTAAGCATCTGAGTGTGAAATCAAGATCTGCAACAATACAGCATGAGATTTAAAAGGCAGGCATGAATGTCAGTGAGTAACCATGCATCCTTTCATTTGCAATCATTCTTAAGTCTAATGAGCTTCCAAAATTTGTGTCAAGGTTTCAGATAATTTTGTAAAAGGCAGCTGTTGGAGAAAGTGGTGGTCCATCCTGCCAAATCAAGTATTCCTTCAGCCTCACACATGTGTGCATGTATGCATGTGAGTGTGTGCACACACACACACAAACACACACATGCATACACAAAAGGTGGTGGGGCTCTGTCTTATTCTATGCCTAATTGATGATCTCTGACTGCTTGGACAGAAACAAGTCTAAAATGGCCCCATATTTAAATATGATTATTCTTCATATTTAAATCAACTAAGTAACTTTGAGAATCAAGATATTTAATATTCTTAATATTCTTGGTGATAAATCTTTGCTCCAAGTAACTGAATAGAGTTTGTCACCAGGACATTTGCCAAGTTTTCTTCGACTCAAAGATAAAATGAACATGACGTTTTTAGTCAAGGTATAAAAATTAGACACATGGAAAAAAATGACTCAAAAAACACAATCTGAAAACACTGCTTCCTCTGGTCCTTCTTTTAGCTATTATCAGGTAGGTTAAAATAAGGGTAGATGGACTATTTGGATAATAATGTATTTAAATCTATTGAGAGTTTGAATTATAAATGACAGTGGGTGCCCTTACCAATAAAATAATATGAAAAGATCTGAATAATAGACATTCCTCAATTTTCTGTTACTGGACTATCTACAGTATGTCCTATCTAGACAAAAAAATTGCTACATATCAGGGAGTCAGGCTGTAGAGCAGCGGGTTAAGCGCAGGTGGCGCAAAGCACAAGGACAGGTATAAGGATCCCGGTTCGAACCCCTGCTCCCCACCTGCAGGGGAGTCGCTTCACAGGCGGTGAAGCAGGTCTGCAGGTGTCTATCTTTCTCTCCTCCTCTCTGTCTTTAACCCCAGAAGATAGTCACTCAACTAATGCAGTTGAGTCAAGTGGGATATATACAGGAAAAGTCAGTATCTGGAGCACCACAGATAACTTTTTATTCATATTGTTATTTTTGTCCAGATCTCTTAAGTGTCTCATCTGCAAAGTGTTGAAAAGAGTTAGTTATTCATTAAGTACTTTGCATAATCTTTATAAGTAGCACCATGGAAACCAAAAGTACTGTGCTACTTTGGTCTTCTCCCTGGTTGAACTGAAAAAAAAAGGAGAGTGGGAGAGTGGGAGAGAGAGGGAGAGGGAGAGAGAGAGAGGGAGAGGGAGAGAGGGAGAGGGAGAGAGGGAGAGGGAGAGGGAGAGAGGGAGAGGGAGAGGGAGAGGGAGAGAGGGAGAGGGAGAGGGAGAGGGAGAGAGGGAGAGGGAGAGGGAGAGGGAGAGGGAGAGAGGGAGAGAGGGAGAGAGAGGGAGAGGGAGAGGGAGAGAGGGAGTGGGAGAGAGGGAGAGGGAGAGAGGGAGAGGGAGAGGGAGAGAGGGAGTGGGAGAGAGGGAGAGGGAGAGAGGGAGAGGGAGAGGGAGAGAGGGAGTGGGAGAGAGGGAGAGGGAGAGAGGGAGAGGGAGAGAGGGAGAGGGAGAGGGAGAGGGAGAGGGAGAGGGAGAGGGAGAGAGGGAGTGGGAGAGAGGGAGAGGGAGAGAGGGAGAGGGAGAGGGAGAGAGGGAGTGGGAGAGAGGGAGAGGGAGAGAGGGAGAGGGAGAGGGAGAGAGGGAGTGGGAGAGAGGGAGAGGGAGAGAGGGAGAGGGAGAGGGAGAGAGGGAGTGGGAGAGAGGGAGAGGGAGAGAGGGAGAGGGAGAGAGGGAGAGGGAGAGGGAGAGGGAGAGGGAGAGGGAGAGGAGAGAGGGAGAGGGAGAGGGAGAGGGAGAGGAGAGAGGGAGAGGGAGAGAGGGAGAGGGAGAGAGGGAGTGGGAGAGAGGGAGAGGGAGAGAGGGAGAGAGGGATAGGGAGAGGGGGAGAGGGAGAGGGAGAGGGAGAGGGAGAGGGAGAGGGAGAGGGAGAGGGAGAGGGAGAGGGAGAGGGAGAGGGAGAGAGAGAGAGAGACAAAGGAAGCTTCCCATTCCATAATGAATTGAATGGGGAAGAAGGAAGACAGTTTTTATAAATGTTTCCCTTGTGATTACAGCTTTATCTTTGACCTTTTTGTCCCTAAATCAGACTTGGGGGTGCAATCTTGGAAGAAAGAGAAGAGCTTCCCCACATTCCCAATGCACACACAATAACTCCCATTGCTTAGAAGCTGTTTCCAGATATCAATCTGGAGCATTTGTTACAAGAGGTTTTGCTTTCCTTGTGTCTGTTTTTGGATTCCAGGCCCTTATTTCTTCCCTATGATGATGATGCACACTTTTTTCTAGACAGGTACACTGAGGTGCAAAAGGAAGAAAGTCCAAACTTTCTTAGTAGAAGTACACAGCATCTGGAATCCATGGGCCCGATTCCCAGAAATATAAATTAAAATGAGAAAAAATAGTTGATGTTTCTAATCATTCTAATAAAGTTATCTAGATCCTGCCAGATCATATTTTACACTAGGAGCTGTACTGTATTCTATATGGAATAGACTACACGAAACTGGATAAAAAATGTCACCTTAGGCACCTGAATTAATAGTTCGGTTATGTACTCGGTTAAGTCTTTACTATAGATCAGCATAAGTGTGCTAGACAGACAATTCTTTAGAGCTAACATTTAAAAAAGGTGCCAAAGCCCCTTTGAGAGCTGCGTGAATTATCTAGATTCAGGGGGGAAAATTTTAAATACACAGTGCTTTTTACCCCCTCCCTTTCTTAGTTACACTGAATAAGTAAAATTACAGCAAAGTTGGCAAGAATAAATACTTCCTCGGTTTTTCTAAAGCTGCAATTAATGATAATGAAGCTATACCTTATATGGCAAGAAATACAGTATAAATTGGATAAGTAAGAAAAATGATCAGCCATTGTGTGCTTCCAATATAGTACATCAAGGTATCGCCACTGTGAGGCTATCTTTATTTTAAGCCATTAAACAAAACAATATAAATCTGCAGGCAGGTGTTTCTTGTTGCAGAAGTATTGAAAGTTGTAATGCAAACAATCTAATTTTAGCATCTATGTAGAGTGTGAAGTAAATTTACTGATCATTGATGCATTGAGCATGGGAAGAAATAATCAGCAGGAGCTTTCAGTAAGATTATCCTATTAAAGCAGGAAGACTTCATGTGGTTGTTAAGGAAGTAGTCAAAAGCAGGTGATGGAAGTGGGGGTTTGACGACTCGTCAGTGGGCCCAGTGTACATGTTAAGTTGTTGTTTTCTGCTCAGCTAAGCAGCAGAGAATTGATATGTTAGCAATGAAGTGCAATGACAATTAAATTGTAACTGACCTACATGTTACCGTCATTACGCGTTCTCTTTTTTACTGCTTTCCCTCTTATTTAATCACACAGTATGGGGTTTTTATTAGGCTGTAATGTTAAAATCTTCATCCATTTAGCCATAAATGTGTGACTGGATATCTATCAGACTTCCTTGCACTATACAAACAAAGCCATTTTGCTGAATCACTGTTGACTTGTTTGTGGCCTAATTTAATGAGTGTAATAACTTACATTACTATCCAGTTAACATTTAGGAGCCCAGAAAAGACCTGCTAGCATGCAGTAAGCTACTGTATACATTCTCTATTCATATCACTCCCCTTTGCAGTAAATTTTATACAATAATATGCACTGCTCATAACAGAAGCTCAGCTTCCATCAGCTAAGAGTAGCATTTTAGGAAGTTCCCTACATTTAGACTGAAATGCTTTTTATACACCAGAAGGAGCCAATATGATTCCCTTTTTCTGTATACCAGAACAGCTATGTCTTAACCCCTTAAAAATAACACTCATGGGTTATAGCCTGCAGACTAAGATGACCTAGTCTTTAGTCATATTCCTTACAGATGTCTTAAGCCTCTCCCTACCCATCCTTTACCCTCTAACTCAGGAATGGAAAGCATTTACTTAAGGAAAGAGAAAGACAATGCAGTTAAACATACAGTCCTAGGGTAAAAATACACGTGTGGCCTGGGAGGTGGCGCAGTGGATAAAGCACTGGGCTCTCAAGCATGAGTTCCTGAGTTCAGTTCCCAGTAGCACATTTACCAGAGTGATGTCTGGTTCTTTCTCTCTCTCATATCTTTCTATAAATAAATAATTAAAAAAAAATACACATGCACGAATTCGACAAATAAAATGGGTTGTGTCTGTTTATATTTGTGTGATTATGTTGCTGTGATCTTGAATTATGTACCATTTTTTATTTTTCCCTAAGAGAAGGGTACCCATCCTCCCCCTCAAACTACACTTAGCTATATGTTATCATGTTAAATGTCTCCTCAACACAAATATACTGGAATTTATTTGTATTCCCATTGCATTATTAAAAAAGTCTTTATCACTTCCTATGTCTTAGATACTTAAATAGCATCTAAAAATTCATAGGGTCAGTAACGGCACCAAAAAAAACACAAAAGTCTTATTATTTCATACTAAAGCTGTGCAAAGATGACAAAAGTAAAGCTCTTTACTTGCTAGAAGTAATCATTATTTCAAAAGCATAATACACACACACACACACACACATATAGAGAGAGTTTACAATTTACAAACAAGCATTTTCACATCAAAGATTCGGAGCAGATGGACATCATTTTTTTCTTTCCAAATTCAGAACAATACCACTGCATTGTGTCAGGATTTAAGTCTTTAATTACTATTAGGCAATATCTCAGATTGACATTATTGCCTTAGATGTCTCTAATAATACTGTGTGAAGAAAATAATAGATGGACTGCATACATTTAATATTTTTCAGTGAAATAAGACAAAGACAACCCTCAGGCCTCTTAAGTCATGGAAAAATGTATCATTCTGGTCATCTGGGAAATTACTTTGGTTCTCATAAATTACCAGCCAAGTAAATTTCTGAATATCCTAATTAGAACCTCTAACTCTGAAACTGTATCTTGATTCTCCCCTCCCCTCCAAAAAAAAGAATTGTATTGGAAAGCTTATATAAAATATGCTACTGGGTCTTGGAAACTAAGAGAGAAATGGAACAATAATATGATTTCCTTTTTCATTATTACTTTTACACTAAATTCCAGAAACTGGGAATAAAAAGCCTTTCATAATATAAAAGATTGACATATTTGCTTTCATAAATTATATATTATGGTGAGGTACATGAACCAAAATATGAACAAAATTATTATTAAGTACTATCCTAGAAACTACTAATACTAAGGAGAGAAAAGTAAAGTAGGAGGTGCTGGGAAAGACAGATTTGCAGAAGGTAGATTTCATTTTGGGCAGTCATGGTAGACTGCACTAAGAAGACAATTTGAGTAAAGACATGAGAGAGATAATTTGGATATGTATATAAACATATAGTATATGAGAATCTAAATAAATGTTACAGTACCATAATGGTGTAGATTGATACGTAGCATGGTATATATTTAAAAGTATCATGTTGAATTTTATTTCAACTGAAGAAAAGTTTAAAGAGAAAGTAGAAGAAAAATGTAAACTCTAAGGGCCAGGTGCACAAGTTACCATGCACAAGGGCTTGGGTTCAAACTCCCAATCCCTACCTGTAAGGGGTAAGCTTTGAGAAAGGCAAATCAGGGCTGCTGGTGTTTCTCTTTCTCCCTCTTTATCTCTTCCTTCCATCTTGATTTCTCTCTGTCTTTATCCACTAAATAATAATGAAAAAAATAATGTGGCAACTAGATCAAACTTTATACAGAAACTGCCAGTTTAGTGATGCTTCGTTCTTTCCTGATGGTAGTTATCTGGTAAACCACATGGGACTTTTGCATGGGTAGGAATATGGGTCCTTTCTTCCCAGAACACTTATAGAATAGGGTAAAGGGATTGTTGTGTTTTTTTTTAAAATATATATATATATATGTGTGTGTCTGTGTATATACACATATATATAGTTGTTTGTTTTGGTTTGTTTGTGTCCTCACAAGGTGCTGCAGTATATGTACAAATTGTACCAACATTTGTGGCAGCCCTATATTCCAAATGTAAACAATGACAAAGTGCCTAGTCAAAGAAGTTGGAGTTACAACTTTATTTCAAGTGACCATTTTCTTCATGCTCTTGGTTAACTCCATTTTATATCATCTTAATTCTTGACAGATTTTATTTAAAAAATTCATCTAGGCACAGGTAATGCTGCTTATGTTTTACAATCCATTTTCTTCCCAACCACTAGAACTGAGTTACTTAAACAGCTTCAGCTTGGGATTATAGAATAAAGGTGGGAGTTAGAGAGAAAAGTCAGAGGGTAAAACAAGTGCCCTGCCTTGTGAATGACCCAGGATGAAGTCCCTATACTACATGAGAGTACTATAATGCCATGGGGAAGTTCAAGTGCTATGGTTTCTCTTCCTCTATCTCTTTCGCTTTATTAGTAATAATAATAGTAATAAAATACATCCTGGAAGCAGTGACACTGTGCATTCATGAGGTCCTGGTTTTGCATTAATTAATTTGAGGTTGTGAGCCATAAAGATTTAATACACAGCTCTGCCATTTACAAAATGCTTGGTTTGGGCCAATTTTTATTTTTATTTTTTATTTTTCTATCTTAATTTGTTTCCTTTTAGATTTGAAAAATTAAGATAATAGCTCTGCTTTTCAAGATTTTTTTTTGAAAGGGTCCTAAATTTATCCTTCAATTTGTTTTTCCCCTCATTCTACCACTTGTCTACTGTCTGTAGGACATGTTCTGTTTCTTGGCCCAATGCCTTCTTCCCCTAATGACACTGCAGCTGTTTTTACAGTTTCATCTCTTGTCACCACTATCCTCTCACCCTATGTACCCCACTCTATTCATGTCCTTTTTGCATCCATAAAGGCAAGATTATTTTAATTTCCCCCAATAGTCTGTAAAACATTGCATCACTCTGTCTTTGCAAACTATCACCACTGCTTAGCATAGATACCTCTCCCCACAGTCTCTTTGGAAGAGACTATTTGTCTATACAGTTTGACTAAATTTTCATATAAATTAAATGAGGAAACACATGCTAAGTGCTCAAAAGCAGGTAGGAATCATTCAAAAATATTAGTTCTCTATCCCCAGTGCCAATTTCTGCCACATAAAATTCAGTATGTTCCCTCATCGGTATAACTGTATTTCCATAGATCCTATTAAATTGTTTCTTTCATGTATACCTTATTTACTAGAGTACAAGATCATCACATATGTACCATACATTTGTCAACAAAGTGTGGAATTAAAGGCCAAGGGTTGGATTACACGGGTTCATATCTCGGTTATATCATATAATTTATGTCTCTAGGTATTTTCCTTAAACTCTTTAATTCTTTTGTCTTCATTCTAAAAACAAAATGATAATAATAATAACAGCAATAATGACAATGATTGCCTTATAGAAGAGTGTGAGGAGAAAATGGGTTGTTACATGGAACACAATCTGACACTTAGTGCTTATCAAAAGTGAGCAATTATCATCTTCATAACATATCACTATTATGATTATTGTTACTATTAACTAGAGTAACTAGCAAAGAGTCTGTTTATGTATTAGACATTCAGTAAATTTTATCTTAAATTTTTATCAAATCCTTTTAAAATTTGGAAATTGTCACTTAGGATAGCTTCCCAATTATAAGCTCAGTCCCCTTAAAGACATCTCCAGATGGCTGCGTGTGAAAGGATAACTCTCTAATTGGCCTGAATTCCCCCAAGTCAGCCATTTTCTCAGCACCATACTGAGGGCCTCAGGCCCTCTCACCCAGCTACCTCATCTTCCTCCACCTCCTTCCACCAGAACTGGCCAGCCTCAGGGCAGCTGGCTTCTGTCAGCCTGTCCCACCAGCCACTGCCAAGGACGCTAGCCAGTCCTTTATTGGAGCCAGGTGGAGCTGGCAAAGCCAGCTGTTGTCCGCCTTGTGTTGCCTAGACTTGTGTATGCCAATCTTCTTCCTCCTTGGCTCTGAATAATTCTCTGGCAACTTTGCTCTTTTCTGCAATCCCCCGGCATAGGGTCCCAATTCCTGGGATTTTCCTTGTGGGAATGGCACTGTTCAGAAACTGATAATCCTATCATCCATTTATTTACATTCACTTGTTCGTTTTTCTGAAAGTAGATCAATGTAAATGAGACATGCCATTCTTTGCCTACAGAAATACATAGATTCAATAAAACGGGAGGGAAGCATGCAAAACATCTAAACAAGCAACTTCTGAAGCTAGGCGCCTTATACTGAATCTTCTAATTCTAGGCACCTCTTCTAGGAAGTTTCCATTTGTAATTATACTGAGCCACAAGCTGATTGATCTCTCTGTAGAGGGGAAGTGGAAAAACAGAACTTAAGTGTTTTCAGCATTCAGCTCTCCTAACGGCTATAGCCACGGCAAGCTTATCTGGCGAGAGCTAGCAGGAAGCCTATAACCGCTTCATCCCAACTCTCCAAATGCTGGCAACAATTAAATGAATTCTTAAGAAGAGAATCAAAAAGCAGGAGGCAAAATGAATGGCTTATACAAGTGCTGAGGAAGGAGAGGCTGTGTATTCAAGATGGAAAGAATATAAATACACACACATGCATATTATGTTACATATCTATAAAAACTTGAAATGTTATTTATTTTGAGAATATCCAGTCATTTCCATCTGTAGTAAGAATCCATAATAACATTCTATGTTTATATAACTCTTTTCACCTCAAGAGATCCCAAATGCATTTCAGACAGCTCTATATACAAACACAGGCCAGGAGCCCCACCATCTCTGGAGCTGGTGGTGGGAATGAGGCAGAAAGCCTGTGCAGTTGAATACAGGGGATGGAAAAGCAGTAGGGGAGAGTTTAGGTAGGCAAGCTGGTCAGGGACAGCAGGGCAGACTCTACGTTTTTAAATCAGTGCCAAAAGTCTGAGTAACACCTCAAATTTTTATAGCAAATTATGAAGCAAAGCTGAAGAGAACTTCATGTATCTTCTGTGGAAGGAGCAAGGATGGTGTGGGGCAGAGCAAGTGTAGTGAAGGAGTGACTTTGGGGAGTAGAAATAAGTCTGAAATACAGATCACAGTTATACATTGATTACCCCCTGAATACACTTAAGAGGACACAAAAAGATTAATAATTGTTGATTCATTTACACTCCTGTTTAACTCACAGTCTGCTTTCCTAGAAAGGATGGACTTAGTCACCTGGATGTTTATTTTTCTTCCACAGTTCAATCCTTAACATACTTGGTCTCATTAATTGCCATTAGAAGAAAAATGAGAAGACAATAGCAATGACTTACAGGCAGCCCCACTTTAGAAACTAAAGTTTGACAAGAGAGTATATGTCTACATGATATTAGCTTTCCAGAGCCACCAAAATCAATACACTGGACACTTCTGAGAAAATAAACCAGAAAATTGTTATCCCTGTCCAAGAAAACATTAGTGACAAAATGCCTAGTTATCATGATTGTACTCAAGACCCTTAAGGCATGCTGGTCTAAGCAAAAGATTTATTCTTGGGAAAGAAGTTAGAGGTGAAACGAAGAGAGTCCTACTGTGGGTCAAGAGGGGAAAAAAATGGGATTCTGTACAGATGTGATTTATCAACAGCACATGGGCACCTTCCATTATCACAGCACACTTGTACCTTTCTGTTAGCCCTCCAGTGCCTTATACTCCCCATGATGTTATGGTTTTCCTGCTGAGATACCCTATGCCAGAAAAGACTAATACCTGAGCACAGCAAGAAGCTCTGAACAGAATGCCATCTAATGTAAATTTTCCTAGGTGCTATGATCTCAGGGACTTCCACACAAACATTACAGAATACTTAAAGAAGGATATGGAGACACTGAACTCCTTGAGGACTTCCAATTGAAGTAGGAACAGAATGTAGAAAATGTTTCTCATGATTTCTCTGTGGGACTGTGTTATCTAAAGGATTGTGAATGAAGAGGTGGCAAGGAGAGAAGACAACTCAGGCCACCACATGATTTTTTGGGGGGGGGGCTCCCTTCCTCATACATATACTTCTAATTATCACAAAGCCTGGAAGAGCACTAATAAATGACAATTTAGCACATTGAGAGAATGGCACTTTATTTTTGATATTTTATTTATTTTTTATTTATTGGATAGAGACAGAGAGAGAAATTCAGAGTAGCAGGTGAGACAGAGTGGAGAGAGAAAGAGGGACACCTGCAACTCTGCTTCACTACATGTGAAGATTTGCCCTTCGAGATGGGGACCAGGGGCTTGACCCTGGATCTTTGGAAATTGTAACTTGTCCACTTTACAGAGTGTGCCACCACCTAACCCTGAGAAATTCCCTTTAAAGAGAATGCTCTTTGGATTTGACTGTCTGATCATATCAGTGGAATAAAAAGTCTTACAAACTAGGAAAATTAGACTTAGACAAGCCAGATGTTCTTATTACCTCCAGAGCTGAAGCTAGAACCTTTCAAATGAAATTGTATTTCCTCTTTGTAGCTGCCAAGCAATTCCTTATCACTTTTTCTATCATTTGAGATAGAAAACAGTAATACTGTAAGACAGATCAAGGGAGAAATGAATGAATGTAGATTTATTTAAAAATATAGGCTATTCCATTCTGACATATTATCAAGAATATTATTAATTCCTTACAAAATTAATCCTCAAATAGAAAAAGCCTTTTCCTGGTAAGACAGAAAAGCTTCACACAACCAACAACTAAGTACTTTCAAACCTATAACATTATCAATGCTAGAGCTACAATGTGTTTCTTGAATTTTGGAAGATTTTGTTCAGAACCAATAAAGGGAGTAATCATTTGGATATACTCAGCAACCTTCAGAATTTCCTCCTCCTGAAAAGGGCAAGTTTTAAGTTAAGTGTTAAATATACAAGCAAGCTTAAGAAGAGTACATATATTCAAGCATGGCAGGAATTCAACAGCAAGTTTGAAGAACAACCACAGTCTTTTCTCACTCATTGAAACAACTCTACTTTCCATGACATATTTCTGTGTACCCTTGTGAGTAACAGCTCAGGACTAGATGATAGTGCAGCCAGTCTGATATGACATAGTCTTAAGTAAGGAATGGGTCACATTGCCCATGTTCTGTCCTTGAGGCAGATTTCACTCCCTGTTCTTGAATGTTCTGTTGGCAGAGTTGACCTTAACAATAATCATCTTAAGAGAGATTTTCTAACTACTGAATGGATGGGAACATAATAAATTTTAGAAAACATATATGTATGTATAAAATGGAATGCTACACCAGAGAAACCAAAGGTGACAAAGAAGTGATCTGCAAATGCTAGAAATAGCAAGTGGGTTTAAGGATATATGAGTCAAGATAGATTAGGTTTGTAGCACTCATAAACATCAAAATTTCAGGAGTTTAAAACAAAAATGGTTTCTTTTTCTGTCATTTTAATATATAAATATGATTTGGGGTGGAAGTTGGAGCCTTCATCATCTAGAAAATTCCTGGTCATGGACAGGAAAAAGAGAGATGGATGAATTTTTAATTCTATGCTTATTCTTACAATACCCTCTAAAAGTGACATCCATTCTTTGGTAACCATTTCATTAATCAATCTAAGTCAAAAGCACTGTTGTTAACTTCAAAGATTTGGAGAAGTCAAATTCTTTCATAATCAGAAGAATATAATAAATTATAAGTGAACAACTCTATGAATGACCAACAGGATATTTGATCATTTGACATTAAGTGATTGTGCCAATATCATTTCATGGAAGGAGAAGTAACCAGATTAAACAAGGGAGAACTGCTATGTATTCTCCCATGACAAGGGATTATATCAAAATATGTAAAGAAATAAAATAAATCAACAATATAAAGCTAAACAATTAAGTAAAAAAAAAGTGAGGAAAATATCTGAATAGGCACTTCTCTAAAGAAGATATAAAACCATATAAAAAAATGTTTCCCTCACCTGCAGGAGAAAACTTCACAGTGAAGCAATGCTGCTGGTCTCTCTCCCCCCCAACACACACACTCACACAACACACACACACACACACACACACACACACACACATTTTCTATCTCTAGAAAGGAAAAGAGAAATAACCAAGGAATGAAAAAAAGAACAAAAGAAAGAAAGAAAAAAAGGAAGGAAGGAAGGAAGGAAGGAAGGAAGGAAGGAAGGAAGGAAGGAAGGAAGGAAGGAGCGCCAGATGGTGGCACACCTGGTTAGGCGCATACATTACAGTGCACAATGACCCAGGTTCAAGCCCCTGGTTCACACCTGCAGGGAGAAAGCTTCACTAATGATTAAGCATGTCTGCAGGTCTCTCTCTATCTCTCTCCCTCTATACCTCCCCCACTTCTCTCAACTTCTCTCTGTCTCTATCCAATAATAAATACAAATATTTATTTAAAAAAAGAAAAAAAGAAGGAAGGAAGGAAGGAAGGGAGGAAGGAAGGAAGGAGAGTATGTGGTGCATACTTGGTTAAATGTATGTATTACCATGCATAAGGACCCAGACTCAAGTCTCCAGTCCCCACCTGCAGGGGGAAAGCTTCAAAAGTGGTGAAGTAGGAGTGCAGGTCTCTCTCTCTCTCTCTCTCTCTTTCTCCCTTCCTATCTGTCCTCCTCCTCAATTTCTCTCTGTTCTATCAAATAAATAAAATAAAGTCTAAATTTAAAAAAGAAAGAAAGCCAGACATCCAGTGGGAACTGTGGAGT
Organism: Erinaceus europaeus; assembly: GCF_950295315.1. NCBI lineage: Eukaryota > Metazoa > Chordata > Mammalia > Eulipotyphla > Erinaceidae > Erinaceus > Erinaceus europaeus. Next base: position 58,219,659 of record NC_080164.1, read on the forward strand.
TATTGTGCAGACAGACACCAAGCCCCATTGATAACTCTGGTAAAAAAAAAAAAAAAGCCAGAGATGTATACATGTAACTTCCCATTTTTAAATGTTGGTGCAGTTATCATCAACAGACACTTTGTGGGTCAAACAAAATGTGATATGGGGTGGATTTGGTCAGTGGCACACCAGTTCATCATTTCTATTGCAACAATTCTCTAACTATGGATGTAGAGAAAACAGAATTGTATGGTCTCTAATATTCTGTTAGGAGATGATAGATAACATCCCTACTCTAGAATTATGAGCCAACTGAAAATTCAGACAGGTTAGGGAAACAAACCATAATTTTTAAAATTTATTTATGATTTATTTAATTTTTACCAGAGCACTGCTCAACTCTAGTTTATGGTGGTACTAGAGATTGAACTTGGGACATTGGAGATTCAGGCACTAAAGCCTTTTTGTATAGCCATGATATTATTTACCCAGCCCAAAACTGTAACATTGCTTATGGTATTCAATGTTTAGAAAATTGGGCAAATGAACTTTCAAGAATTAGGGACAATGGATTGGGTCAGACTTTTCACCCATCTCCTCCCCACACCTCTCCAAATGCAAAATGTATGCTCACTTCTGGCAGCTGGTTTCCTAAAGAAAAAAGAAGAGAAAGGGCAGAGTCACCCAAGCCTGGCTTCTCCTTTCATATGCCCTATCATATAATTCACTCCCCCTGTCACCAAAGGAAATGTGGGGGGTAGATAGATGGGAAATGAAAGGACTGATAGAAGCCAGGGGTGTTTCAGATACTCAATAGCAGTGAAGATAGTATCCCACTAATAGTTGTTTCCAGCCAAAGCCACCTCTAGCATACAGTGCATCTTTGTGGGAGTTACAAAAAGGCACTCCACCCGCAGATGAATTACAGAGAGGCCTTTCCTCCTGGCTGATGCAGCCCCAGGCTGGGGCACAAGCTTGGCAAGCAACACCAGGGCTAGATTCCAGCCCACACTTGCCTACTTGGACTGGTGCCTAAATACAAAAACCCACAACTGCCCAGAACAGCCCTGCTTCAGACTCTAATAATCCTATCAATTTGATTCCAGATTCTTCAGTCTCCAAAGTAACCACATTGTGAATCGTACCCACTCTCTGTCCACCTCAAATAGTTAGAATTAGTATCCAGACAATGTCAAGTTTGTGAATGGGGTGGAGTGGAGGAAAGGTTGACTGCCTGGCATAGCCTGTGACTTCTCTTTTTAGTTATTATTGTTCTCTCAATTTCCCAATCACTAAGTTCCTACATTTTTTCAAATAATGAACAACTGTTTTTTGTTTCTTCTTCTTCTTTTTTTTTTTTTTTGCATGTCAGAATTTAGTGAGTCTATAATCATTTCTTCACAATGTTTTTGAGTAAAGAATATATTAAGGGAGACATTGTTTTAAAAGTTTCCATGTACAACTGTGGCTTATCCTAAATTTTTTGTATTCAGATGTCAGACGATAATTATTGGTTAGTGGCAAGGTTACCAGATGGGTTATAAAATGCATTTCAAATGAATATCAAATGGACTTAAGAAAAATACAATTAACGGTAGGTATAGTTGAGGTAGACTACAGTTTTACTGTGGAAAAAAAAAGAAATTAAGACACTTTTCATTAGTGTTGAACACATTTCTGTGTCTAAAACTGTGTATTTTTGTTTCTAGAATTTAGCCAGAGAACAAAGGGAGACTTAAGGCTTTAATTAAACAAGAGAAACAAAAGAGTGGAATTTTTTTTCTTAAAAGTGTGAGACAAACCCATGAAAAAGAAAGTAGAATGAAAAACAAAGATTACGTAGGTCAGAGTGCTCACTGAGTAGGGCCATGTACATAGTCCAACTTTGAGCCCATTTTTCATCACATGGGAGGTACCATGACGTCATTATGTTGTGATATTTCTTTCTGTTTCCCTCTCTGCCTCTCACTCTCTGTCTCTATCTCTGTCTATCTTTCTTTATATGACCAAATGGAAAAAAAAAATGGCGTAGGAGCAGGGAAACTATGCATGTTCTAGTTCCTGGCTTTGGGGAAAAAAAAGAATATTTAGTTCAAGCTTATCTCTCTATGATATTTCAGAAACAGGGAAATCCCATCAGCACTGCTTCCAGAGAGACCCACACAACATGTTAGACTTCTACATTCTTTTATACTTATACTCAAGTTATATGTTTTAGGATAAAAGTTAAACGTCTGACACTATTTAGCTGGAAAAAGAGTTATTTCTTCTACAATATTACCAACAAATAGATTTCCGCAATTTTGTCAATTTGTTTTCAGGCCACTGAGGTGTTTTTTTTTTTTTTTTTTAATTTTAAAAGGAAGCAAGCATAGTCAGGTGAATAATCTGCAAAGGCCATTCTTTGTGAAGATTCCTCTTAATTGAGACCTACTCATTCATTCATTGTCACTCAGTAAGTGTTTGTTCAATTACTTATCAAGCTTCTCTAAATAGGCTTGTTTATAACTGCTTTTGAATACAAACTCTTTACTCTTGTCTGAGCACAAAGTACATAGTAAAGAAGTCTTTGTGCAGTTTAAATTCCTCATATATTTTTAAGTGAGTTACATGTGTGACACATTTACCCTTCAGTCAGCATTTAAGGAAAAAATGAGCATACATAACCTCTCCATTCCACACATAATTCTACATGTATAAAAATGAACATGTTCTGACTATGGATAACATATATGTATTATTATCACTCCCACCTTAATGATAGAAAGATGAGATAAATTTAGGGAGGAGCTCCTTGCAGGAAACAAGAGCAATGGCCCTCCTCCCCACTTCGATATCTTGGTTAGCAACAGTGGCTACACTAATATGAAGGCAAAAGGCTTTGGTTGATCTCTTTGGTGTAGTGTACATAGTTTTCTTCATTTATCTTTCTAATTTTCTAAACTGGGATATCATAGAGTCTAAAGTAAGCCTACATATAGATTACTCTAATGTAAGATGCCTATGATGATGAGTTGCTTACTCTTCTTCTCTCTTCCCTTGCAAAGATAACAAACAGAGGAGGAAAGCATGGCACATGGGGAAGTGGAGTTAAAATGTACTGCACGTTACTAATCCTAACATAACATTGGCAGCTTGCACCATCCCCCTGCCAAACCCAAATTAACACACTGCCTTACTGGAAGGCAAAGGCTGCAGCTATATTTATAGCTCAATTAACAAGTTTCATAACTAAACCTCCAGAAGTCCTAGGCAAACCTGACAAATGTTATGCATCTTAACACCACAGTGACCCTGCCAGAATGCCACCATCTTCTAACAGGGAACAACTCCTGCTATCACCTTGTGAGAACAATGATGATTGGCACTGGCCCATCTGATAAAGAGAAGCTTGAAAGGACAACTCAGCTCTTGTCAGGGGTACATCTTATAACAACTTCCAACAAACACACATACGGTTGATTAAAGCAGGCAGTTAATTCTTCTCTTTGCAGATGGAGGGAAATGCCTGCTCCTAGGAAACCAATGGCTATAAAGAATAACTACCACCACATGACTCAGGAGTATTGGCCCTTCCAGGAAAAAGTGTAACAGAAACAAAAGCTATGTCACTTGATGGATATTAAAACTTCAAAAGAAGTAGAGAAATTCTTCTTAATGACTTTTAAACTGGCTACTTTAATTTGAGAGATAAAGGTTCTTCCAAGGATTATTAGTGCCTGGGTGACAGTGTTAGCATGATGGGGAAAGGTGAAGTACACCATTTTTAATATAGTACTTGAGTTGGAGCAAAATGTTTTCAGAGTAAAACTGAGTTTCTGATTTACTCAAGAAACTGCCGTACCTGTTGCCATGATATAGAACACTGCACATCTGAATCCTCTGAGGGACTGAGAGTTTCTTGACCATAGGGGAGGGGGGATCATTTTAGCATTTTCAACATTATGTTCTCCATGACATTTATCTGGGAAATAAATGTAGGAAAGGTTCAGCAATTATAATGAGGAAATTAATTAATTAACTGGTTAAGTGGGAAAATAATAGATGGAGAATTACAGAGGTGTGGCTATGAAGTAGCAGAAGGTGCCATTTGCTCTCCCCAATCAACTAGGAATAGCAAGGATGATCACCTGAGAAAGCAACAAGATAAGACTAGGATCACTCCAGGAACCCAACAAGCCACAAGTGAGTGCAAACACATGTGGCTCATGGACAGAAATGGACTGAAGGAGAGATTCCTGGGGCTAAAAAGTCATATTCAGGAGTGGCTGGTACCAGTATGGTAGTTTGCTAGTTGAAGTACAACCTCTAATCTGAGTTTTATTAACAAAAAGTGCTGAAGAGAGGAGAAAATCAGCTAAAACTCATCAATTTATGACTGTGAGTCTCCATTGTTGCTGCCCCTTAGAGGCTAGAACACTAGCAAGGAAATCCTGCTGTTATCTAGGGGCAGAAAACTTTCCTGGTGACTCAAGAGAAAATCTACACTCCCAGTAGTCTGGAGGTATGGTTATATAATAGGAGCCTTTTCACATTGTTCTCCAGATAAATTAGAAAAAAGGATGAGTAACTGCCTCAGCACTGACCTCAGAATGGCTTCAGAACTGACAAGGAGGATTTGTCCAGAAAGTCACAGAGCCAAAGATCACTGCTCAGCTCAGCTATGAATTGTGGCAGAGTGGGGGATTGGGCCCAGGATTTTGGATCCTCAGGGTAGGAGTCACTTTGCATAACCATTGTGCTATTTATACATGACTCTGTTTCATGTCTTGGTTGGTCATGAGTGAGTGATTAAGCTAAACAAATATACTTATAGTTAAAAAAAGCCTTCAGGCTCCCATAGCAAGCAGGGAAGATAAAGAACATAAAATAAGAAGATTCAGGAACTGTGCTTCATTTCAGGGATTGAGATAACATTGAAACAACTGTTAAGCTTCAAAACGGTAAACTATTAAGTATGTTATTTAGACACAAGTCAATCCAGGCAAGTGGAGATCAGTGGATTGAAAAGCAGTGAGGGAGGGACCTCATAACATACCAGATATAATGGTTAAACCAAGAAGAAACATTGAACAAATGAACCAAGTCAAAAGCCCAGATATAAAACCCAAAAAGCTAAAAGCACATAAAAATGAGGACCACATCCAAACACTAACTGATGCAACAACTATAGGAGTGAGGAAAGATTTTGAAAGTAATATCATCAGAAATGAGGAAACAATAAGTGAGATTCTGAAAGAAAACACTATCTTGAAGTAACTAGAGACCTAAAGGCTGAAATAGCTGAGTTGAGAGCACAACTAGCTGAAGGAGATAATACAGTGTCTGAACAGAGTAATGAAATAGTTGAGCTACAGAAAACAGTGAAGGGGAGAGAGAGAGCAGAGTAACTGACATAGAAAACAGAATTAGCAAGATCAAGGATGAATTAGAGAAAACTAAGAAAGAAGTAAGAGAGCTAAAATAAAAGAGAGAGATTAAGAGACACTGAAAACAACAACAGAGACATATGGGATGACTTCAGAAGAAGTCATCTATGCATTACTGACTAACCAATAATGGAAGGGGAAGAAAATATTCTACAGGACATAACAGCTGAAATCTTCACTGATCTAAAGAACATAAGGGATATAAAGGTTCAAGAGGTACAGAGAGTACTAAACAGAATTAACTCAGACCTAAAAAATTAACTCAGACAAAACATATCATATTTATAATGAAAAGGAATGAGGCTAAATAAAGGATTCTGAAGGCTGAAAAGAAAAAGCATCACTTACAGAAGAAAACCTGTAAGATTAGCAGCAGATTTCTCCACACAAGCACTACAGGCCAGAAGAGAACAGCAAAATATATATCAATGAGAAAGGCTTTCTAATAAGACAACTGTATCCTGATAGACTGTCATTCAGACTAGAGGAAGGCATAAAAACCTTCTCACCATATAACAGATCAACAAGGCTAAAGAGTAAACAAAATCAACAAAGCCTTAGCTAGATTCACAAAAAAGAGAAAGAAGACTCAAATAAATAGAATTGTAGCATGTACAAACTACTATATTTACTGTCAAATGTAAAACATTAATTCCCCAATAAGGAAATTAAAAAAATAGAATTGTAAATAAAAGAGAAAATATCACAAATACAAGTATCATGAGAGGATTCTATTCACCAAGAGGATCATATTCACTAAGAGAGGATTATATTCACCAGGTTAGAGAACCTGGAAGAAGTGGACAAGCTCCCAGATACCTACAAACTTCCAAAATTAAATAAAGAGGAACAAAATAATATGAACAGGCCAATCATAGCCAAAGAAATTGAAACAGTTATCAAAAACCTTATCAAGAATAAAAGTCCGGCACCTTATGGCTTTACAAATGAATTCTACAAAACCTTCAAGGAAGAGTTAATACCTGTACTTTAAAACACTTCCAAATGATTGAAGACACAGGAATATTCCTCTTCAGCTTCTATGAAGTCAATGTCACTCTGATACCAAAAGCAGACAGGTACACAACAACAACAAAAGAAAATGATAGACCAATATCTCTGATGAACATAGATGCTAAAATATTGAACACAATTCTTGCCAATAGGATAGGACACTATATTAAAAAAGATCTTTCATCATGGCCAAGTGGAGTTTATCCTAGGGATGCAATGTTGGTTTAATATATGTAAATCAATGAATGTGATACACCACATCACTAAAAGCAAGACCAAAAAAAAAAAAAAGCATGATTATATCAATAGATGCAGAGAAAACCTTTGACAAAATTCCGCATCACTTCATAATCAAAAACACTACAAAAAATGGGAATAGGTGGAAAGTTCCTCAAAATAGTAGAGTCCATATATAATAAACCTACAGCCAACATCATTCTCAATGGTGAAAAACTGGAAGCATTTCTCCTCAGATCAGATATTAGACAGGGCAGCCCACTATCACCATTACTATTCAACATAATGTTGTTGGTTCTTGCCATAGCAATCAGGCAGGAGCAAGGAATTAAAGGGGTACAGATTGGAAGAGAAGAAGTCAAACTATGCTTATTTGTAGATGACATGATAGTATACATATTAAAAACCTAAAGAATCCAGCAGGAAGCTTTTGGAAATTATCAGGAAATATAGTAAGATGTCAGGTTACAAAATTAACATACAAAGATTAGTGGCATTTCTCTATACAAACACTAAATTAGCAGAAAAGAAATCCATAAATCAACCCCTTTTACTATAGCAATAAAAACAGTAAAATATCTAGGAATAAACCTAACAAAATAAGTGAAAGACTTGTCTCCTGAAAATTATTAGTCATTCTTCAAGGAAATAGAGAAAGACACAAAGAAATGGAAAGAAATCCCATGTTCATGGGTTGGAAGAACTAACATCAAAATGAACATAGTACCCAGAGCCATATACAAATTTAATGCAATCCCCATCAAGATCTCAACCACATTTTTTAGGAGAACAAACAAATGCTCATCAGGAACCAGAAAATAACTAGATTTGTCAAAACACTCTTAAGAAGAAAAACAGAACTGGAGGCATCACACTCCCAGATCTTAAATTGTATAATAGGGTCATTGTAATCAAAACTGCTTGTTAGTAGAACACAGATAGACACACTGACCAGTGGTATAGAATTGAGAGTCCAGAAATCAACCCCCACACCTGTGGACATCTAATCTTTGACAAAGGTTCCCAGAATATTAAATGGGGAAAGCAAAATCTCTTCAACAAATGGTGTTGGAAAAAATGGGCTGAAACATGCAGAAGAATGAAACTGAACTACTATATTTCACCAAACACAAAAGTAAATTCCAAGTGGATCAAGGACATGGATGTTAGACCAGAAACTGTCAAATACTTAGAAGAAATATTTGCCGGACCTTTTTTTCATCTAAATGTTAAAGGCATATTCAATGATAAAAATCTAATTACAAAGAAGACTAAATAAAAAAAATAATAAACCGATGGAACTACATCAAACTGAAAAGCTTCTGCACGGCAAAAGAAAACACCACCCAAACAAGGAGACCTCCCACAGAATGGAAGATCTTTATATACCATGCATCAGACAAGAGGCTAATAACCAATATATCAAAAGAGCTCACCAAATTCAGCAACAAGAAAACAAGTGACTCCATCCAAAAATAGGAAGAGGTTATGAACAGAATATTCACAGCAGAAGAAATCCAAAGGGCCAACAAACATCTAAGAAAATGCTCCAAGTCATTGACTGGCAGAGAAATGAAAATAAAGATAAAAATGAGATATTACTTCACACCTGTGAGAATGTCATACATCAGAAAAGATAGCAGCAACAATTGTTGGAGAGGTTGTGGGGCAAAAGAACACTCCTGCATTGCTGGTGGAAATGTAAATTGATCCAACCCCTGTGGAGAGAAATCTGGAGAACTCTCAGAAGGCTAGAAGTGGACCTATGCTATTGCCCTACAATTCCTCTCCTAGGGATGTATCCTAAGGAACTAAAAACACTCATCCAAAAAGATTTGTGTATACTTATGTTCACAGCAGATCAATTTGTAATAGGCCAAACCTGGAAGTAACCCAGGTGTCCAACAACAGATGTGTGGTTGAGAAAGTTGTGGCATATATACATAACAGAATTCTATTCAGCTTTAAAAAATGTTGATTTTATTTTCTTTACTTCATCTTGGTTGGAGCTTGAAGGAATCATGTTTAGTGAGACAAGTCGGAAAGAAAAGGTTGAATATGGGATGATCTCCCTCATAGATAAGAGTTAAAAAATGCTACCATGATACTAATCTGCCTTTCCTGGGCAGATGACCTCACCACATATCTGGCAACCCACTTTCCCAGAGCCCTCCCCCACTAGGGAAAGGTAGAAACAGGCTGGGGGTATAGATCAAGCTGTCAACACCCAAGTCCACCAGCGAAGCAATTACAGAAGTCAAACCTCAAACCTTCTATGCTCTATAGAAATCTTTAGTCCTTGCTTCCAGTGGGGTAAAGAATAGGGAAGCTTCCGGAGTGGTTGGGGTATGGCACACTGGTGATGGGAACTGTATGAATCATACCCCTCTTTTCCCACAATCTTGTCAACCATTATTAAATCAATAATAATAGTAATAATAAAGTTGAAAAATAAGAAAACACAAAGCAGAATTTAGACTGGGTTTATTGTATTGCACCAAAGTAAAAGACTCGGGTTGGGGGTAAAGGGTTCTTGTCCTGGAACATGATGGCAGAGGAGAACCTAGAGGGGCTTGAATTATTATGTGGAAAACTGAGAAATGTTGAACATGTGCAAACTACTGTATTTTACTATTGACTGTAAACCATTAACCACACCAAAAGAAGAAAAAATAATAATGAGATTCAATTGACATATAACCAGTAAAATAAAATAAATAATTATATAGACAATATCTTATATACATTATTAGATTGTACAGTTGTAGAAGCTTCTTATCTTAATCTTCAGACTTTAGTTAAACACATTTCATATACCTCTTATCAATTATTACCCATCTCCAGTTACCTCTGTCATATGACTCTTCTTCATTGAAAGCTGATTTTTGAGCTCCCAGTGTAGGGGTGTGTGTGTGTGTGTGTGTGTGTGTGTGTGTGTGTGTTTATTTGTAAGTACCCACGTTTTTTAAGTCAGATCCCTCGATCCATTTTTGTTATTTGAAACCCTTGGCTGCAAATATAAATGAGATACAAATGGTCAATTACGTACTCTCATATAACCATAGAGACAACTGTAGATAACTTACTAATTACTGAGCTTCAGCTTTTCTGCCTGTAAACTGAGTTAATCTAGAGTTATCTTCAGTACTTTTCAATTTTAAAATATTGTGATTTTACCTTTCTGCCATGTAGTCATATGCACACATAGGAATGGCATACTTCTCTCTTTACATAGTTCCTACAGTTTTGTCAATGTTTCCTTTTTATAAATAAGAAAAAGAATATTTAAAAAAGTAGCTATTTTTAACACAATAGTTTGATCCTGGTACAACAGAAATTATATGCTTTCTTGGCTATACTTTTAGTTCTCAAGCACAGGGTACTCTATCCAAGGAATACAAGTAGATCATTAGCTTGGCACAGGTTCTTTTTTTTTTTTTTTTTTTGCCTCCAGGATTATTGCTAGGGATCCCTGTGGGCACTACAGATCTGTTGCTTCTGGCACTTTTTTTTTTTCTGTTTTACTGGATAGAACAGAGAGAAGTTGAGAGAAAAGGAAAAGACAGAGAGAGAGAGAGAGAGAGAGAGAAATATGGACACCTGCAGACCCACTTCACCGCTTATGAAGTGACCACTCCTACAGATGGGGAGTCGGGGGCCTCGAACCTTTCACGGGTATTTGCACTTAACTATATGCACTTAACCTATTGCACCACCGCCTGCCTCTTCTTGGCATAGTTTTGTGTCTCCTAAAAAAAACATTACAATTCTTCAACCACAGGATAAAAGGAATAGAGCAAAAATGAGATGCTACTACCAAGAGTGACTATGACTGGAGTGACACTAATAAGGAAATACTGCCACAGTTCAAGTATCTATGGACTCTTCTAAAAAAAGAAAAAAGAAAAAAGGCAAGAAAAGAAAAGGTTATAGCCAAAGCTATATAAAAGTAAACTATTATTTTTCTTTCCTGAAACTCAATTGGGATAAAAAAAAATGCTTAGAGAACAGGGTTTAAGAATAAGAATTATTGAGATGAGCCTAGAAATTGAGCAAGAGCCAGATTATAGTCTTTATGTTTCCATGTATAGAAGATGAATTTTATGAAAAAGCATATAGCAGTAACACTGAAGACTTAACAAAGTGAATACACTTTTTTTTTCCCCTCAGAGCACATGGTTTGATTGGAGAGAGTAAGTTTAGAAGAGGGGTATCTAATTTAGATAATGCTTCTATAGTTCAGGCAAAAGAATGATGTTTCCTGAGATATGGCAATAACAGAAAATCTGCAGAAGGAGAAGGAGGAGGAGAAGGAGATAAAATATTTGGTAGAACTCAGTTAAAATTTGGGTATAGAAAGATAAATAGAAAAAACCTAGAATCATCAGTTCAGAGATAGTCTAATCAGGATAGAGAAGATCAGAAGTAGGATGAACACATGCAGTTTTGCTTGGCACTTTCTTAACAGTTTTAGCATAAAAATACCTACATCTTGGGAAACCAATCAGTCACAGACTAACCAGACTAATGTCTAAGAAAAAGAGGATTTTTTAGGAAGTGAAATTAGATGAAATTGAGATGAAATTAGAGTATACTATGAAAGGAAAGGTCTCACCCGAGTAATGAAGCTGAAGGGTTGTCATTCCACACGTGAAGTCTCTGGACACAGTCTAAAGTGAAGCATGTTGAGGTGGGAATCGTTGTGTTGGTTAGGTTGTGATCGGCGGATGCAATATTATTTGATATGGATTGGGAGAGGCATACGGGAAAGTGGGCCCTATCCTAAGGGTTCCAGGACTGGGGGAAGTAGGAGCTCTATAGTGGAGATGTGAGGTTCCTGCTGTCTTAGGGTTCCAAAAGACAATCGATAGTTAATGTTATCATCACATTATTTGGTAATTGGGTTAACTTTGAAAAGTCCTTTTGTTAGGGTTTGCTGTACAGTACCCAGTATCTTTCCTTTCATAGTATACTCTAATTTCATTTCAGGTGGTTCACTTTCTCACAAAGTCCCAAAATCTAGATATACACCAGTTTCTGTGAGAGAGAGCTTATGTTCACACGTATGTATCCATAAACTACTGCAAAATATATACCTGAAAGCAGAAGTACACTAGAGTTTGCGGTGAGTACCTCCCTAACACTTCCTCTCCACTATTCCAAGCTTTGGGTCCATGATTGCTCAACAATTTGTTTGGCTTCGTATGTTAACTCTCTTTTCAGTCACCAGGTTCCAGATGCCATCAGGATGCTGGCCAGGCTTCCCTGGATTGAAGACCCCACCAATGTGTCCTGGAGCTCAGCTTCCCCAGAGACACACCCTACTAGGGAAAGAGAGAGGCAGACTGGGAGTATGGACCAACTAGTCAACGCCCATGTTCAGCGGGGAAGCAATTACAGAAGCCAGACCTTCTACCTTCTGCAACCCACAATGACCCTGGGTCCATGCTCCCAGAGGGATAGAGAATGGGAAAGCTATCAGGGAAGGGGGTGGGATATGGAGATTGGGTGGTGGGAATTGTGTGGAGTTGTACCCCTCCTACCCTATGGTTTTGTTAATTAATCCTTTCTTAAATAAAAAAAAAAAAGGATTTTGAGGAAAGCCTAAGTTCAATTTAGGACATAACAAGCTTACTTTATAATTGGTCATTCACTTTGCATCTACTTAACCCCCAAACAGCTGGACAGGTCACTGAAAATTCATCCATCCTGTTTTCAGTATGTACCCATCAATAGGATGATCTTCAAGTAGTTTCACCAAATTCCAGTCCATCCTGAAGATACTATCTGTTATTTTCCACAGTTAAACTAGGTGGCCCTGACACAAATGGTTTTTTCCTGAACTTGGTAGGCTGCAGATACTGTGCAAAACATGACTGATGTTTATTTTTTGAGGCACTTATACAAAGCAAAAAGGTTATGCTGAAAAGAAAAATGTTCTGTTGTAGTCCCATTTCGATCCTGTTGTTACTTCTATCAAGGAGGCTTCTCACCTGCTTTTGCTGTTTGTAAAATCATGATTCATCATAAAAACAGATTGTTTTCTGGCTTTATTAATCTTCATATCACAAAAAGGCAAACCTGTCCTATGCATACACAAGCATAAGCAATCTCTTACAAAATTAATACATTTTATAACACCTTCAATGATTCATTTATTTCATGAGGATGAGACGGAATATACATGGTACTAGAGACTGGATCTAGCTTAGGATTGAACCTGGGACCTCATGTATGTGAGACCTCATATATGTAAGTTCTACTAGCTGAGACATCTCCATAGGCACACAAATTAATTATTATAATATCATAAATGTACATCAATTTATAAAACTACACAACACCTATACATACACACATTAGATAAAAACAGCAGTGATCTCCTAACACCTTTATGTATTTCAACAAATAAGAATTTTAAATCCCTGTTAAAAGTAAAACTTCAGGCTTGCGAACCTCTAAGAGTATTCTAAACATTAAGTTTAGTTCAGTAAAAGCTTAGAAACATCATGGAAAGAAGAAAGTGCTATTAAATACTTTTATCTGTTCTTGAGACCAATATTTCCCCACCAATAACGTACTCTATAAATTGACCCAGTCCTCTGAGAGTTCCCAAATGTCTTGTTTGAAACAATGAGGCAGACATTGAGGATGGTGTTCAACTCTTAACTTAGTAATTCCCACTGCTAATTTAAACCAGACCTTTAGTGTTATTTTAACATAGGTTTTAGATTTAATTAACTTAAATGTTTCAAAGAATGCATACAATTCCCAAACTGTTTGTCTCTTATATGGTAAAATCTCTTCTTCTATCCCTAGAAATCTGTTTTAATTATTTAATCAGTTTGGCTGAAAATCACAAAGCATTAAATTGTTAGTTGTTACTTAACATTCCTTATAAATTGCATTTATTAATTTCTGGATAGAGACTTGTCCATTGCTACAGTAATTTAAATTAGTACCACATGGTTACAGACCACTGCTGAATGATGATTAAATCTTTGGGGCAAATTCAGTCTTTTAAGATATTTAAATGGCACTAGAGATAAGCTAACCAAATTTGGGTCCAAGAAGTTACAATTTATCAAAAATGTAATAAACCATAGCCAGAATATTCATTGTAAGCAGCACATAATGCGGTCCATGAAATGACATTTGAGCATCCCTCTCACTGTGGTCACAGGGAAGTGCTGACAGTGCAGTCACAGCAATGCTCCATTGATATTTAACAGTTCCCATCTACAAGGTACTTTGCAATATTGTGGCTTTTTATACACTCAAGTCCCCTTGATAGTCTATTAGTCATTTTGTTATTCAGCACAGTGACATATTCCTTTTTTGGTGCTTTAATTTCATGGGTACAAACAATCAACACAGCATACAACCCTTTGGAATCTTAGCAACAGAAGGAAAAGCTATTAAAACCTTGGAGTATTTCAGAATAACAGAAATCTCTAGAGGAAAGAACTCTAGGAGACATTAACTCTAAACTACTGAAAGGTTAAGGGATTTCTTCTAGGTCACAAAGATAGAAGGAGAGTCTAGAATTCAGATTTCCTTATTTGCAATCCAAAACTCTTTCTCTGACAGTTCTCTCAGCTGATAGAACTCCAGATCTTAAAAAATTTGTTCAGATCACTGAAAGAACGTGATCATTTCTCCCTAGGGAAGTAATTGGGGAAATCAAATGATCAAAACTAAATTTCCTATTGCTTCTGAATACTATGATAATGATTATGATGGTGCTACTGCTGCTGACGATGATGATGATGATGATAAATAAAAGAGGCAGGGTGTAGAGGAGTGTCTTCACTGGAAATACTGACTGACACACTCAGATAAAGTAACAAAATCAACTCATAAAATAATAGATTCATCTTCCTGCAGCTAAAGATAAATATTAAATAATCCTAGCTGCTACTGGCTGAAAATTAATTTCTGTAAGGCAAATAGTGTAGTACATATATGTGTTTCAATTTCTATTTGGCAAAGAGCCTATTTTGAGCATTCTGTACAGATCTTTGAAGTACTTGGACTGCTCTGATAACGAGATGCTTAAACAAGAATTGCTTCCTTGGGGCTTGCTAGTACTGTAAAAAGTCTGTTTTGGATCATCAGGCTCCCAACTAATTCCAGGTATTCAGCATAAAGACACAATATTTTTTAATGCATTAATGATACATTGCAGCTTTTCTGAATTGAATTGTGCCAGAAGATGGGAGTGACATTAACTTATTAGAAGAGTCACAAAGTGCTGAACCACTGCAATTTGTGTTTCCCAAATTACAGTCAGGTGCAGTTGCCTGCATGTGGCAGGTTGAAACTGGATACACAGTGAGATGGAAAAAAAAAAGTGCTTCAAATGGAGCCCTCTAATGATTAATTTACAATAGAAATAAGGATAAAGGGCAAATAGTACATTGTACTCTAAATCATGAAACTATTATAGTCATCCCACATCTACTCTTAGAAGATCTGAGAGCTAAGTAATTCTACTCCACCTCCCCAGTTGTTTTAACTGTGCTTTTATAATAATGATATTTGAAAAATCACATGAACTGTTTTTCCCAGGAAGCCAAGCCCACTCAGGAGTAATTCCACAGAAATTTTCAGGAATATTAAACCAAAGGCAACCACCAAAACAATTATAAAAATGCACAAATTATTTTCTTTTCAGAAGCTCCTTAAAAGACAAAAGCATTTTGTTATTGTTGCTTGTTTTGTCATGAGTATTTATCCAAGGTAGAATCTTTAAGGGCTAGAGCACAGAGATTCAAGCAAATGATATTATGAATGTAACAAATACCATGAATGTCTGAAAATGACCACTAATAATTCATTCAAGGTGAATTCTTAGTGGTCAAAGAAAAGAGGAAAGTTACTAGAAGGCAAATTTATGAAGTAATACTCTCTTTAATCTACTCAAGTACTTTCTGCAGAAGGTTTTTGCAGAATACTGAGCCTATAAATGGACCCAGAGAGTGGGATCCTTCATTTGGATATTCTATCATACCCTATGTCTCTTTTTCAAAAGGGACATGCAGCCCAACATACTGACCAAATTCTAACTTGAGTCACTGCATTCTGTCTCCCCTGAATACCTCCTGGAATTTCATCTGGTCTTCATTCCATGTTGTAAACCAATATGAGCTGTTTGAAAAGTGCCCTTGAGGTGGCTGTACTTCAGCACAGGGCAACATGACTCATGAATATTTTTAACTGCCAAGGCCATATGCTACTCTCTTCTGTCGAACAAGAAGCCAAACAAATCTCACATGACACACAGTGTGGCAGCTATTGCCAGACACATTGGGACTAGATTAACAGTTGGATGTATTCTTTTAGACATGGTAAGGGTTCCTGATTTTAAGAAAATATTAGCTAGCATGGAGCTAAGAAAACATTGGGAGAATAAAGGGTTTCCTCCTTGGTTGTTTTCATCTTTATTTCTACACTTATTTATTTTCCAAATCAGTTAAAAGATATCTTTTTCACCAGGCCAGTATTCCAGTCAACCCAAACCCTTGTCCTCTACTTTGTCCCTACCCCCATCATTCTGTTAGGATTTGGGCATAGCTGGGAGTCACAGCCCACAAACTTGACAATACGGAGAACTACAGTCAAGGGAAAGAAAACTTTCTCTCTCTCTCTCTCTATGATAAAACAACGTTTCAAATAGCATGAGCTTCTATGGGAAAGTATGAGTAACGTTTAAGGAACAGTTTTTTTGAGGGTTAAATTTCTATGGCAAGGGACTAGAATAAAAGTGGTGAGAATAATGAAAACAGTAGACTGAGAGAATGGAGACCAAAGATCAGTGATATAGTTTGGTGGTAGAGCATATGCCATGCATGTCAGAGGCCAGAGCTGGATACCCAGCACTGCTATACATATGGTGAAGATGGAGATAAACCAACATGAAAATCCTATTAGTTGTAGAAAAAAAGAAACTCATGCCCAAGATTCATTACAGTCTTGACAAGTCATCTTTCTGATAATGACAGTTTTATAAGTTTCCAAGTTTGTGTTTTTTTTAAATAAAGATCTATTTAAAATCATCCAGTTTTAACTCACTGGATCAGGGAAGAGAGTAGCTCTCAAATATGGGAAAGGTGTATAAATATAACTAAAATATGCCTATTAGCTATCTGCAAAATGGAGGACCCCCCTCCCAACTCTTCATCTGCACTATTCCAGCCTTTAGGTTCATGATTAGTCAACAATTTCTTTGGCTTTATATGTTAACTCTCTTTTCAGCCCCCAGGTTCCAGATGCCAGCATGATACCAACCAGACTTCCCTGGACAAAGGGCCCCACCTATGTGTCCTAGAGCTCCAATTCCATAGAACCCCACCTCACTAGGGAAAGAGAGAGGCAGGCTTGGAGTATGGGTCAACCTGTCAGTGCCCATGTTCAGCGGGGAAGCAACTACAGAAGCCGGACCTTCCACCTTCTGCATCCCACAATGACCTTGGGTCCATACTCCCAGAGTGTTAAAGAATAGAAAAGCTATCAAGGAAAGGGATGGGATATGGAGTTCTGGTGGTGGGAATTGTGTGGAGTTGTACCCCTCTTATCCTATGGTTTTTGTCAGTGTTTCCTTGTGACTTAATTACTTCAAAGTAAATAAATAGAAGTGTAAGTTAATACAATTATTTTCTTTTTTAAAAATTTTTTATTTGTAAAAAGAAAACACTAATAAAACCATAGGATAAGAGGGGTACAGCTTTGCACAATTCCCACCACCAGACCAACGTATACCAACCCCTCCCCTGACAGCTTTCCTACTCTTTAACCTTCTGGGAGTATGGACCCGAGATCAATGTGGATTGCAGAAGGTTGTAGGTCTTGCTTCTGTAATTGCTTCCCCACTGAGTATGGGCATTGACAGGTCAATCCATACTCCCATCCTGTCTCTCTTTTTCCCTAGTGGGGAAGGGCTCTGGGGAAGCAAAGCTCCAAGGCACATTGTGGGGTTGTCTATCCAGGGAAGTCTAGTTGCATCCTGCTAGCATCTGGAACCTGGTGGCTGAAAAGAGAGTTAATATACAAAGCCAAACAAACTGTTGGACAATTATAGACCTAAAAGCTGGAATAGTGCAGGTGAAGCATTGGGGGGGGGGGTCCTCCATTTTGTAGATAGTTAGTAGGCATATTTTAGTTATATTTCAAAGGGTCTGTATCTATACTAGTGGGTTTTTTGTTTGTTTGTTTTTATTTATTTATTTTTTTTGCCAGAGCCTGAAATCTGATATGCAAGTGAATCCTAATTATTGTCTGGGGAGATGTTGTCATGAATGGGAAAAGGACCAGTAAGCTGGATCAGGGACGAGAGTAGCTCCCTAATATGGGAAAGGGGTATAAATATTATTGTAAACTCCATCAATTTGATGGGATCTGGGGCCCATAATTAGCTTAGGAGCCTGTGTGACCTCTACATCCCTCTAGATCTGAGCTCACATTCTGTGGTCATGAGTAGGAACATTTCATGCTGCCCCAGTATTGACCCATCTTCCTCAGGTGTAGCATAGAGTATGTTGTCCATCCTCCCTTTGGAGGGTGGATCATTCTCTACCATTGTTGATCCATGTTTAGGGCAAGGTCCTAAGGGGGGCCCCCAAAGGGGTCTATTTTGTTGTTTCTGATAGAGATAACTGGAAACAATGGAGAGAGGGACTTATTTGAGGTCTAGGTCCATCAAGTCTGTTTGGGAGACTCAGAACTCCCCAATTAGGGCCCCAGCTGGTGGAATGGTCTGTTAGTGACTAAAGAGTCATCCTTAAAGTATGCCAGTCTTTTGTCCATATTCAGCTTTGACAATCCTTGCTTTACTAAGCTTAGCTTTGGAGTGAGTGAGAGAACTGTAATAGGAAGTAGGTGAGGAGAGTATCTAAGTCTAAGTGGACACTATTTCATTATGAACTTGATACTAACTCACTACAGACTATTGTGTATTTTTGCTTTCAGGTATATATTTTGCCCTAATTTATAGATACATGTGAACATATGCTCTATCTTACGGGACCTGGCCTATATCTAGGTTTTGGGACTTTGTTAGGAAGTCTCTAATTCCATCCCAGGAATTAGTAACTACCATGAAAGGAAGGTCTCACCCAAGTGATGAGGGTGAAGGGTTGGCAATCCATGCCTGATGTCTCTGTACACAGTGTGAGGTGATGCATGCTGAGAAAGTACTTGTTGAATTGATTAGGTTGGAATCAACAGATGCAATACATTTGGCCTGACTTGACTTGCAGGGAAGTGAGCCCCACCTCAGAGGTTCCAGGATTGGGAGAAACATAGGCTCTATAGACAAAGCGGAGATTCCTGTTGTCTTAGGGTTTAAGAAGACAATACATAGTTATTGCAATAATCACATCGTTTGGCAATTGGGTTAACTTTGAAGAATCCCTTTGTTAGGATTTGCTGTATCATATACACCCTCACCATATTTCATGTCCTTTGACATTGTTTGCATATAGCTATGCCACCAGTTACTTTTGTCTCCCTAGACTAAGCTTTTAAAAGAGTTAACATATCAAAGACTCAACCTATGTATTTTAAAAGACTCTGTGCTTTAAAAAGTTTGAGATATTCAATCAATGTTTCCACTCTCATATTAATTAAATAGTGATTTATATGATTGCAAATTGATAGGAGTGTACATAAACACCATTACCACCACAAAAAGACTATGTTCCATCCCCCCACACCCCCCTCCTGCCCCATGAAGCTGAACATTCACCCTCACCCTCCACCCAGGACTTTTTCTTTGGTGCCCTACTCCAAATTCAGTCAAGTCCTGCTTTGAATTTCCCTTTCTGTTCTTCTTTCTCAATTTCTGTTTATGAGTGGGATCATCCCATACTCGTCTTTATCTTTCTGACTTAGCTCACTTACATAATTCCTTCTAGCTCCATCAATGATGGGTCAGAGAAGGTGAGTTCATTGTTCTTAATAGCTGAGTATTATTCCATTACGTATATATACCATAGCTTTCTCAGCCACTCATCTGTTGTTGGGCACCTGGGTTGCTTCCAGGTTTTAGTTATTATGAATTGTGCTGTTATGAACATAGGTGTGCACATACCTTTTTGGTTGGGTGTTATGGAATCCTTGGGGTATATCCCCAGGATAGGAATTACTGGGTCATATAGGAAGGTCCGTGTCTAGCCCTGTGAGAGTTCTCCAGACTGCTCTCCACAGAGGCTGGACCAATTTACATTCCCACCAGCAGTGCAGAAGGGTTCCTCTGTCCCCACAGCCTCTCCAGCATTTGTTGCTGTTGTCCTTTTTGATGTATGCCATTCTCACAGGAGTGAGGTGGTATCTCAATGTTGTCCTAATTTGCATTTCTCTGACAATCAGTGACCTGGAGCAATTTTTCATATGTTTGTTAACCTTTTGTATCTCCTTTGTAGTGAATGTTTTGTTCATATCCTCTGCACACATATGAATGCGGTCATTTGCTTTTTTGTTGCTAAGTTTGCTGAGCTCTTTGTATATTTTGGTGATTAGTCTCTTGTCCGATGTATGGCATGTGAAGATCTCCCATTCTGTGAGGGGTCACTTTGTTTGTGTGATAGTTTCTTTGGCTGTGCAGAAGCTTTTCAATTTGATGTAGTCCCACTGGTTTGTTTCTGCTTTAGTCTTCCTTGCAGTTGGGATTGTTTCATCAAAGATGTCCTTGAGGTTTAGGTGGGAAAGTGTTCCACCAATGTTTTCCTCTAAGTATTTCATAGTTTCTGGCATTTATTTTCTCTTACCCTTTGTGTGTTATTCTTTGGTGCCCTGCTCATTGTGTGCATTACTCTGTGCAGTGAAGCATTTCCTCTGGTCCTAGTCTATTGCCATTTCATCATAAACAGCATTTGAATACCCAAAAAGCCTGTCAGAAGAAAAAAATAAGCTAAAAACATTCTAACAAAGTCTTTATTTGCAGCTTAGAGTAAATCTAATGTCCAACTGTACATGGGTTGCCAAGCTTGCTAAAAAAATAATTTGAATATTGGGCATTAACCTTACCTCACACCCATGTACCTTTAGAGTTATTATTGATTGTTATTTTTGTCATTATTACTCTGAAGCACAAAATGCTATAAAATGCTTCTACTATACCATACCAAATATCTGTATAGTTAAAAATAAGAATTTTCCCTTACACAGAAAAGCTTCTGAAGGAGGAGGGGTAGATTGCTCACTTTCTTTTGAGATAGGATGTTGTCTGCTAACATGGGTTTAATTATTTCCTCCATTTGCTTTTATATGCATGTTCACTCCTGTTGTGGCAAGGTTTTATTATTATTTTTAATCCCAGAAGAAAAGAAAAGATTCAATACAGGAAAAGGACAAATGCCATAAAATCTGCTGTAATAATGTGTTCAGTGGGAACCATGGTCATTGTAGGGTAGAGTTGCACACCTACTCATTCTTTTGTGATGATCATGTTTTACTATTTCAAATTTAATACTTTTTCTAATATATTATATGTTACCTCCCATGTATTTAAGCTGTACTTAAAAGCATGCTAAGAACTGGTAATTCTTTAATGGTTGTTCACTTACAAGCGATTGTGGGTCATTACACAATCATTTAAAGGGCATTAATGAGAACCATTTAATGGTTTTAGTAGAATATCATTGTAAGGGACAGGGGAAAAGTTACTGGCTGTAAATTTTTATGACCATTTCTTACAAAACGTATTACTTTAAAGATTTATGTATGTAACAATGAGTACAATAAAAGCTGTGCTAAAAATAATTTGAAATCAAAGTAATGCATATAGATAAGTCTTTGCTTGGCTGTCATTGGGTGGGCCCTTTAAAAATTCCCTTTCCATTCATTCTCTCTTTCCCTGCTTTACACACTCTTTTCTTTTCCTTTCCTTCCCTTCCTTCCTTCCCTGTCATAGACCCTTCCTCGTCCCTTGCATTTTATTTCTGAAAATACACTTTTGGTTTCATCATAGATTTCCTTCTTGATAAAAACTATTAGATTGAAATCTGAAACAACATGCTTCTATTTAGTGAGGGTGGAGAACAAAGGTTAATAAATATATACAAATAACACTGCATTGAAATACCCAATACAGAGTGAATTTATCCTTAGAGACCATATAATATTCCTGAAAGCTCACCCTGTTATATACTGTAGAACTAAAATAAAAGTCCAATACTGTCTAGGACACCACTCCTTAAAGTAGAGCTGGGAGCTAGAAAGAAAGAAGATCAGTCCTGGTAGTGTATCCATGGAGATCTGTAAAATATACACACCAAAGAGGGCCTCACATACACCCAGGGAACAGCAGGCATCTTGTTCCATACGGCTCACCTCTTGAAACTGAAATGGGTATTTGAGAGTCTCAGTCTACTGAGGGAGTAACCTTATTAAAGTGCTTTAATAACACAACAGCCATCATATTATGCTTGGTTTTGTCCATTTGTGATTCTCTTGGAATACATAATGAATAAGACAATGCCCCTTTCCACGATTCTTGCATAAGCAGGAGGATATTTCTAATTAAAAAGGCAGAGTTAGTGCCGTACATGAAATGAACAGGACCATATCTCTAGAAATGCTGAGATTTTACTGTTTGCATTAAGTAACGCTTGTATTTCTCTCTGAATCTAGCCCAATACCCATAACCAATAAGATGAAGATTTAAGATAACTTGGTCAAAAGATGGTGAATTACAACTTTTAATTAAAATGTAGAAAATGGTTGCTTTAAAATAAACATGATAATACTTTCTTGATCATTAATTTTTCATAGGGAGAACAACAAAAGCAACCTGAATATTTCAGGATGTGACATTATAAAGTCAGGCAAAGGGGATTTTCAGACAGTCATGCACATCTCAGACAGAAGACTATGCAATTGTTACTCCTCATTTTCAGTCTTGGAAACACCAGTGGATTGCAACCCACACATTTGGATTTAAAGAGGTATCTTTGCTACCCCTATATGGATAATGCAAGTGATGAAGGAAATAAACAGCTTACAAGGCAAGGGGATGGCTTATTCACACCAAAGAACAGTTCAGTAAATACTAACAGGGAGGCTAAATACTATTTTTTATTTTATTTTCATTTATTTATTGTCACCACTATTATCACTGAGGTTTGTTGTCAGCACAATACCACCATTCCTGGCAGTCATTTAGAATTTTGAAAAAAAAGTATTTCTTAGATATAGAATGTTATGCAACTTAAGGAGGAAAGAGACAGAGAAATAAGGAGAGACATTAGCATTGCTTTACAATTTGTGAAGCTTTCCCCAGAGGGTTCTCCCATGTGGGGCTCAAACCTGCATGCTTGCACATGGAAACATGTACACTCTACCAGATGAGCCACTTGAAAACCCATTGCTGTCTTTGTTGTTGTTAATGTATTTTTTAACAGAGCACTGTTAAGTTTTGGCTTATGATGGTACCAGGGAAGTAAAACTGGGAGATCAGAGTCTAAAAACTGACTTTAATGTATATCTCAGCATGAAAAGAATGTTTTCAAAACTAATATACAATGGAAATACTACCAGTGCTATGTTCTAGATTGAATTTAGCAATCCAATTGAAAGATTGCATATATTTTTATATGTGTGCACACACACTGAGGTTCTCTTTATCACAGAAATTCCAATTTATGTAAAGCTTGTATCATGCCTCTCTTTCATGGTATTCTTAAATCTTCTCCTAAAAATATATCATTAGTATAAATTTTTCTCCAGCTCATGTTGACTACTCATGATGATTCCTGCCAGGAAGTCTCCTGATTCCTCCCTATTCACATGTTTTCTGACTTTATCAGCTCAATTAACATCCTCCAGGAAGTCTTCCCTTATTAATCTCCCTTGTTTGAAAGAAATCTAAATCTATCATCAAATACTTGGGCAAACCATGGTGACATTCACTGTGAAGACAGAAAGTTGTTTGCCCTCTGGTAGGTTAGGTATTCCTCTGTATAAATTAGGTTCTTTCTCTGTAAAATAAGGAATTAACCACACCTACCTTATAAGGCTGTCCTGATAACTGCATGATAAACACTCTAAAAAGATTTGAAATAGAGTAGTTCCATAATACACGTAAGTTCCTTTTGCTCTTTCCCTCTCTTTTGATTCAGAGAAATGTGAATCTAAGTCACTCATGTGTAATCATGTATTATAGTGACTCTTTCTTTCTTTCTTTCTTTCATTTTTTTTTTGAGGGCCTTCATTCTCCATCATCTTTCCCTATGATCTCTCAAATTAAGGGCTTCTTCAAGTGTTATCCTATCCCCTATATAATCTGACATAGATCCACAGACATAGTTAATCACAAATATTTATTATTAAAGTGCTGGTTACTTTCTCTAATGTCTAGAAAAAATAATTCCCATAAAAGATCCAAAGTAACAACACTGTTGCTATCTATCTTTGCATTTCCTCATATGCTTTATATGGCTGGATTTGTATAAGGTGGGAAGGGAACATCACACTGTTCAATTTGAAGTTATTTTCTATTACTCTAAATAAATAAATAAATAAATATTTTCTATTTTCTATTAATGTGACAGGTATCATTAATGAAGTAAGGTGATGCATTTAATCCCAGTGTGGGTACATTAATTTTATAGACACAACTTTTCTATACCTGAAGAGTATAGTTTTTCCCTTCCAGGAAATTATAAAATAAATAAAGAGTACTACCAGCCCCAAGATGATTTTTGTATGTGAGCAGTGAAAATTGCAAACAATGGAAAATTTAAATGAAGTATCAGATACTACTGATGAGAAAATGGTTTTGTCATCTTAAAAGCCAAAGAGCAGCACATTTTAGAATTCAGTATTTAACTTACAAGCTCCTTTCATTGATGAATATTGCAGTCATCAGTCATCAGGTGTCAGATTCTCATAATCTAATCACCATGCTTAGTTGCTCTGCCTCAATTTCCCAACTGGTAAAACAGAGAGGAGGATGACAGTCCCCACCATACTGCATTATCACAAGGCACACAGAGCAGAGTTTATTTATGTAAGCGTTCCCAGTAGAGTAAGATCTATGTGAAAATTAGATGTTAACCTGGCAGGATCTGAAAAACCTCATAATGGTTCCATAAGAGTATATATATATATATTTTTTTCTATTAAACTTTTTTAAAATAAAAAAAAATCCCTTATCGTTGTTGTTATTATTGTTATTGCTGTCATTGTTCTTGGATAGGACAGAGAGAAATCAAGAGAGAAGGGGAAGACAGAGAGGGGGAGAGAAAGATAGAAACCTGCAGACCTGCTTCACCACCTGTGAAGCAACTCCCCTGAAGATGAGGAGCCCGGGAGGCTCCAACCTGGATCCTTAACGCTGGTCCTTGCCCTTTGCACCATATGCACTTAACCTGCTGCACCACTGCTCGACTCCCTATTCACATCTTTTATAAAAAGCAGATCCCAAGCAGCATGTGGACAAATTCTAATATTGGACTCACTTCCTGGGTGTTCCGTTCTTTCAGTCAAGGAAGAAGAGAAAAACAGCTGAAGAAACAGTGCGGTGGGCAAAAGCTCCCCCAGTTCCTTTCTGGAATTCCTTTTAGACTTTAAAAAGGCAAATCAACATATATATGGGTCCTAAGACTGTGATAACCTGTATTCCTAAGGCTCTGGGGGCCAAAGCCCTTAGTGGCACATTTGGAATTACAAAGTACCAAACTAAAAGCAAAAGAAGAGATGCTATAATGAGAAATCTTCCTGAAAGGAGAGAAAACTATGAGGTAAAGCAGAACGATGGTGGGTGGGGGAGGGGGAGCAAAGGCCAACAATACTACTTACATACTTTCATCCTGGAGACCACAACAAAGTAAAAGCAGCTAAGTGTGTTATAAAGTCTGATTTGACAATTTCTACCAAAGTTGAGCTGTTAGAATTAAAATGAAATATCAGTTGTTCTTTCAGACATTTTACATCTGACTAGCTGATTTTGCAAATTATACTGGAAAGTTACTGCATCCTTAAGAGATAGGCAGTATTATGTGTCATCTGATTTTGATGCAATTTCTAGAAAGAGAAAGGTAAGTTAAAAATAGCGATTCCATTTTAATGCATGTTTATTCTTGCCTTTGTCTGGAGTCCAAAAGCGACAACATGCTCTTCTCAATTACTGTAGCAACATTATGTTTATATAAAGTTTGAAGCCATGTGCATTGCCAAGGCACCCCTCCAAGAAGGTAAACCCAATATTCCCATGTATCACATGCCCTTCAGATTTTTTTTTTTACTTAAGGGCTTGTCATTTCAGTGGGGAGCAAAAACTACCAAACACCAGCCACGTGGAGTTTTTTTCCTTCATGCTGTTTGTGATAAACTTCAGGGGACATATTTAACATTCAACAAAAACTGAAATTTCTGGGGCCACCCCAGCAGGAGGATATTGTCACTGCATTTACAGCAGCATTGAGCTCTGAGACACAGCCAGGCAGTCAAGGCACAGAATGTGACACCCGCATTCATAATTCCTAATGGGGGCAAATAACTTCTCCAAGCTTCTTAACCACTTAGTGTTAGTCTACTGCCCATGCCCTATGCTATTATCATCATTGCTATTATTATTTTGTTATTGTTACATTGTTCTTTATCTTTTAAGACAAATTTCATCTGTTTCATTTTGATGGGAGAGAAATGCAGAGAAAGAGAAAGTGGGGGGAGTACTGCTTAACTCTGGTTTATGGTGGTGTGGGGATATTGAACCTGAGGCTTTGAAGATTCAGGCATGAAAGTTTTATTGCATAGCCATTATGCTATTTCCCCTGCCCTGTTCTTTATCATTTTAGAAATAGTCTCCTCTGGGAAGAAAGAACTGTGTACCTTCTAGCCTGGTAGTTATTTTTTTTGCTTACATAGCATAATTTTGCCAGCTTTTCAGCACTGCTGAATTTCTGAGGAGAACCATGGGAGTCTGAGTTTCCTGCCTGGAGAAAGCACAACTGGGTATCTGCTCTGGGTACATGACTCCACCATTATCTTCTATCCCTTTGACCTCATTCTCTGAACCTGGAAGAAGGAGCAGCATTGCCAAAATCTACTTTTTTTTAAAAAAAAAAAATACATTTAAACCATCATTTCTTAAAACCTAATAGGGCCTAAGTCTGTCCTTGGGACTGCAGGAGGCCAGAATTCCCAAGTTGTGGAAGAAAGTGAAAACTGAGATATATTCCCCTCTCTCTCTCTCTCTCTCTCTCTCTCTCTCTCTCTCTCACACACACACACACACACACACACACACTGTAAAAATATCCTCAAGTTCTCTCCTTAGAAACATATTGGAGCAACCCCAGCAAAGCCCTAGGGAAAGTGTAGTTGCTGGGACATTAACCAAGATATTTGGAGATCTCACTTTTCTGCTGGAAGTAGGAGAGCAGAGACAATGTTAATTGCACTAAAATGAGCAAAGAAGCAGGTTTTAACTTTCATGCTCTAACAGGGCCAGAGAGGGAGATTACAAGGAAAGCACAATGGCAAATTCATGAGGCGGTCTCCTGCCTCCCAAGGGAGGGAGATGAGCATCACAGGATTTGCTGTAGAGGCCCACGGCCAGCACAATCTATTAAATAGCTCAAGTTAGTCAATGTGGAAGAAATTTTTAGACACACATGCCCAACCATATGTGCATGGCCAAGATTTAAAATAGAAAAGTGAGAGACTGTTGGATGACTGAGGATTTTTCCCTTGCCAGGAAGTCCTCCTTAAGGATTTCATAGTTTGCAAAAGAAAATTGCTTGCCAGACAAGCCAAGAAAAAGACATAGAAGATTGGGACCTGCTTCCTTAATGATGAAATGTCACACTGCTATGTAAATCAACCCAAAGAAAAGAAAAGAGTCAGGCATAATTAAGATGGTTTTGCAGAATTTTTTTTTTTTTTTTACATATCCTACTTAAACTGCTTTAATTCTTCAAACCTTAGGGAGGGAGCAAAGGCACAGATGAAATTTATTGTGGCAGCAGTGGGCAGTGAGTGAATGAACACCTTTGTCAACAGAATAGTATGTTACAATGAAAAGTTACACTGCGTGGCCACAATTCATAAAGGATAAATCCCTGTATCATTATGTTTGCAGCAGAATTTCAGTATATATGATTTAAAAATATGCATGTGGGATGAAATGAAGAAATGGCAAGCTGATCCTGTTAGCCCCACAAGAATCATCTTTATTAACTTTTCGGTCTACCGTGTAGTCATAATTTTACCATAATCACCCTTCTCAGCAAATCTGTGCCTGTTTTCCTCTGCCTCCCCTTCAACATGTCTTCTTCTTCCTAGGCCCATAGAAAAGACTCCGATGACACAGCATTCTGTACCATCAATATAAAGAAACTTTGATAATGGGTTGGCAAATAGCTCACTCAGATAGTGTGCTGTTTTGCCATGTGCAATCTGAGCTTGACCCCCACTGCAATTAAAGAAATTTTTATTAATGTTTAGTAATGAAGTTCTCTGTGTTCTCTCTCTCTCTCTCTCTCTCTCTCTCTCTCTCTCTCCCTCCTTCCCTCCCTCCCTTCCTTGTCTTTCCATCTCATCCTTCATTCCTCACTCCTTTCCTCCTTCTTCAAAAGTCAGTCTGGAGTGGTGAATCTCTAAATAAGACAAAAAATGTCAAAGATGACAAAAAATGAAGGAAGGGAAGAAGGAAAAAAGGAAAGAGAGAGAGAAACATATAATCTGTAGTGGTGAATGTATTGTTATGTAATGACTATATAAAGTTAGAAAACATTTTTGGAGGTTGGGTGGTATCATATGTGGGAGAGCACACGTTACAGTGACCAGGGGCCTGGGTTTAAGCCCTTGATCTTCTTCTGTAGGAGGAAGCTTCCCAAGCAGAGCAGCAGTGTTGCAAGTGCCTCTCTCCTTTCCTCTCTGTCTCCCCTTCCTTCTCCATATCTGTCTGTCTCTACTGAAAAAGGAACAAAGTATATCCTTGTTGCAATAAAAAAAAAAGATATTCTCACCATTTTAGAAAAAAAATAGTGCTTAGATATCACAGTAAAATAAAAGTAGCCTCTCACATCTTAGAAGTTTCTATATTTCAAGATTCTAAATCTTATGCTATTTGCTACAATTCATGTGCTTCAGGTGAATTGGAATTATATTTTGTAAAAGCTTCATATCTCAGCAATCCCTCCAAAAACATCCCATCAGTTTTCAGTCACAATGATTCTTATAATTTGATGTCAAGAAGGGAGATTTTAGAATTGATTTAATCAAATTTTCTTATTTTACAAATAAAAAGGTGAGACTGTGAACTGTTAAGTAGTTGCATTACAAAACTCCTATGTCAATTAGTATGAATATTGCAGTCTTTTGTCTTCTAATCTAGCATTCTGAATACTACACTATATATTAGTAATGCTATATAACTAACACATGCTTCTAGAAATAAATTACTATAAATGAATAAATGAGTACTACAAGTAAACAGTTCTTCTGTATTTATCTTTATCAAAATTCAGTCCTTCTGTCTAAATTTTAGTTTAAAAAACAGCAGTGGGCTCTAAAAAGGAAGACAACCTTACAAAAATGTGGTGATACAGAGCTGCTGCTAAAAATCCAGCCAGGATTATTTCCCCAAACTCATTATCTTTTCTCTTTAGGAATAATCACCTTCACCACCATCAACAACCAAAGTTCTACAGGACACAAACTAAGTGCCAGGAGTTGACAGTCTTCACCTACATCCCAGCTATAAAGGTAGTAAAAATGTAGCCCAACTGTTTTCTTCCTAGAGACATGGGAGAATGAATTTGAGGCAATGGTTTTATACTCAAAGATGATGCCATTACATTTTGTGAAACCCATCTCCTACTCTTCATGCCACTGATACTACTAAGCCATGGACTCTATTTTAATCTCCATCTTTCTTGTTAACCTCAATTACTCTTTTAAAACACATTTGAGTGAAGACTTCTAAGCTTCTAATATACAATGGCTCTGTCATTCTTGAGCCATATTATGAGATAGCTAAGCCAAATAAAGTCAAATGCCAAGGGCTGGGCAGTAGTACATCTGGTTGAGCCCACATACTACCATGCTCAAGGGAATGGATTCAAGTCCCTGTTCTCCACCTACAAGGTGGACACTTCATGAGCAGAGAAGCAAGTACTGCAGATGTCTCTCTGTTTCTCTCTCTCTCTACTCTCCCTCCCCTCTCAAATTCTCTCTGTTCTATCAAATGAAAGTTTTTTAAAAACTTAAAAAGGAATAAATGGCTGCCAGGAGCAATGGATTTATCATGCAAACACAAAGCCCTAGTGATAGCCCTGGTAGCAATTTAAAAAAGGATATATATATATATATATATATATATATATATATATATATATATATATCAAAAAATAAAGTACATACAAATGCCTTTCTACCTCCATTTTTTTTCCTATTCTGCCTTTTTCAGTTATTGCATCACACTAGAAAGAAAAATAAACAGAAAAATTCAGAGACTTGAGTTCTAGCTTTGACACCTTAACTAACAACACATGTTTAGAAGTGCCATTGGGTTTTCCTGGATTTTGTCTCTTCATCTTCAAAACAGAAGCATTGAAGAAGACAGATTCCAATGTTTCTTGAGCAATTAATGTTTTTATTAAATATCTAATATTCTCGCAACTTATTGGACTAGTATTTCCAGAGAGAAGATGTCAGAGATTGTGAAGCTCCTACATGGTATGACTTAAAATTCTGTTAATTACATTGTCTAACAAATGCAGAAACTCTGATAAACAACCACATGTCAAAGGAAAGCATCCCATCACTGTTACAGCTCTGCAAGTTGCTGTGAAATACTAATGTCAAGTGCTAGTAACTGTACTTGAATTACTGCATGTACTCAGGTAAATTACTATATATAATTTGCAAATATTCAGCAACATGTGCATTGTAACAATAAGGACAACACACAGTTGATAACAACTTGGGCTTGCATATCATTATTATACTTAAGAGTTTTAAAGTGTTTCATAAACATTGGCTCATCTATTTTATGAATATGAATAATGCCAGGTACAGCTGGGGACAGAAAATGGGAAGGCATGAAAAGTGTATATCTACATTTTGGAGACAGACAATCCAAGTCCTGACAAAAGTACTGATTTCCCCTGGGTGACACAAAGCTAGAAACAGGACTGGGAACAGGGACCCAGTTTCTGGGTTTGTAGCCTGCTGCTCAGAACACAAGTTTGCCACAGCTCTCCAATTTAAAGTATGAAGTTTATGACATGGCATTACCCAGGCACTTTAGGGTGTCAATTTCCTTTACAATTTCATAAAATATCATTTGGAAGGAGGAAGAAATTTATGCTTGTGTACTAAGAGCTCTCCTGTCTGTTTGCCCTCTTGGGAGAAGAGTTTGTTTCACCTGAACAGAGTTGCAAATGCGAGGAACACACTGAGTGCTGTGAAAGCTGTGGGGTTTGTTTTTAATTTAAAGAACAGTTCTGATTTGGCTACATTTTAAGTAGGTACTGTATAATATAAATGTGCTGAATTCACTCTGATGGGAACAAGTTATTCTATCCTAATACTGTCTAGAAACCAGATATATAGTTACTGTTTTCCTTTGCTTTTTTTTTTATTCATTTTCTGCAAAAAAAAATTAGCTCCTCAGATACCAAGATTCTAGAGGCTTATTGTCTTGTAAAATATGCAGGTGCCTCATAGTGATCTATAATAACAAAGCTCCAGTGCTACAGAAAAATACAGATAAAAATGTGAAAATATATATGTATGTATACATAAAATGAAATATAGATATGCTATGAGAGAGGGAATAACAACACAAAGAGGAATCAGGTAAGCAGACAGGAACACAGTTTTCTTTCCAATCATGTGAACTGAGAAATAGAATGGCTGCTCATTAAAGTCGTTTACCAGGGCTCCAATTTGTTCTGTGATTAACAGGCATTGGTTGGAAGAGATTGGTGAGGGAGATCAATATACTTGTCTTCTTTCTTAATTCTTCTTTAATGTCTCTCTCTCCATGGGGTGGCTAAATCAGGGATGTAGAGTCAATTTTTCTCCACCAGGGGGCTGCACTTCATGGAAAAAAATAAAAATAAAAAACGGGTGGGTAGGGCTATTGAAGATAAGTCAGATTGGCAGCAGGCTTCCTCTGTTCTGAAATTGACAACTTTTGTTCAAGCATCATTTTCTTTCTTGTCTAACAGATGTGACAAGGAGGCGACATGGAGGATCAAGGGAAATCATGGTGAAAGTCACGCTTAGACATTAAAATGAGATGATAATGGGGAAAGGTGGTGGTGAACCCAGTAGAGCACACATGTCTGAGGATCCAGATTCAAGCTTTCACACCTCTCCTTATTTGCAGGGAGGAAACTTCAGAAATGGTGGAGCAGTGATGCAGGTTCCTTCCCTTCTCTCCAACAACAACAACAACAACAAAAAGATAGCCACCAGGAGCAATGGTGGAGTTGTGCAGGCACAGAATTGCACAATAACACTGACAGAAAAATAAAATCTGATAATTGAGCAAAGCACCAAACATAAGCTTTCACATCAGGGTGCCACACTATTGTTATCCTTTCACATCCTCATTCTCTGTCCTGAAAGCTTGTTTGAAGGATCTAGCAAGGGAGTACAGCTACTCAGCTACTCGTATACCCTTGACCGAAGACCTATCTGTCTTTATTCCAGGAAGGCAGTCCTCTTCAATCAGGAGGGACACACATGGAGCAGTGAGGGAGGAAGGGGACACCTGCCTAGCCAGCCAGATCAGCAAATCAACCCTGAAAATCAATGGGATGACAGATGT
The DNA here is from genome assembly GCF_950295315.1 of Erinaceus europaeus. Lineage (NCBI taxonomy): Eukaryota > Metazoa > Chordata > Mammalia > Eulipotyphla > Erinaceidae > Erinaceus > Erinaceus europaeus. Next base: position 58,252,107 of record NC_080164.1, read on the forward strand.
TGCAGTCAGACTGCCCTCACATCCCATTCTCTGTCTTTATGTCTTAAGCTAAAAGAAATTCTTACCTAAATCTCACTGGTGCCAAAATTTGAGGTTCACAGAAACAAGATCCACATTCTTCCCTACAGAGTTTTCAGGTTCAACTTCTATATCGAACTAGTTCTTAGACAGAGGTAATTTTGTCTTCCAAGGTGCATAAGCAGTGTCAGAAAGTACTTTGTTTTGTGGCAAGAGGTTAGGAGTGCTCCTATTAAACATTATACAGTTAAGAGGACAACTCCCAACTTCAAAGAATCACCCAGTGGTTGACTTAAGGAATTGGGAAGTGCTAAAGCTGTGTGAGGAAGTTTTAATTTGTTGCTTCAATTTCTCTCTGTCTAAAAAAATTTAAACTAACTGTATGTCACAGGCTGTTTTTCACTACATTCTATTCCTTTGGCTTCCTGAACAAGAAGACTACATTTCCCAGGCTTCCTTGTTGTTGGATGGTATTATGACTCAGTCCTACCCAATAAGATACGGGAGGGAGACACAGAATCATATGTAGGTTCATAAAAATTTATTATGTGATTTGTTAAAAAATATTTTATTTATTCATGAGGAAGATAGAAAGAGAGAGAGAGAGAGAGAGAGAATTACCAGACATTACTCTGGTACATATGTTGCCAAGGATTGAACTCAGGACCTCATGCTTGAGAGTCCAATGCTTTATGCATTTTACTACCTTCCAAACCACTATCATGTGATTCTTTATCTTCTCTTTTTCCCTGATTCTGGGCTATCTACCAAGATTCTAGCAAAAGAACCCATGGCTGGAAGATTTGGTGGTTCCACCTAATGCAAGAAACCTTGGTCTCCAAAGGACTAAAAGTCCATATTAGAGACCACATTTTAACCAGTAGCACTTGTATTGAACTTTATATGAATAAACCATGGAAAACTAGGGGGTGTTACAAAATCCAGAATTACTTACCCTAGATTAATATAATATGCATTCCTTATTATTTGATTCTTGTGCATGTGTGTGACTAAAGTCACACACACACACACACACACACACACATACACACACAACTTCATCACTCTATTTCACATTTTCACTGAGAAATAGAGAGACAGAGTAGATAACATAGCACCAAGACTTCTTCTAACACCTCCTCTAGCACTTCCCATGTGCTGCAGGGCTCAACAATGGATTAACATGGCAATACAGACAGCCTACAAAATGAGTTGTCTCTCCAGGCTTCATGTATTATTTTAGCTTAGAAACTACAATCAAATAAAAAAAAACCTGAAAGTTAAAAACTCTTGTCAGGAAAACATGTGGCTGTCAAATTTCTATTCTAGACTTCCTTAATGCCACTAAAATTTACTTTTCTATTGTAAACGAACCTCTTACCTTCTATCTTAAAGCACTTCAGGGGCTTCCTGACACATCTAGTATAATATTTTAAATTAATTATCATAATTTACACGGCCCTTCAAAATTACAAAAGAACTTAGTGCTTCAGGGAGAATAGCAGGACTGTGTTCTTGAAAGGAAGAGCATTGCCTGCCACTGCAAGGATAAAGGGGTTCAGGTACCGCTTCCCACAGCAGTAGCATCTGACATGTAGACTTAACACTGCCATTGAAGATTTTACATTTTCAGAACTAACACAAAGACACAGGGACACTTGAGAAATCATTCAGGGCAGTACCTTTGAAAATGGGGTTGCAATGATAGCAATGTCCCAGACAGTAGTGACAGTGGCATGGATTATCCCAGACTGCTGCTAGAGTCAGATGACGTCTGGGTTGTTCTGTTACCTAACCTCCTTTAGATCTTGCCCATTGATGAATTGTGTTATTAACCTTTCCACTGATTCTATGAGCACTTATATATTTCTTTCCTGATTTAGTGAACCAGTTTCAGAATCTATTGCTTCAAAGTAAAGTCTGTGAGTGATAGAATTTCTGCTTTCACCCACAAAACTCTATACCTCATGAAGGCAGGAACTGTGTCTATTTTGTTCAAACTTATATTTCTTTCCTGTTACAATATCTAGTAAAAATAAATAATTGATTATATACATTTTACATTAATTAATGAAGGTAGCAGAATATCAGGTTAAAATGTATACATCAGCATCAGTCCCCAAGAGGAATGCCATCCTTTAATTCTAGACTCAAGATGTAACAAAGTGAGAAATAAGACAGATAAAGGACACAGGATTGATGTAAGTAATGAGGGGGCAGGGGAAAGGAAACCAAGAGGAGGAAACAAGTCACAAGTTAAAATTTTTATAGAAGGTGGAAAACTAACTCTATCGCCTACTCCTAGATAGGGAGACTAGTACAATAACTATGACTCGCTTAACTGCTGTCAAGTTACCTCCTTAACAAAGTTTCTAGTATGCAATAGCTTCCCCAAATTGGTATTAGAGATAGAAAATAAAAACATTCGGGAGTAGGGCAGTAGTGCAGCGGGTTAAGCGCATGTGGTGCAAAGCACAAGGACTGGCATAAGGATCCCAGTTTGCGCCCCTGGCTCACCACCTGCAGGGGAGTCACTTCACAGGTAGTGAAGCAGGTGTGCAGGTGTCTATCTTTCTCTCCCCCTCTTTGTCTTCCCCTCCTCTCTCCATTTCTCTCTGACCTATCTAACAACGACGACATCAACAACAACAATAATAACTACGACAACAATGAAAAACAACAAGGGCAACAAAAGGGAAAATTGTTGGTATGTTCCCTTCCCCCCGACCTCTGAGAAGAACTGGTTTGCCCCTTGCTAGTTTCGCACCCCGCTTTCTCCCCACCCCCTATGCTAAGGACGGGCAGAGTCCCAGCAGCAGCAGCGGAGAGAGGATGATGGAGAAAAGCACATGGTGTGGTTATTTGCCCGTTCGTGAATAAAGATTAAACTGCGTTATCAGCCCAGCCGTGTGTCTCTGGTTGTCTCTGTTACCCACTTGTGAAGCCAGCCCAGATAAAACAACATATGGCGCCTACAACATGGGACCGGACCTGCGCATCTCTCAGATAAGTGAAGACAATTTGGCTACATATGCACTATGGCCTTGTCTTCTGCTTGTGAAGAGATATCCAAAGGCGTCTGCCCTTTCTTCATGAGACTGTTTTGCTGTTTCTGGAACATTTATCTCTGGACCACTCTGTGGTTTCTGCCCAACGCCAGCCCGCATGAGCCAGCTTTCCGCCGCGTGGCACAGAGCACTGGGCGCGGGCTGCCTCCACATTGCTCGGCCACTGTGAGCAGGGCAGCAGACATGGCAGGGCCATGGGGCAGGGCCGCGGCAGCCTATCATGGCCGCCACCCCGGGCACCTCGGCCTGAGCCTTCTGCACGGCTGGCCCGCCCACCCTCTTGCTATGAAGTCTGGACAGATCCTGGACCACCTGGAGACCACGGGCTCCCTGCCAAAACTGGGCCCCCTGGCTGAGATCTCCAGCTTGGGTCTGAAGGCAGACGAGCTAAAATACGCAGAGATTTGTCCAGAGATCGCAACCTGCAATTCCTAGAAGTGAAGCTGCCCAAGAGGCCACCGCTGGACAATGCACTCCCAGAATGGCTAAGACAGTATAGATCTAAATTCCTGTTTAAAATGACATGTCTTCGTAACAAAAGTTTCTCTCCTTGTATATTGAAGACCATGTGTATGTGTGTGTTTAAAGTTTGGTAACATTAACTTTAAGGTTAAGAATATAACTTTAAGGCTTAATACTTACCAGGCAAAGTTAAATGAAAAAGGTTTTCAACGTAATTCTCATAAAGATATAATTAACTCACATTTAAAGTCTGAGGTAAAAAATAGTTAACAATCAATATATTTTAACTAAGTTGGTCTAAACAAAACCTGCACACACTTAGGATGTGTCTCCATCTCAAATGGGTGTAACAAAAGTTTAAATAGACTTGTTGATATGTAAAACTCTCGATTACCTTCCCTATTAGAAATGGTAGATTACACAATGGCTATGCTAATGATTCTCATGCCTGAGGTTTTCTTTCCTTGATTCTTATGTTTACCTTTTCACATTCTATTGTTTAAACTTTAACCAACCTTAAAATCATTCTAAAAAAGACTTCTAATTGTAATAGTTATCAATTGTGATAAACTTCTAACCTGCTACAAGTTTGTTTCATAGTAAGTAAATTGCAGCTGTGAAGCTCTCTACAGAAAAGCAGAATTCCGGCAGTGGACCTTCCTCATACAACGCTCCACCCCCTGGCATCCTTCCATGGACATCTGCTTTCGACTGGCACTCCTATTGGACTCACTGGTACACCCTTAGACACTTTGCACAAAAGTGCAAAAATGCTGCTATATTTCTCAAACACTGACTGCAGCCAGCTGCCTTTGGGACCCTAGGCCGTTCCCCGCCCCCATGCTATAAAATGCCCGTGAGGCAAGTACTCCCCCCAGAGGCAAGAAATGTTTTTGTTTTTTTTTAAGCTGATAAAGTTTTGCCCACAGAGGCAAAAAAATGGTCCCCTCAGGCCCTCCCTTGACAGCACACTGGTTCTTGTTACTTGCTTACATGTTTCTCCATGTTTGTGCCAGTTTCTTTTTTGAAAATGCCTGTACGATATAGGTTTCTGTTCACCTCACACCCCTGATACTGTGGTCATTTAGTTAAAAACAGAAAGGGGAATTGTTGGTATGTTCCCTTCCCCCCTACCTCTGAGAAGAATTGGTTTGTCCCTTGCTAGTTTCGCACTCCGCTTTCTCCCCGCCCCCTATGCTAAGGACGGGCAGAGTCCCAGCAGCAGCGGTGGAGAGAGGATGATGGAGAAAAGCACATGGTGTGGTGATTTGCCCATTCGTGAATAAAGATTAAACTGCATTCTCAGCCTAGTCGTGTGTCTCTGGTCATCTCTGTTACCTGCCTGTGAAGCCAGCCCGGATAAAACAACAGAAAATAAATATATAAAAAAAGAAAATAAAAACATTCATCTAAGAAAGTCCACCTTTCTAGTTCTTAGCATCCTAGTTCTGCCTGCTTCAAATATCTGGCAGTTTGGTTTTTAGAATCTAACAAAATAATTTCTTATAATATGTTATAAATTACACAAGTTACAAATTAACACAAGTGTGCACAATTCACTTTGTGTAGCCACAAAACTACCTCATGAGTACTTCTATCTCAAGGTAGCAGCATTTCTTTCTACAAGATAGGCTACAAAGTCAGTTTCCATTGTAATATATTTTCCTTTCTTCCAAAGGCAGGTACCAGACATTTTTGTTACAACTGCTACTCGGGAGTGCAAATAAATTGTTGTAAGGAGCTATCATTAAAGTTCATGAGAATTTGTATGAAATTATGCAGAAAATCAAAAGAGACTTATATGGTAAACAGTTTTGAAGAAAATTCAGAGAATCTTTGTTTATCATAGGTGCAGGCTGATATGGTGGAATTAACATCAGGTTTTCAGAAAGAACTTTATCCCTTTCCTCAGCCCACATTCAAGAATATTCCCTTGAATATTTTTCCTTTTCTCTCTCTCTCTCTCTCTCTCTCTCTCTCTTTCTTTCTTTCTTTCTTTTTTTTTTTTTTTGTGTGTGGTGGGAATAATGATTACAGGCAAAGTTATTTCTGATTGAAGTTCCCACAGAGGACAACAGAGACTTTAGCCAGCATAGTAAATCTTTGTGATTCCCTCTACCGAAAAGTAGAAGCAGCATCAAGATGCTTCCACTTGGTGATGGAAGAACAGGGAACTCTGTATTTTGTAATTTCTGTCACTGGGAAGATTTTTAAATTGCCACTGAATTTGTAATCACATAAACTCTCCATCTGATGGCTCACACCTCTATCTCATGTATAGGATTTGCTAATCTCTGTCATTGAAGATGAACTTAAATTCTGATTACCTGCAAAATGTAAAAGTAGAAAATGTTGTGTGCAGTGAATGTATACAAAAGTAAATTCACAGGAAGATGATTCTGCTAAATCTAGGTTTTAATTTTTTTTAAATATTTACTTTATTGATTACATGTGAGAAAGAGTTTCATGTGAGAGAGACAAAGAAATAAATCAAAGCACATTCTGGTACATGCAGTGCTAGGAGATGAACCAGGAATCTCAAGTACACACACCCAAAATGTTCGCTACCAATTGCACAGTTTATTTTTTAAAAGCATTTTCAAAGTTTACTCATTACAGATCAGGTCTACCATGTCCCACCTCCACTCCCCAGCAACACCATCACTTTTTCAGTTAAAGAGGGAAAGAAACCACCAGGTAACTGGAGAACAGCATGATTATGCAAACGATTCTTAAGCATGCAGCTGTAAACTCAAAGGTTCAACCCCCAGCACCACCATAAACCAGACCTGAGCAAAAGAAAGAGAAACCACAGCAATGAAGCCTCTCTCAGTGCAGTGGTCAGGACTGAACCTGGGTCACAAGCACAGCAAAGTAGTACAATATCCCAGTGAGCTATTTTGATGACCGAAAGTCAGTTTTTTGTTTGTTTTGCCTCCAGGATTATCACTGCCAGCACTATAAATCCACTGCTCCTGGTGACTATTTTTCACTTTTATTGGATAAGACAGAGAAATTGAGAGAGGAGGAAAAGATAGAGAGGGAGAGACACAGTGACACACCTGCAAACCTGTTTCACTGCTTCTGAAGTGACACCCCTGCAGGTGGAGAACCAGGATCCTTGAGCTTTACATTCTGTGTTTAACCCAGTGTGCCACTGCCTGACCCCCCAAGAATCAGTTTTTAAAAACAGTATTTTCACTTTGAAAATTATTCCCAGACTCTTGTTCTACTATACTGGATGGAGAATGGTTACTTTGTAATTAAACATTTGTAGAACATGTAGCTCAAGATGTCCCCAGAGGGTTGAGGAGACAGCTTAATAGTTATGCAAAAAAGACTTTAGTGCCTCAGGCGCTGACAACACAGGTTCAATCCCCAGTACTACCATAAACCAGAGTTGAAGAATACTCTGGTTAAAAACTGAAGGAAGTGGTCCAGGAGGTGGCTCAGTGGATAAGGCATTAGACTCTCAAGCATGAGGTCCTGAGTTCAATCCCTGGCAGCACATGTAACCAGAGTGATATCTGGTTCTTTCTCCTATCACTTCTCATCAATAAATAAAATATTTTAAAAACTGAAGTAAAAGTGTAGTAATTTTAACACTTCCATCAAACTAAGCTGATCAAGAACAACCACATAGGAAATCATTCCCTCTATCCTACAAGAGAGTTGGACTAGAATAGATGAATCTTTAAGACATTCTAGCAATAGACTCCCCACCACCACAAGACTCAACCTTTAACTCATAAGCATTTAGTAGATGTAAGACTGGAAACCTCACTCTACTTATGTAAGTCCTGGGAGTCATGAAAAGAATTGGTAAAGTTATTGAAGAAAGAGCTGGACAAAGAAACCTCAGCACTGAACACTATGAAGTTCTACAACTTGTTGTTTTAGACTGAAAGTAAATAAAAAGTTCATGAAGAGGATAGCAGGAGATCAATGTGAGTATGTGGAACTCTGACTTCCTTACAGCTGAACCCAGTAGGAGTTATAACTACCACTTAGGTAAGTGGTGGCTTGAAATTCTGGTCAATGAATATGAACGAATTATAGGTCATTAGTAGAACTTCCTACTAGCCACCTGTGACAGTTGCCTGGGCGTGCTTTCTTCTACTTCTAGCGTTTGCCCTTCCTCCGTAGCCAGTCAACAGTGTCAGATTGAGCCTGATGTAAAGTTTCGAGACCTCCTTTGAATCTGGAGAGGTGGCAGTCGTTGACTATGTGGGTCATAGTCTGTCTGTAGCCACAGGGGCAGTTCGGGTTGTCTCTGGCTCCCCAGCGATGGAACATAGCGGCACACTGGCCATGGCCTGTTCGATAGCGATTGAGGAGGGCCCAATCATAACGTGCTAGGTCAAAGCTGGGTTGACGCTTGCAGGGGTCTGTGATGAGGTGTTTTTTCTTCACCTCAGCTGACTGCCAACTCTGTTTCCAAGAGTCTGGAACAGAGAAGTTCAGTGTAGGCGTAGGGAACCAGACTGGGTGACAAGATGTCAAGCGTTGGACAGGGTGGGCGAAGATGTCCGCGTATATTGGCAGGTCCGGTCGAGCATAAACGTGGGAAATGAACTTAGATGACGCCGCATCCCGACGAATATCTGGCGGGGCATGGAACCGGCAGCCATGGAACTGGCAGCCATGGAACCGGGGTGGAACGAATGGTTCCAGAAATTATCCTCATGGAGGAATATAATTTGGAATCAACCAAGTGGACATGGGGGCTACGGAACCATACTGGGGCACAGTATTCTGCAGTGGAATAGCATAATGCCAGAGATGATGATCGTAGTGTGGAAGTGCTCGCGCCCAATGAGGAGCTGGCCAGTCTTGTAATGATGTTATTCCTCGCGCCCACCTTTGCTGCAGTTTTTATGAGATGTTCATGAAATGACAGAGTGCGATCGAGAGTAATGCCAAGATAGACTGGCTGGGCTTCATGCCGGATTCTCGTATCGCCAAGCTGCACATTAAGCTCACGCGAGGCCGAGGCATGGTGTAGATGGAAAACAGATGATACCGTTTTTGCAATGCTAGGGATTAGTCGCCATTTTTTACAGTAATCAGATATCAGAGACATGTCTTTCGTGAGTGTTTCCTCGAGGATGTCGAACTTGGATGCCTGAGTTGCACAGCAGATGTCGTCGGCGTAGATGAACTTCCTTGAAGCAGTTTCTGGGAGGTCATTGATGTAAATATTAAATAGTGTAGGAGCCAGAACAGAGCCCTGGGGGAGGCCACTTGAGACAAGCCTCCATCTGCTAGACTTGCCACCCAGATGCACCCGGAATCTTCTGTTTTGGAGAAGAAACGATATAGTGTTGGCCACCCATGGAGCAGGCATCTTGAGATCTTGAGTAGGAGACCACGGTGCCAAACCGTGTCATAGGCTGCTGTGAGATCAACAAAGACAGTACCCGTCTTTAAATTCTTCTGGAATCCATTTTCAATGTAAGTTGAGAGGGCCAGGGCTTGTTTGCAGGTAGATCTTCCTGGGCGGAAACCAGCTTGGGCGGGTGATAGGGATTTCTCTGTAAGATGAGAAATATGTGACAGAAGCAGCCTCTCAAGGAGTTTGTAACACATGGAGAGGAGAGAAATTGGTCTATAGCTGGCGGCCAGTGTTGGGTCTTTTTTTGGTTTCAAAACTGCTATAATCTTCGCACGACGCCAAACTTTGGGCATAGACTCGGATTCCAAGATGTGGGACAGGAATGAAGCAAGCCACTTCTTTGCCGTGGGGCCCAGGTTAAGAATGAGTTCTGGGGTGATGTTATCATAGCCAGCAGCTGTTCCTGGTTTAACCCTCTTCAAAGTGTCTTCCAGTTCAGACAGTGTAAAGGGAGAGAGTTTTGGAGATGGACAAGATAACCAGAAGTGGGATGACCACTCATGGGAAATTTCTCTTTTCCAGACTGGGTCAATCTTAGCACGTCCAACTTGAGTTAGGTGACTGGCCACTGAGTTTGGAGATACGGGAGGATGGGAGACAGGAAGGGGTTGGCTACTGGCACCCAGTCTGTGAAGAAGTTTCCAGGCCTTCCTACTTGAGTGGGTGAAGTTCAGACTTTCCGTGAGTTGTTGCCAGCGGGCTTGGCGTGCTGCATCCAGGGAAGCAATGAGATGGTCAGCCACATCTGGGTCACCCGACTCATCATACTGCTTTACTAGTTGCTCACATTCAGCATCAAGACAAGGCATATAGTTAGCACGTCTCCCATGAGGAATGGCTTGGGAAGCTGCTTTGAAGATGGCTTGGCGGAAGCGCCTGTAGGAATCTTCACAGGGGATAGAGTTAATTGGAATTGCAGGAATAGATTTGTTGGTAAGATCACTGAACAGATGCCAGTTTGCTTTCCGAAAGTTCCATCTTAGTTTCTCCGAGCACAGAATCAGTGGGAGCTGGAGACCAATGTGGATGATAGCTGGGCGGTGATGACTGTGCGGGAAGATCTTGAGAACTTGTCTCGTAGCGGGAAAGGCTTGGCCGTTGACTGTGCTAATCCAGCACAGGTCGGGTGACAAGTCTTTATTCCATCTAGCACTGTGAAAAGAGCCTGGCTGTTTGGGATCGTATAATAGGGAGAGGTCATTCGCTGAAGCCCAGTCTGCTAAGCTAGAGCTGTCAGCACGAGTGGAGGAATATCCCCAGTCTTGGTGATGACTATTAAAGTCTCCAACGTAAACGGCTAGGTGATTCGGGCTAGGCAGGACCTCATTATCCCATGAGGCACTGGGAGGCTTATATACATTGACGAGCTGAATAGTTCCAATAGTAATGGAGTCATAGAAGGTCGAAGAGGCCGTATGGTAAACGTCCGCAAGACACGATTTGGCGTAGATGGCTTGGGCGTGTTTAGGATGGAGATTATAGCATATTAAATCGAATCCACTGATGGTGAATCAAGCAGCTTCATCGACTGCTATATGTGTTTCTTGTAGGCAGATAACATCTGCCTGATGCTGTATCACCAACTGACCAATAAGAACGCGTGCTAATAAGAGATATCGATGACATTTCCAATGTCTATCTCAACCTTCTAAACTCACAGCATTTTCCCTCTAGTTAGTTGCAAGTCAGTGAGTTAGCTGGCTGAAAAATTAATTCCTCACATTCTTTTTTGAAAAATATTTATTTATTTGATAGAGACAGCCAGAAATTGAGAGGGAAGGGCAGACAAAGAGAGGAGACAGAGAGAAACCTGCAGCACTGCTTCACCACTTGTGAAGCTTTCCCCCTGCATGTGGGTACCAGAGGCTTGAACCCATGTCCTTGCACACTATAACAAGTGCGCTCAACCAGGTGTGCCACCACCCGGCCCCAATTCCTCATATTCTTCAAGAAGAATGGGGGATTGGTGGGGGTGGGCGGGGAAAGGGATCAGACAGATGACCACTGTGGATGCAAAGAACCTAAAAACTGCGTCTTATATAGACCTCCACCTAACTCTCCATCAAAGACGGTCTCTGTTTTCAAGAGATAAACCCATTAATCAAACCATCAATGGAGAGGAAGGCAAAAGTCTCTTTTCCTGAAATGTGTGACAAATTTGGGGACCCAAGTTTAAAACACATTCCTTGGCTTACTTCAAGTCTGGTTAAATGTGACGTTTCCATTTGAAAATCTCAAAGTGCTGGAGAAAGAAGCTCTTCCTTCAGAAATACAAATACACTGATTAGTAGAGAGTGCCACAAACATACACTCCATTATCAAGAGCAAGTCAGAACCCACACCAGACTTAACAGGAGAGTCTGAGTTGCCACTGAAACAAAAGCCCTAGTTCTGAATGTCAGCTCAGCAGGCAGCTCTAGCCCTTTTGTTGGAACTCCTTCTTTGATGTATGTTTTTTACCTGAAACTTTCATGTGGTGATGGAAGAAACTAGGAGCAAGGTGGTAACATTATGTGAAGACCAATGCTTTCAAATGTCCTTTTGCCCTTCAACAGCACCAGGCAGACAAAGAAGAACCACATAGCCAGGAGAAGCCTACCTGTTTTATTCTTTTGTTTTTGCGGTTGTTGTTGTTGTTTTTAGAATGTCTGTGCGTATCCTAATGTAACAGGGAAGAAGGAGCACATACATACTTCAATAGTAGAAAAAAATGTACCGGGGCCCCTTGTAGAGACAGATTTGGTTTCAAATAAAAGTTCACTTACAACTTCACTTGGATCATAACCCAAATTAAAATTATCTGTGTCCAATTAGCTCAAAATAAAATATCCCTGTATGTGGCAAGTCTTTCACACATTTATTTTCAGTAGCAGGAGAACAAAGCAGCAGTAGAAGAAACAGGACCTGAAGCCTGAGGAAATTACAGGTGTATCTTGCTTTGCATAATAATTTCTGGGAAATCTGAGTGGAAGCGAAGTTGTATTTTTCTATATAAGGTGCATGCTATTTAAAAGCATGTCACCAATAAAACCAACTCTCTTTTTTGAAGTGTAAACAGAGCTTTTCATATCTTTGGATTTGACTAATGAGGTTGATTTAACTTGAAGAAATCGAGCTTGCTGTGTGGAACATGCTCACTAGAGACAATTCCTACATGGAAATTCAAACACGTCACCAAATTTCTCACTAGATACTCCTCTGCCATAGCCCACATCCCTTCTTTGTCCAGTCTGAGGCACTGTCTGATCTCCACTGTCATAATGTATGATCAAGCCCACCAGCTGGGTTTTCCATGTAGTTTGTGTATGTCTTGTAGGCTACACTCTGAAAGTAGCACTAATTATTACTTACAACTAGCCAGTCACTTTTCACATAAAGGAAATGTTTGCCTAATTTTTATTCTCAGCAATTTGTACAAAGTTGGAGAGATTTCTTGTGGATTGAATAAGGACATCTAGGGATAATTCATTACATATTTAGTACATACATGTGAAATGCTTGTTCATTGCTAGTCAAAATGGACCTTCAGTAGTGAAAACACCTGAAGAGGGTGAAGGGAGCTAAGGAAATAAAGTCATCAAACCATGATGTAAGTTGGACCTTTAGAAGGAGAAGAGGAAAGAAACATATCTATGTAGAAGACTTCCATCATAGGACAGTTGCAAGAAAGATCAATGGATAAACAGTTTGTCTCCTCTGTAACCCTTTATCCTTTCTGTTTCTGACCTGAAATGCATTTGAAACGTGTAGCTTGTTCACATCCTCAGGGAGAAAGCATCACTATTATTACAACTCTCATGAAATGCAGAAACAGATAAAGTTAAAATTATACAACAGGTCTGAGTAGTAGCTGAGAGAGTAGAACACACACATTACTCCCACAGGTAATTCCCACACTATATATGATGGAGCAGAGTCTCTCTCCCTCTCTCTCTCTCTCTCTCTCTCTTTCTCTCTTCTCACAATATCACTGAAAGAACAAATATTCCATTCTATCATCAGCTTTGACCTTATATCTTTTTTTTGACCTTATATCTTTAACTGGAACTCAATTCATGTTGGCTGAGATATAATAGTAATTAGTACCTGTTAGTAATTTGAGTTGAGTGGTTATAGGTGACATAGTCTGTTTTAAACCTCTGAGAATCACTTAGGTTTCAGGATAATCCCACTAGGTTGGTACCAACCTGTTTCAATTTAATGATGAATAAAATTGGCTAGGGAGATTACTCAATAGCACAGCACAGCATCGTGTGTGTACCTGATACATCATGTTTGATCTTTAGCATGGCAAATAACAGAGTTGAGCAGTGTTCTGGTCTTCTCTCTCATCAAAATCAAAGCCTCGATTATTTAGACTACTGTTCATCATCATAAAACTAGTGTCAGGAGAGAATTCAAAAGAAGCTCATTCTCATGTTTGTTACCTTTAATAGAAATCTAAGTAACTTAGCTATAGATACTGGTGAGGCAAAGACATCTATCCACTGACAATTTTCTTCTCCTTCCAAATTTTCATATTATTTCTGGGAAATGGCTTCTTCAGCTACTCTCCCCACTGAATGACTTATAACTAGTATTTGCCAATAAGCTGAGAGAAAATGATGTGTGCCACTCTTGGGTAAAAACTTTTTAAATGGATGTAAGATATCAATATGCCCTTTCCTCTTTGATAGACAGAAACTGATCCTTGTGACCATTAAACTTGATGTTACCAATGACAGAATGTCTGTCAACTAAAGTCTTTGACTTATTCTGTGGAACAGTGTCCCCTGATTGACTGTAAAACAAGTTGTACTTGGATTTATAGGGATTAAATGATTATACTTCAGGAATATACACATGATAGTGGTTATTCTTCTCTACCAAAGAAGACAGGGGGATATCTTCCCAGAGGGATAGGAAGTAATTGCTTAAATTCATATCAATTGTGTCAACAGAGGAAGGAAATTTGTTCAACCCCAGTGATAAGTGAGGGTAAGGAAGACAAAGGGGTGGGGAAAGGCAACTTTTAAGTCCCAGCAGAGATATATTCAGTTTGTGCTCTCTGCCATTCTAGATGGTAGGGTCCAGAAGACTTGGATTAGAACCTTCTCCACCATCACTGTTCACTTCCATCAGGAATGTTATATGATCTCTTGTGGGCCTCTCGAGGACCTTACTTTTACTATAAAGTAGCAATGGTAAGGACTACCCCATTCTCCAAAGAGGCTGGGTCATCTTATTCTACCACCCAAAGAAGACTAGTCTGAAATAAGTGCAGCCTAAAATGTTCCCAGCTGTGACCATGAACTATAAGCTCAAAATGACAGGAACTCAGAGGTTACACAGGCAAGTTGTGAACATATATGGCCCCTGGGTCAGATTGATGGAGTAAACAGTTAATTGTATTTATATACTTTCTTCAAGTTTGGGAGCTACTCTATGCCCTAATCCAGCCTTTTAGTTATTCTCAACTGTGACACCATTTTCCCAGACAATACTTTTAGTCAACCAGCATGTTAGCTGGTTAAAATGACTAAAATGACTAAAGCCATAGGTCCCTAGGAACTTACCTAAAATAGATTTCCTAACTTCTTTTCACCCCAGGATCCCCAATCTCATCTGTTCTATCCCTGATTTTTGGCTCCTGCTTATTAATAATTATCCTGCTTTATATCTTACCACGTTTGAGCCATTAAGGTGCAGATGCTACTATGATTCCATTCTGACCTCTCTGGGAAGACAACCTCACCAATGTGTCCTGGAATCTCACCTTTCCAGAGCCCTACCTCAATAGGAAAAGATAGAAACAGTCTAGGGGCATGGATTGACCTGCCAATGCCCATGTCCAGTGGAGGAGCAATTACAGAATGTCCACCTTCTGCAACCTATAAAGAACTTTGGTCCATACTGCTAGAGGGACAATACATGTTATGGGAAGATGCCAAGAAGGCTGTGAACTCCAATTTCATCAGGACCCAGAGAGAGAAGAGGAAAGAAGGACATTCAGAACTACTAATAGGTGTAGGTAAGATTAGAAAGGAAGAAAAGGAAGGACCATAAAGGGGGGGGGGGCAAATATATATAAAGATAGTCATATAAATAATAGTCAACCCACATCTGTGACCTTGGGAGAACTACTGCACCTTCCAGTGGAGCCAATGGGGGCACAGAACTCTGGTAGTGGGTGGTGTGGAGTTATATCCATATTCTCCCATAATTTGTGAGTATAAAATCACTAATAAAATATGAAAAAATGACTTTTTGTTGAGATCCAAGAGATAGTGCACCTGATAGAGCACACACCCTCCATATATGAGGCCATTGGTTTGAGTCCTGGAGTAATGCTGCATTGTCTCTCCTCTTTCTCTGCCTCTCCCTGTCTCATTTCTTTCTCTTTCAGAGACATGAAAATGGTGGGCCAGAGATGTCATTCAGCAGTTGCATTATATATACACTAGCCCTGGGGTTCATTTCCTAGTACCACATTTAAGGAAAAAATAAGGAACCCCCCCCCAAAAAAAAAAAGGAAACTAGGAGACATAAGTATTGCTGAGGATGATGGCCTCTCTATATTGCAGCAGGACTCAGGGAACACAAATGAAAGACCCAGAGAGTTAGCATAAAATGAAAAGGCCTCATGAACTGCTGGTGAGGCACTGAAA
Source organism: Erinaceus europaeus (assembly GCF_950295315.1). Classification (NCBI taxonomy): domain Eukaryota; kingdom Metazoa; phylum Chordata; class Mammalia; order Eulipotyphla; family Erinaceidae; genus Erinaceus; species Erinaceus europaeus. The sequence goes on from NC_080164.1 coordinate 58,267,697, forward strand.
ATTGTCTGTCTTAGTAAGAAAGTTTTTTTTTTTTTTTTTCCACCACAGAGAGCTAAAAGAAAAATAGAAGGCAAAGGAATGGTTCCTGTGGCCAGTATGAAAGGATGCAGTTAAGAGGTCAGTGAGCATCCAGAGACCCACCAGTGTACTGTAGGATCGTCCAACACATTTTAAATGCACACAGTAAATCTACTGATAAAAAATATATATAATTTGTGTTGTATGATGACCATTCTCTAGTTAATTTGCACTAAAACGCTGACAACCCTGAAGGAAATAAACAGATTTTGGACAGCATATCTTTAAAATATTAGAGACTTGATTATATGCATCCATTATGTTTTTATGGTTTTCATCTTTATCTCTCATTCATAACATAAAGAAAATAATAATAATGACCCAGAGCCTTGTCCCACTAGGGAAAGATAGAAATAAGCTGGGAGTATGGATTGACCTGCCAACACCCATGTCCAGAGGAGAAGCATTTGTAGAAGCCAGACTTCTGACCTGCACCCCACAGAGGTCTTTGGTCCCCACCTCCAGAGAGATAAAGAATAGGAACGCTTCTAATAGAAGAGATGGGATATGGCACTCTGGTAGTGGGAATTATATGAATAGTATCCCCTCTTATCCCATAATCTTGTTGATCATTAAGTTGAAATATAAGAAAACACAAAGTAGACTGGGTTTGGTGTATTGCACCAAAGTGAAAGACTCTGGGATGAGGGGAAGGGTTCAGGTCCTGGAACATGATGGCAAAGGAGGACCTAGAGGGAGTTGAATTGTTATGTGGAAAACTGAGAAATGTTACACATGTACAACTACTGTATTTTACCATTGATTGTAAACATTACACCCCCCAATAAAAAAAAAAAAAGTGAAATAGCCTCTCCGTGAAACAGGTAGAATAATGCTTAAGTACTTGGGAATGATAAGGTCTTTCTGTGCTAAGGGATCAGGGGTCTCAACCTGTCTCAATCATGGCTCCCTCCCAACAAAGCATCACCATGGAACTCCAGGGCAGTGTAAGTACAATATAATATGCTTTTTCAAGGGACAAACAGTGCTAACTATCCAAAAGTACACAGACTACTCAGGGTACATTGTGCATTCTAAAAACATGTAAGTGCTCTTCTGCCTTCATGAAGAAGGTAAAAGCAAGAAAGTGGATTAAATGGACAAACAACAGCCTACTTCAGATTTGGATATTGCATTGTCTTCAGTGAAGTGTTTCTAATGTTCTTGAAGCTTGCAAATAATGAAAAGGGTATCCCCCTATTGAAATCCAAGTAAATACACTATAATTGGTTTAAAGTGCCTTTAATCCTAGTGTTCTCATGTTTTAAAACTCCTTTTTCCAAATTTCAATAACATGTTCTTGAAAGATATACTCTGTAAGTAATTTTTTGTCCTCAGGAAGACACTCAAATCATTTTTTCTAAACTGATGGTCTGGCATCCTTTCAGAACTGATTTAGAAGTTATGGCTCACACCCCATGTCTTCTGAGTCTTCTAACCTTGGCACATTCCTAAGTCCCTTGAATAGGGGTGGCAGTTTTAAAGGAGGGCTATAAAAAGAGAGAGCTGCATATATCTAGCTCTGTTTAGCTTTTATGAAAATCCTAGAGAATCAAGGAGACACTGCCAAAATACCTACAAGATCTCAGTAACCTGCTGGATCATTCTATGTGCCACATAACACTCAAAGCAATTAAATTTTTATAGTTTTATAGTGAACAGACAATTCCATATTTATTATCTCATTTGATCAATAAAACAATCCTGGGAAATACACAGAGAAAATATAATCTCCCCATTTGGTAGATAAAGATACTGAGGCACAGAGGGAGTTATGGTCAGGGTTACTCAGCTAATTATTGCCTGAGCTGAGAAAGAAACTGGCTCCAGACAGCTGGTTGGGTTCTTTCCACTGCAGACTGCCACCTCCTCAGAAGCCTTTGGCTCCAGTCCATCAGTTTCCAATCTGTTTCTGATGGTGACTGGGCTGCTCAAAGTGCTGGTCATACCAGGCCAAAGAAAAGAGAACACGGTCACTGTGAGGAAAGTCATCTTCAGGAACAAGTCAAGTAGGAACTGGCAGAGATATTGTAGAAAGAAAAAGTCCCTTTATTTACAGAATCCTGAAAACTCCCACACAAGAAATCATTTTCGTTAATGTGCAATTTCTCTCAAAGCTCTTTGGAGTTGGAGGTTTGCTTTGCCTACTGTGAGAAAGGCATCCACCAAACTAAATTGGGCCCTCAGGCATGCACCCAGCTTTCTCAGAAGCTGATACTGTTTAGATGGAGTCCTTCCATGCACATCTCCCTGGATGGTTTTAGACAGCCTATGAGTATACTTTATTTCCTTTAAAACAAGTAACCTAGAAAATGAAATAACACATATTAGATTAAGATCTGTCCCATTTGGCTAATTCAGAAGTTAATGAAAGGTCTCTTTCGGTCATTGGTATTGGCAGAGACACTTTAGTGAAACTCTCATGGGAACCTCATACAGGTACAGTAGCAGCTCTTACCCATAAATTAAGAATGGCACTTAAAGACTGCCTTTTTCCTAAGAAGATACCATTTAGGTCTCTCTAGATAAACTCATCCAAAAGTACGAAGAATAACCGGCTTAGTGGTAGGAGAGGAAAGAAAGAAAGAAAGAAAGAAAGAAAGAAAGAAAGAAAGAAAGAAAGAAAGAAAGAAAGGAAGGAAGGAAGAGAGGAGAAAGAGAGAATCTTTGAAATGGGTATGACACAGGTTGGAATCAGAATCACTAAACCATAATGTATTTCTGGTTTATAACAACCATCAGTTAATATCACCTCTCTAAATCACATGCACTGCCTATTGCATTGGGTTGTTTACAATAGGAGATTTATAAATGGTACATGAAGTAAATGTTAATGTTAAAAGTAGTATAAGCAATAAAAAAATAAATGGTGTTTTCATTATCTTAATCCTACCCTATATTAAAGCAAATGTATATAGAAACCAATCATTTCCTGAAAAAAACCTCAATTTAATCATTTTTGTAAAGTTAATACACTTGCCTATCACTTTTTCAGAAGTCAGACCCCTCTGATAAAGACAAAAAAAAAAAAAGAGTGGCGTGGGTGTAGATAGCATAATGGTTATCCAAAGAGACTCAGGCCTGAGGCTGAGTCACAGGGTTAATCCCCTGCCTTACCATCCATAAACCAGAGTTGAACAATGCACTGGTTTTAAAAATAAAACAAAACAAAAAAGCAATATGAAGGCCTACAATCCAAATGTGTACTGAGCCTACTGACTGACTATGAGGGAAAGACTGTTGATATATAAACTGTTGAGCCATTTTACCTTTTGTATGTGTTTAAGTGGAAAGTCTATAGATTTTTAAGAATATGTGTTTTATTTATTCTATTTTAATGAGTGAGATACAGATAAAGACACAGAGAGTAAGATCAGAACACACAGCTCAGTTCTGGCTTATGGTGGTGCTGGTGATTGAATCTTAGACCACAGAGCCTCAGGAATGAAAGTCTCTGTATATCCATTATGCTGTCTCCTAGGACGTTTATAGATTTTTTTTTTAAACTAGTATCCTGTTACTATCTTTCTCTATTTTGGTTTCAGAGTAACGCTAACATCATAGAATTATGTTACTTTTCAAAATTATCCATATTCCAAACCAATTTAAAATTAATTACATTTTGAAGGCCCCAGGATTTGTTTTAGAACCAATAATTTTAATACTTTAATCACTTTCTAAAATCATAGTTATTTACAAGCTTGGTTAAATCTCTGTTACAATTTTAATTATTTCTTTCTAATTATTCTCAGCTTTTGTAGTTTATATTTTTTCCAGAATATTTTTATGGCATTACAGTTTCAAATCTATTGGGACGTAACTGTACAATTCATTTATAAATTCTGTTGTCTTCAAATTTATTCTCAAGTATGGGCTCCCATTTCTAATTTTATGTATGACTTCCCCTTCACTAAAACTGAAAAATTTTAGCAATTAATAAAATAATTTATAAAATGGGCCAATGAGGGGGCTGGGCAGTGGTGCACCCCAGTTAAGCACACAGAGTACTAAGCATAGGATCTTCTCAAGGATCTGGGTTCAAGCCCCTGCTCCTCACTTTCAGGGGGGATGCTTCACAAGTGGTGAAGGTATCCATTAATCTCCTCTGCCCCCTCTCTGAGTAGAACTTTGGCTGACTTGCAGTAGTTTTCATATATAGCAGTCTCACATTTATTGCTTAACAAGTTGTGTTGTTTTATTTTATTTTACTAAAATAAAAAAATACTTATATTATTCTTTGAATCCTACTCAAAGAATTTAACTTAATAAAAATAAATATATTTATTATATGTAGTATCTGCTTAATATAATATGCTTTATATTGTTACATATAGTATATATATAATATATTATATATATAGTATATATATAATATATTATAGTATGTCCAATATATATTATAAAATTAGTATTTATAGTATGTTATATTAGCAGAGGAGAAAATAAATATTGCTTTCTCTTCTTTTTTTTATTCTTAATGTTTTCATTGCCACCAGGATTACAGCAGGGGCTCAGTGCAAGAACTACTGGGGGCCATTTTTTCTTCCCTTCCCTTCCCTTCCCTTCCCTTCCCTTCCCTTCCCTTCCCTTCCCTTCCCTTCCCTTCCCTTCCCTTCCTTTTCCTTCCTTTTCCTTCCTTTCCTTTTCCTTCCCTTCCCTTCTTGTCCCTTCCTTTTCCTTCCCTTCCTTTTCCTTCCCTTCCCTTCCTTTTCCTCCCCTTCCTTTTCCTTCTCTTCTTTTTCCTTCCCTTCCTTTTCCTTCCTTTCCTTTTCCTCCCCTTCCTTTTCCTCCCCTTCCTTTTCCTTCCCTTCCCTTCCTCTTCCTTCCCTTCCCTTCCCTTCCCTTCCCTTCCCTTCCCTTCCCTTCCCTTCCCTCCCCTCCCCTCCCCTCCCCTCCCCTCCCCTCCCCTCCCCTCCCCTCCCCTCCCCTTCCCTTCCCTCCCCTCCCCTCCCCTCCCCTCCCCTCCCCTCCCCTCCCCTCCCCTTCCCTTCCCTTCCCTTCCCTTCCCTTCCCTCCCCTTCCCTTTTCCCTCCCCCCCCTCTCCTCCTCAGCCCTCTCACTCTTTTCTTTTCCCCTTTTCCTTTTTTTCCTTTTCCCTCTTTATTATACTTGATAGGTTAGAGAAAAATTGAAAGGAGAGGGAGGGATTGAGAGGGAGAAAGACACCTAATGATCATCTCTGCTGGTGGGGAGCAGAGGCTCAAACCCCATTCTTGAGTATGATAAAATGTTTGATAACCAGGTGTGCCACCACCTGGTCCCCAGCTATTGCTTCTTAATATTATTTAGTCCAAGTTAGAGGATGGTACTTTATACCATTAACTGTTACTTAGTAATGCCTATTTTAAGTCAGATAATTTTTATTTCTATCTATAAGCACATTTGCTTATCATTCTTCTTTCATTTTTCTGGGAGTTTGGCATTCAGCTCTAGAATATAAAATTCAACAAAGTAAAGTTTTCAAGGAAAATGTTTTATATATAATAATTTTTCTGAAACTCTGAATGAAATAAAGAATATGGACCAAGGTTTTTCACATATTTGTTGAAAAAAGTGGAGGACAAGTTTGTTTTAAATAGAGGAATGCAGACAGAAGCTGAACAAAATGAAGGACTTCATTCCCTCTGGTCAACATGTTCCTATGTGTTTTTATTCATATTTCCTTTCCTTTCTTGAGAGCTTGTTTGAAGGTTCTAGCAGGGGAGCGCAGCTACTTACATAACCCTGGACCAAAAGCAGTCCTCTCTATTCAGGGAAGGCCATCCTCTTTGAGGGAGCAGGAAACTTTGGGATGCCAGATCACCCTCACATCCAATTTCTTTCCTTTCTTATTCCTTCCTTTCATTTCCTTTCTTCCCCCCTCCCTCTCTTCAACTGTGCTGATAAACTTCTTCCAGTGAGGATATCTGTCATACTTCACTGGATGTGGGATTTGATTTATGTAAAAGAATCAGCTGTATCCACCCACTTTGCATTTACAATCTGCCACTATTGGCAGTCATCAAATAGAGCTTCCATTATCTCTTAGATGGACGGGAGCCTTTTCTTTTATCAGCATAAATTCCCTGTCTCTATAGCATATTCACAATCCAACCAAGAAGTAGGTTATCTTCTTCCCACTCCAATTGCAACAAAATATTGAAAGTTGGTACAGAACACTGAAAATACTTTTAAAATCTTCGAAAGAATAAATTAGTAAATAGAAGTGCCTCAAATGCAATGCCAGAGAGTCAAACACACACACACACACACACACACACACACGCACACACACATGCGCTCTCTCTCTCTCTCTCTCTCTGTCTCTCTCTCTGCTGAGGAATAGAATTCTAGTGAAAGCAAAGCAGAAGGTTGGGTGAAAAGCTGAGTGCTTCAACCACAGGATTGTACTGCTGAACAACACTTTTCAGGGCATCCTTGTGGGGATGTAATAAATCCCATTTTACAAATGGAAATCAAAAATATAATTTTAGAGATAAAATAGCTTTCCCAGGGGCCGAGTGGTGGTGCACCTGATTGAGTACACATGTTGCAATGCTCAAGGACCCAGGTTCAAGCCCCCGGTCCCCACCTGCAGTGGGAAAGCTTTGCAAGTGGTAAAGCAGGGTTGCAGGTGTCTTTCAGTCTCTTTCTCTCTCTATCTTTCACTTTCTCTCAATTTCTGAGTGTCTCTATCCAATAAATAAATAAAGATAATAAAAAAAAATTTAAAAAAATAGCTTTCCCAAGGGTCAGAGCCATGACTTGTGTTTAGGTCTTAAAATAGGCAAACTGTCCTGCCATACCACAGATGAACCTGCTGCCTCTTAAAAAAATATCCACTTCCTGAGCGAGGGATGGCTTACCTAGTAGAGTGCACGCGTTATAGTGGGCAAGGATATAGGTTCAAGTCTCCTGATACCCACTTATAGAAAGGATACCTCAAGAATGAAGTGTTGCAGATGTCTCTCTTTCTATTGCCCTCTGAACCTCCCCATCTTTTCCTGATTTCTGTCTCTATTCATTAAATAAGTAAATAAATAAATAAACCAGTAATAAAACATACAAAAATCAAAAAGAGTAAACATCTAGCTCCTGGTCTCTTCTGTAGATACCATTCTCTAGCTTAGAATTTTTGTTCTGATAGCCGCATATTTTGGAATATTTTTAATACTATGTTTGTTTTATTTTAATGAGAGGGAAAGAGAGATAGACACAGAGAGAAAGACCAGAGCACTGTTCAGATCTGGCTTATGGTGGTGCTGGGAATTGAACCTGGGACCCCAGAGTCTTAGGCATGAAAATCTTTTGAATAAGCATTGTGCTATATCCCCAGCCCAATATTCTGGAATATTTTCTCTATGTCACATACATAAAGTTTACACATTCTTTAAGTAGAAGGTCAAGTTGCATCTGCCTCTTCTATTCTTCCCTCATGTGACATTCACTTGGTATGAACCACACATTGATTTAATATTGTAGGCTGGTAGAGGACAAACACAAGTTTCCTTTAGAGTCTGTCATGAGCATGATATCCCTCAAATCCCAGATGGTTCTTGAAGAGCAACACCTGAGTGGGAATGACACAACTGAAAATGAGAAAAGCCACAAGTTACTGACTACCAATCTTCAGTTGATACAGAAATTATGAGGAAACAGTTCAAGTATAAACATTCCAATATAGATCTTCCATTGATTATTCCCATAAATCACTCTGTAAAAGTTTAATGTTACAACTTTGTCTTCTTATTGATTTGGTGTTGAAGACTGAATTAAAGGCCTCACACATGCCCTATACTCGTAAAATCTTATTTAATGAGAGGGAGGGAGCACAAAGTACTGCTCCACCATCCACAGTTTTTCTTGTTTTGTCTCTGTTGCTTTCATGTGTGGTATCAGAGACTAAACCTAGGACCTAGCACATGCAAGACACATACTCACCTAAACCATCTCTCTGATGCTACAGTTGTATCTTTAATACAAACAAATGCATCTGCATCCCACATAAATGCAGTCTAATGTCAAAAAAAAAGATCCCTAAATAACCAATAGCTTCCCAGCCATAGTTGGATTTTGAAGATTTAACTTGAAATTTTTATGAAGACCTAAAATTTTACTTTTCCACTGTACTCTGAATTTTATACACATACACACACACACACACACACACACATGTCATGATATATTTCATAATAAACATTTATAACATATAATTATGTATAATTCATACATAGGTATGATTATATAATAGTTATAAATTATTTAGGGAGTACATAACCTCTCCAATTTTCTCCCATAGGACAATGGCAATCTTTTTTGTAATGTTTATCTGCAATATGCATTGGTTATATGTATTATTATGTTAAATAAAAAGAGAAATGTTCCATGGTTTTCTATAAATTCTAACTGATATACAGATTTAGTCAAATATGTCCACAATACACACAACACTATGAGAACCTGTCTTGTATTTGCTCTCCCATCCTGCTCCCACCATCATTTATTATACGAAACACACTTATCTTAAAAAATTCTGACGTATTTCTAGTTTGTATTTTTCTTCTTCCTATCTGTGTCTAGTTAGTAGGCAAGGAATCTAATTCCCCAGGAAACATATTATCTGAAATTTATAATCTGTAAATGCCACAATGCTTAATTTTTCCCCCCGATCTTCTTTGTCAATACCTATTCTTGAAAGTCATTATTGCCTTCCAGCTGTCCAAATTTTCTTCTCATTTTTCTCTTAAAAACTGACTGGGGGTATGGACCGACCAGTCAACGCCCATGTTCAGCGGGGAAGCAATTACAGAAGCCAGACCTTCTACCTTCTGCATCCCTCAAGACCCTGGGTCCATGCTCCCAGAGGGATAGAGAATGGGAAAGCTATCAGGGGAGGGGGTGGGTTATGGGGATTGGGTGTTGGGAATTGTGTGGAGTTGTGCCCCTCCTACCTTATGCTTTTGTTCACTAATCCTTTCTTAAATAAAAAATTAAAAAAAAAAAAACTGACTTAAAGTAGGAGGTCAATATCTCAGCCATGATTAATTTAACACTCTCCTCTTCTCATGTATTCACTGGTCTTTTTCCTCTTAAGGACCACTTTTTCTCCTTGATACATTTATAAAAGACCTCCTTACTCTATCTAACCTCTTTTAGAGGCAATATCTCATTTCCTACATTTGCACTTTTTAAAAATCTTTTCTTTGCTAACTTTAAGTTGTCCTGTCTATTTTTATATAGTTTCTGCCTTCTCTACACCCAAGGCAATTGTTCTGTTATACACAGAACTTGAGCAGCTACTGGGGCTTAACAGACTTTATCTTTACTAGAGATCTAGAATTCTAGAGATCTGCATTCCTTTACTCTGTCCAATTCTATCATAACCACAGTGCCACAAAGGTTTTTTCATTTGAATTCTATTATCTAAGGTACTTCACACTTATCTACAATTATGAATCTCAATACTTAACAGCCATTGTATCTTACATATTAGATTTCATAAATATATATATATATATATTTAACAAGAAATAATACCTTGCAGTGTTGTTATCAATGATCACAGTCTTAAATAGGCAGTGGAGAGAATGAAAATGATTAACACTATTAGGTTAAGGTCATTTACATACTGCTAAGTGATTTTCATGCTGACAGATTCAAGAACTGTTTCAGAGACCTTCCTATATTTCCCTCTTAGCAAGGTAGATCTTACTTTATTCACTCTGAAATTGTCCTTTACTTACCTCTCTCCTTCTAGAGAATAGGACACACTAACATAAGTGTGACATTGCAAGGTAGTCTCTCTCCAGGCTAATGGTCTCTTTGGCATAATTTATCATACCTCTGGTTTTTCAAGGCTGGTGACAATGGTGACTCCCCTAATATCTGAATGAAGTCCTCCATAAATATTTTGCTGAGTGATTGATATCGTTTCTACCTTTTCCCCCTCATCCTCTTCCCCTTTGTATATAACAGATGGGATTCCATCATCAGAAACAGGTGTTGTAGAAAAAGTATTAGGCACCCAGAAGCCATTCTTATAGCCTCAGCTCTCCCATTAACTACCTCTGTGGTCTCCAACAGTCACTTAACCTCTCTACACCTCGTCCATTCCCAATGTCTGTAAATTGAACAGGGAAGTCTGGTGGTGGAAACTGTATGGAATTATACCTCTGTTACCTTATAATCTTGTTAGTAATTATGAAATAACTAATAAGAAATTTTTAAAAAGGGAATGTTTTCTGAGGCAAACAAAGGTAATCAGGAATGATTCCAGGAGAAAGTGGGGGCAGATCCAGTAAAGTATACATATTATTATGCACAAATAACAGGGTTCAAGCCCCTTGGCCCCACTTGCAGGTGGAGGGAGAAGCTTTATGACCAGTGAAATGGTACTTTAGGTGTGTTTCTTTCTCTTCCTTCCCTCTCAATTTCTCCTGGTCTCTACAAAAAAATTATTTATTTATTAAATTAAAAGAAAGAAAGAAGGAAAAGAAAATGAAGGAAAGAAAGGAAGGAAGAAAGAAAGAGAGGGAGGAAGTTTACAATACAACAAGGAAGGGAAAAAAACAATAAAAAATTAAAATAATGTAAAAATGTGTTTCAATATAATGTACCCTGATCCTATATTTTGGATACCTATTAGCTAAGTCATATTAACTTTTCAAAATCAAATAAAATATAAATTGCTTTCTGCTTTACACATCTGCTTATTAAGTTCTTATAAAGAAATAAGCAAACAGACAAAAAAACAAAAAACACACTTGTCGGAATTTCAGTTAATTTTGAGAAATTCCTAATGTTGACATTTCAGACACTAAATAAAAGATTGCTTTTAACTACTGCCACCTCCATCCCCATCCATTTATCAACCAAATTCTCAACTTTTAGTCCTGTAACTTAGGAGAGCTCTCACAGGGAAAAATATGACTGTAACTTTTTAAATAAACTATTTTATAATTCTATTTTATTTATTTATTTTGAATAGAGGCACAGAGAAGTTGAGAGGAAAGGGGGAGCTAGGAGGAAAGACAAAAGGAGAAGGGAGGAAAGAGAGAAGGAGAGGGAGAGAATGAAGGAGAGGGGCCTTCAGCACTGTTCTACCACTTGTGAAGCTTCCCTTCTGCAAGGGGGACCATGGTCTTGAACCTAGGTCCCTGACTATTGTAACATGTGTATACTACTGGGTGTGTACTAACTACCACCCTGCCCCCTTTGACTTTTTTTTCGTAATTTTATTTTTTTATTTAAGAAAGGATTAATTAACAAAACCATAGGGTAGGAGGGGTACAATTCCACACAATTCCCACCACCCAATCTCCATATCCCATCCCCTCCCCTGATAGCTTTCTCATTCTCTATCCCTCTGGGAGCATGGACCCAGGGTCATTGTGGGTTGCAGAAGATAGAAAATCTGGCTTCAGTAATTGCTTCCCCGCTGAACATGGGCATTGACTGGTCGGTCCATACTCCCAGTCTGCCTCTCTCTTTCCCTAGTAGGGTGGGTCTCTGGGGAAGCGGAGCTCCAGGACACATTGGTGGGGTCTTCAGTCTAGGGAAGCCTGGCCGGCATCCTGATGACATCTGGAACCTGGTGACTGAAAAGAGAGTTAACATACGAAGCCAAACAAATTGTTGAGCAATCATGGACCCAAAGCTTGGAATAGAGGAGAGGAAGTGTTCCCCTTTGACTTCTGATTAAACGGTATTCATTGAAGTAAGTTGTTGGGGCTGTCTTTGGATATAGAAAACCTTTGGAAGTAAGGAGCAGACAAATGTAAATCTTTTAAACCCCTATCATAAGCAGACTCTCTTCAGTTCAACATATAAATATAAACACTAAATCAAATCATATGCTTATACATTTTAATCCCATCATAAAATATTTTGCTTTGACAGGTTAGTAATATAAAGTAAAAACACCAACAGCCCAAAGAGTCAGCATTTTTGCCTGCCTACTACCTGATAGTCTTTCTTGTATATCAATAGAAAAAAAAAGTATGTTTATGTAAAGAGAAACAGTGATTTACTAGAACTGATTGCTTCATAGTCTAATTACTTTTCAACTGGCTGTTCCAAATTAAGATGTCATTGATGGCTTTTGGTGATATATTTCATTTTAAGCAAATTTATTCTATAATAGAGTACATCATAATGGAAAGCAGAGTTCCTACTCTTCCCTCCTCTTTGTAGCCTGATATCTTGACAAGTAAATTAAATTTAGCAGTTAAAATGCTTCCATTAGTAATTTTATTAAGTTAATTAAAGAATCTCTCTTTCTGAATTTTAACTACCTTCCTTCCAGAACAATGTTGATATCTTTCTTTTTTAATTTCATGTATTTAGGGATTGTGATATATTCTAGAACCAATCAACAACTCTATAAGTATTATATTTCTGCAGGCAAAATGTACTAAACAAATCAAGTAAAAAGAAGAAATAATTTAAAAGTCTTTGAAAGTGACAGTCTGGATAAACAGGTTTAAAGGAAGGAGGATAAAAAAGTGAGAAAAAGAAAAGTGAGAAAAAGAAAAAAAATACAAAATTTTTTTAGGCTATATGTTTATGTTCTTAGGAAAATACAGATTCTTAATTACAGTCTCCCTACATAATTTCTAGTAGGGTTTAGTGTATAGATGTAAAAATAAGAGCTTCAAGTATTGTTTGTCTTACTCTACAAATGTGCACACAGTACTGAATAAGGTGATAAAGTGGGTAAGCACATGTTAATAAGATCTTGAGCCTTCTTCAAGGAATAGAATTAAAAAGCATATATTTCTAAAAGATTTAGAATGAAGCAAGTACTCTCACTGGTCATTATGTTTTTTTTTTCCTTGTGGTTGATGTTCTTAAACTCAAGAGTTAGAGAATTTGTTAACTTTTGTGGTTATCAGGGAGAAAGAAGCAGGAGAGTGGGAAGAATGGGTGGAAGGGTCTTTTCCAGAGTTAGATGATACTAAAACTTGAATGGTTAAAAAAGTCTTATATTCATAGAGGTGTGATGCTGTACACCTGAAGTTGGTAGTATTGTAAACCAGTGTTAAATCAATCAAATAAAATGCAAAGGTTAGAACTGGAAAGGAGCATAGAAAAAAAATTATCTTACTTTCTAACTGTAAAGATGAGTAAATAAGGGGCAAGGAGTTAACACCACCATCAGGCCAGGGAGGTGACTGCTTTAAAAAACATACCCTGCAGGCAGGAGATACCTAGCTGGACTTCAAGCATTGCATTTGATGGAGCATATATGGCTGTCTGTATTTCCTTACTTAAAAAATAATAATAAGGGAGTTGGGCGATAGCGCAACGGGATAAGTGCACGTGGCGCAATGCACAAGGACTGGTGAAAGGATCTCAGTTTGAGCTTCTGGCTCCCCACCTGCAGGGGAGTCACTTCACAAGTGGTGAAGCAGGTCTGCAGCTGTCTGTTTTTCTCTCCCCCTTCTGTCTTCCCCTCTTCTCTCCATTTCTCTCTATCCTAACAATAACAAAAACAGTAACAACAACAACAATGACAAACAAGGGAAACAAAAGGGAAAATAAATTTTAAAAACTTTAAAAATAAATAAATAATAATAATAACAATAAATGCTAGCATCACCTATAATAATGGCTACTATACGGCTGGTTATGCAAACCAGCATAATGGTTAATTAAATAACTTGCACACCTGAATCTCTGAGATTCCATGTTCAATCTCTAGCACCATCATAAGATAGAGTTGAGCAATGCCCTGGTAAAATGAGTAAATAAAGTAGCAGTTATAACAGTGGTAGCTAAAATTTATCGAACTCATAACTCTTCATCTTCATATACACTAATATTTCATTAAAATGTTTTATTTATTATTTATTTATTGGATAGAAATGGGCAGAGAGAACTTGATGGGGAAAGGGGAAACAGAGATGAGAGAAAACGACAGCACTATGTTACTGCTCATAAAGCTTTCCCCTTGCACTTGAGGACCTGGGGTTTGAACCTGCGTCCTTGAAAATTGTAATAAGTATGCTCTATCAGGTGCATCTTCCAGCCCCTTCTAATAACTCATTAAGAATATACAAGAGGATATTTTTCTAATGTTCCCCTTCTTACAAATGTAAATATATGAGATAATTCCTAATGAAAATTAGATAATTTGTGCAAATTTTGTATGACTCCCTGGACCCATTACATAACTAGAGCACACCATTATCTTCGATGAATGATGTTAGGTCATGCCATTAGTTCTGGGTGTCCCCAAAGTTAAATCACAGAAAACACACATCTCATATTTGTTCTCTGTAACCAAGTCATACGAAAAGAACTTAACATCATTGAGCCTGAGCAACAATCCAGCAGCAAAAATGGCAAAAGAAAAAATAAATAAATAAATAAAAAGAAAGAATGAAAAAAGAAATTTGCCTCTTACCTCCTTAACATGCTTGCATATCTACTTTTAATGATGATCTCTTCCAATTATTTTGAGGATTCTGTTGTTCTTTTTAATGTTTAGTTCAAGACCAGTAGTGAAACCTCTTTCATATTTGTAATTCGTTCTCAGATTTTAGAAGAAGTCCAAATTGGTAAATTCCTGTAAGTTAAAGTAGAAAGAAAGAAAGAGAGAGAGAGCTAGAAAGGAAGGGAGGGAGGAAGGAAGGGAGGAAGGAAGGAAGGAAGGAAGGAAGGAAGGAAGGAAGGAAGAAAGAAAGGAAAAAACTGCTTTATGCAACCTGAGCTTACAGAATTTGAGAGAACACAGATCGAAGGAGACAGACTTTCAGAAATAAGCACTGTCTTCTCTTTAAACATCAGGCTTTCTGGTCTACATTTCAACCTAGAGAGTGATTAGTTAAATGTATGGAACAACAAAAGAGTCATTAGGGTTATAAAATTTATACAGCAAAATCCCTATTATTATTTGTCACATGAAAAGGAGACTTTGATTAAAAAAAAATTAAAACACCAGAGAAAGATGTAACAAGTTTGATGTAGCATATTTAGCCACATTTGTAAAAGATCCGATAAGCTTCTTCTTACTTGTCCTTCACCCTAGAGGCTTCTGAAGAGGCCTGAATATCTGACTTTAAGTGAGTGATGCTACTTGAAATGAAAAGCAAGGAGATTGCAAATCATTCTTCTACACAGGCCTGAATATGCGATAGCAAGGCTGATGGACATATTCAGGTATTTAAGTGAGTGTGATTTCCAAGCAACTATTTCTAAACCCTACATTGTTGTTGACCTCCATCACACAATTGGACATGTTTATGAAGGCACACACAGTAGAATGAAATGCACTACGAGGAATGCTGAAGTCATTTTCCAACAACATAGCAGAATTACTGCAAACAAAGTAAAGCCACATAAACCTCAACAGAATTAAAATCCATTTTTATGTTTATTTGTTTAGTTCTTTTTTTTTTCTGTCTTAATCATCTGAGTCTGTTTTAGCAAAACGATTCAGTTCAAGATATCAACAGGTTTAGATGGAAGAAACCAAATAAGGTAGAAAAGCCAATACATATGCTCAGATAAGAATAAGAAAGAAGCCAGACCTTCCACCTTCTGCAACCCTAGACCCTGGGTCCATGCTCCCAGAGGGATAGAGAATGGGAAAGCTATTGGGGAGGGCATGGAATATGGAGATTGGGTGGTGGGAATTGTGTGGAGTTGTACCCCTTCTACCCTATGGTTTTGCTAATTTATCCTTTCTTAAATAAAAAATAAATTAAAAAAGAACAAGAAATAAATCAAATGCAAGAAGATGATACATAGACTTTTTCATTTCTTTTTCTCTTTTTTATTGTTCTTAAATTCATAGCTACCAGGAAACTGAAAGCTACTACCCAAAAACTTAAACTGTGATTTGACTGGTCAGAAAAGGGAAGAAGGTGATCTTCTAAGAAAAAATTAATCGTACACCAAAATATATGGTATAGAATTTATGTTCAGTTAAATAAGTAAGTACAATTTCTAAAAACTGAAAACTTCAATTTCACACTGAACCTACATATCTCTGCTCAGATGTGTTCTTCCTCATTAAGGTTCAAAAATGCTTCCTCTTCAAAAATTAAAAGTATTAATCACTGCTTTCTTATTGGTTCTAAAAGCACTAGTTCAACTGTTGTATATACAAAAACTCTCATTGGATCTCTTTATAAGCCCATCAGAAAAAAAGAGAGAGAAAATATAACTAATGAATAAAAGACTGTATTCCTTTTAAAAATTAAAAAAAAAAACTTTATTTATCGGATAGAGACAGCCAGAAATCTAGAAGGGAGGGGAAGATAGGGAGGGAAAGAGACAGACAGGCACTTGCAGCCCTGCTTCACTACCTTCAAAGCTTTCCCTCTGCAGGTGGGGACTGGGGGCTCAAACCTGGGTTCTTGTGCATTGTAATACTTGAGCTCAACCAGGTGCACCACCACACAGCCCTGCAAAGACTGTATCTCCATGAATGTTGCAGCAATGGCTGTATGCAGCATCATGTAGCTTCATATTCCATTGCTCATCAGTATCATTTTCAGGGACTCTACTTCATCTGTCCCTAATTTCTTTGAAATGGGCTATACATAAATGCAACTTTACTTGGGCCAGTAAAGTCTATTTCCACTTGAAAGACTGATGAAAAAACTGTTAATAATAGCCTTTAGTCAGAACTCCCAAATCTATAATCGCAACCATTCTCATTGCTGATAACATAGGGCTAATATTTTTCACATCTCACTTTAATTGTATGATGATTTACATACACAGTTGTTAGACAACGAGATACTCCATGACAGAAACACTCTTGGTTTTCTATAAATCATTACATCATTTGCCATATTAGGTATCTTTGTTTTAAGTGATAAACTAGAATGAGTAAAATAATTAGCAAACAAAAGCAAGGAATTAATATAAAATATAATGAAGACAATGATGATTTGTGTGAGATTTATCCTACATTAAAGATTGTCTAGAAGAGTTTTTAGAGTGACAGAAAAAGCTTGGATGATTACTCTTGGAGAACACACTGACTGTTGGATGAATATAGTTCACCACAAAAGCAGATTTTGACCCTTCAAGAACTTGAATGTGATGATGAGTTTATGACAGTTCTAAAAGCCAACATACGGTTAGTGGCCAGATTGTGGTTCTGGACTGTGAGGCTTCCATTTGGAAGGCAGACAAGCATTTGAATTATGGGTCTAATGAAAGTGTCTATAGCAATCCTGTTACTGGAGGAGCTGTAAAACCCTGCTTAATGAACTAGGCAGGGACACAAAAACACCATGATCTAAAATGTACTGTATGAGAAAATGATAATTAGTTCAGATGTCATGGACAACATAAAATGCATGGGGATCATATTACCACTAAGCAATAATATGGCCCTTTAGGGGACTGATAACAGGGCTTGGCTCAGGCTTTTCAATCCTCTTTGCATGAATGGAGATGCACTACACAATAATGAAGTGCAAATTGGGGAAGAATGTCAAATGATAAAATTCCCATCATAAATGCTGATGTATGTTAATAATATTAAGAAGAGCTCTTATTTAGGAGGTTTTACACTATATAGGATAAGTCAAATGATTTTCCACAAATGATGGGCAGGGATCAAAGATACTCATTTTTTAATACTGAAGTCTACTTCTCTAAACCAACAAACATCAACCAGAAAAATAAGGAAGGACCTTATTTACAGATAAGTATAGGCAAGACCATGCTTGCAGTGGGCAACTAGACAAAAATGACTTTCAGAGTTGGAGTTACTAATGCTACTTCTACTACAGAAGAAAATAGTGTACTTGCAAATGGGGCCCGAGATTTGAGTGTTACCTCCTCACTAACTAAATTTGAACTTCCTCATCTGCTAAAAGTTAAGTGGAAATGAAAGTGAAGATGAATTAGGATAGCTGTTGGGATATGAACATAATTAGCGTATGAATATGGCAAACGCTAGAAGAAGAAGCGTATGACTGATATCAGCCTGAGGAGCATACAATGGACTTAAGCAAACTCACAAGGGATTGTGGATACATAGGAAGTTATTTAAGCAAGTGACTGGTGGAAATCATGCTCTCTGTCCCTGCTGCCCTTGCCTGTTCTTCTCCCTGGGACCCACCATGCCACTTACTCCAGGATCTGAACACATGTAGCTGAGCATTGGTAATTAGCTTATAGACTCATGGCTCTCCGCCAGCCATCACGACAAGCTGATCTTTGTCCCTTTGTCTATTTTGCTGCCACAACTTTTATGAACCTAAATAGCCCATGATGTAATAAGCCTCCCATGTTTTAATCCCCCAGATCAAAGCCATAAGAAGTTTTTTTTTTTTTACTTTATTTATGATAACATTTCAAGAAATTTAGAGGGGTCAAAAATTGAGGAGTCTGTTAAAATAAAGATTATAGTTCTAAAGACCAGCAACATAGTTCATGAAAGTGTGCTGCTTTACCATATACTTGACACAGATTCTAGCTTCCACCTCATTAAAGGAAGTTTTTGGTGTTGTAGGCATCTCTTTAAACAAACAAACAAACAAAAGTATATATTATGAGTTTACTAGTCTGGAGTGGACTTAAGATTTTATATTCTTAAAACATCCCAAGTTAGAGGACCCTGTCAGAATACAATTTGAAAGACAAAGGGACTAGATGGCATTTCTTAACTTAAAGATTTGTAAAGTCACCAAAGTCAGCAATAGTCTTGTGGGCTATTTGTTAGTACAAGTGGGAAGAAATGGACAAATATGGAGCTTTGGGCAAAATCAATACAATAGTTTTTAATTCCTTATTTTGAAGTCTAAATAAGGCATTGTATCTTAGTTTAGAATGTTTAACAGTAAGTTATTAGTACTGTTATTTATAGTAAAATATTTTTGGGGGTTGGTAGACAACTCAGCAAGTAGAGTGCACACTTTGTCAAGCTTAGAATTTTAGGGTAGATAACTAGTACTATCTGAGAACACCACAAATAATGCCAGAAAGAATCAATGGATGGTAAAGCATAGTTTGGTGTTACTCATCTTCTTCATCATTTGGGTCTCTTTCCTTTCTCTCCATCTATGTACACAGAATGAATGTGTTAGAAGCATAATTCCACATCATTTCCATCACCAAAGTTCTGTGCTCCCACCCACCTTCAATGGTAAACACCATAGTTCTCCCAAGATCACAGATAAGGATTGGATATGTGTGTGTGTATATATGTGTGTGTATTTTTTTCTTTTTTAAAATTTTTAAATTTATTTTCCCTTTTGTTGCCCTTTTCTTTTTATTGTTGTTGTAGTCATTGTTGTTGTTATTGATGTCATTGTTGTTGGATAGGACAGAGACAAATGGAGAGAAGAGGGGAAGACAAAGAGAGTGAGATAAAGAGAGATAGCTGCAGACCTGCTTCAATGCCTGTGAAGCAACTCCCCTGCAGGTGGAGAACCGGGGGCTGGATGGGATCCTATACCAGTCCTTGCACTTCATGCCACGTGTGTTTAACCTGCTGCGCTACCACCAAACTCCCACTTTTTTTCTTTTTTCAAGTTTATGTGTTTCAACTCTTTATATTCCACTTATGAATATAGTCACCCCATAGCAGACCATATATTTTTAAAGCATTTAGAAAAATTATTTTCTAAAATGAAAAGTTATGCAGACTGAATTTTAAAAAACAGAATTCATTCTGGACTTAAGGATAATTTCAAGAAGGGTTGGAACTTCTTGCACAAGCTATTTGTAGAAACTTGAGTGAATACAGATGAGGTGAGAATATTAAGAGTCTTAAAAATGATCAAACTGATCAGTATTTGTTTTTAAGAATAAAGTAATATGGTGTTAGAGAAATAGCATAATGGTTATGCAAAATATTTTCATCCCGGAGACTCTGAGGTCCCCAGCAACACCATAAGTCAGAGCTAAGCAATGCTCTAGTCTCTCTCTCTTTCTTTTCATATATATATTTCAAATAAAAATTTTAATAAATGAATCTGAAATATTTCATAATATATACCAAGAGAAAGCAACATGTGGGGAACTTTTTTTTTTCCAGCCTATGCTGGGCATCTGAAATATAAATTACCAATAGGTGGGGTTAAGGGAATGCTTACCGCTAACATAACCTAAAAGCAAACCCTGAATAAGCTAAAACCTCCAGTCAGACAAAATCCTATTTGTAAATTATTCCACTTAATTTCCCAGGTTGTGATTGCCTCTCTACAAAGCAATTTATAGTATTTTCAATTAAGAGTTTGCTATAAAATGAATAAATGAAGTATTTCAAAACTGTTATGGGATAGTAAAGATGAGTCACTTTTTAAAAAGTGGTTTGTTTCCTGTGTTCTGGATAATGTATTTGAGAATGCAATTTCCAGCCTCACCCATCACCCTGTTGTGAAATCAAATTGAATGACTTTCTGCTGTTAGAATGATCTCTCATTCAAATGAATTCAATAAAGCCCAAACCCAATGAGACATTTTTCTTTTTTTTTTTTTAATTTTTTATTTAAGAAAGGATTAGTGAACAAAAGCATAAGGTAGGAGGGGTACAACTCCACACAATTCCCAACACCCAATCCCCATAACCCACCCCCTCCCCTGATAGCTTTCCCATTCTCTATCCCTCTGGGAGCATGGACCCAGGGTCGTTGAGGGATGCAGAAGGTAGAAGGTCTGGCTTCTGTAATTGCTTCCCCGCTTCATAGAGCATCCCAAAGAACTGGGACCTGTTCTCCCCCTCCCTTTTTATTTTGCTGAGATTGAAGTAAATAAAGCATTCACCCACATGACTGCATAATACATAGTAACTTATTGTTTTCTAAGTTCTTGTCTGTATATTGTCTCACTTGATCCTCACAATGACCCTAATATAAAGATGTCATTATTTCACTATCCCCATTTAACAGATGTAAACTATCCAGCTCAGTATGTTCAATGATTTGCCCAAAGTCACACAGCACTCCAAGAGGAACTTTAAATGTGCTTAGCCCACTTCTTCTCTATTCTCCAAATATTTTAGCTACAAGATAATATAACTTTTCATTGCAAAATTGCCATTTCTTAAGCAATTAGGTCTAGCCCTCTTTCTTCACTCAGACTGTGTTCCTATCTTTACTCTGACAATGAGATAACTTATATAGTATTTATCCATCCAGATATTGCAAATTGACCTCATCATTTAGACTCTAACACTCATATCCACTACTAAGAGGTTTTTTTAGTGCTGAAGACTTTTTCCTGAAAATTCAAAATTTCTCTCCCTAATAAATTATAAATATTAGATCTATTTACTGCTACATAACTATAAATAGCTACAGAGTTTTAAACAACAGCAACAAGGAGAAAAGACAACAACAACTAAACATTTTTTATTATAACTGCTTCTGTTTTGTCTGATAAAGCTGAGGGAGTCTCAGCTAAAATATGAGGCACTGTAGGCATTGTATTCTTGCATATGTTTCTAATAACTTATCCATATGATCAAATCATCCAATGACACCAAAAAGCCTTTATTCTTCTCCATCAAAAGAGAGAGAGAGAGAGAGAGAGAGAGAGAGAGAGAGAGAGAGAGATGGAGGATTGTAACACTTATTCTTCTAAAGGTAAAGTGACTCAGAACCAAGGCTGAATTACTTAGTTTGTTTAGGTATCAGGAAATATATTTCTACTAGTATTTTCTACACTTTCAAACTCAATTTAGAAAACAAAGCCAGAAATAATATTGCTCAAGTTGGAGACTTTACAACTACTTTGCATTAAAAACCATGTTGAGATCTTTAAGTTATTTCCAGTGTTGTGACCAGTGGCTTGAGGAATGAGGTTCTGTTTAGATAACACAAAACCTTTGTTGTTGATTGAAACCTGGCTTGATGCCTCTATACATCTAAATAATTAGAAAAAAAATACATTAAAATGAGAAGCAGATGCTGTTTCCAGATTTCTATTTTCACTGTACAGAATAAATAGAAGCTTTCATCTCTGTATTTACTTCTTGGATATGGTGCATAACACAAGATTCATGACTTAAAACATAGGACATTACTTTCACAAAGGTAAAGGAAATAAAGGTCTTTTAGGATATTTGCCCCTTCAAAATATTTTCTGCTCCAAGAACACTAAACAGAGTTATTCTTTCTTCATTATTCTTTCAAATGCTTATATGCCTGGTTTGAACTGGGTAGATCCAACTACAACAAGGAAAAACTACTACTGAATGTAGGAGGTAACAGGCACTATTCACATTCAGTAGTTTATAATTGGTAACAGATGACAAACATTCAACAAATGCTCTAAGTTTATCTTATCAGATGCAAAACCAATTAAGAAGAAACTGTCTCAAGACAAAGTAAACTACAGTACAGAACATCACGGGATATCTTTGAAAATGCTACATTCAAGGATATAAAATGTATATAAATATACATTAAAAAGATAAAACTTATAAATATAATAGCTTCCTTTTCTGTCGCTATGTCAACACGCCAGCAGGTAGAGTGATTTTTCAGTTTCTTTCCTCAGCTAGAAAGTTGAAACTTTTACATGCTTGAAATATTTAGCTATAGGAATTGTGTAAACATAGGGTAAAGGCTTGCACAACTTTAAGCACCTGTACATGGAATTTCATATTCCAAAGCTTGATCTTATGAACCAACAGTTGCTGTGAAATAAGCCAATTCTAGTAAAAGTTATGGGCAGTGGTAGCCATAAAGTAGCTCACCTGGGAAGGTGTCTGTTGTACCATGCATGTGGGCCAGTTATAAAACTGGCCCCCACCAAAGTGGAGGATTCTACAGTGCTTTAGTGTCTTTATTTCTGTATTTCAGTCTTTGTCTCTCTACCTGAAAATGTTGCTCTAGAATTGTGAAGCCCCAGCAACAACAACAAAAATAAATAAATAAATAAATAGATAAATAAATAACTGTGAAAACACAATATAGTTTACTGAAATTGCTTGTTTACTTTTTCTTTCTTATATCTCCCATCTATTTCCCATGGTTCATTCATTCTATTTTTTTAAATTTAATTTTATTTATTTATTCCCTTTTGTTGCCCTTGCTGTTTTATTGTTGTAGTTATTATTGATGTCGTTGTTGTTGGATAGGACAGAGAGAAATGGAGAGAGGAGGGGAAGACAGAGAGGGAGAGAAAGACAGACACCTGCAGACCTGCTTCACCGCCTGTGAAGGGACCTGCCTGCAGGTGGGGAGCCGGGGGCTCGAACCGGGATCCTGACGCCGCTCCTTGAGCTTAGCGCCACCTGTGCTTAACCCGCTGTGCTACAGCCCAACTCCCTGGTTCATTCTTTCATTGTCATTGTTTGTGGAATCAGGATCTCAGGCACACCCTGTTTTATTGCTCCCAAACCAACTTTTATTTCATCCATACAGAGAAACAGGAAGGGGTAGAAAGAGACAAAGAGGGAAATAGAAGCAGAGAGAGGGACCACAACATTGGAGCTTCATCAGGTGTCACCCACTTCCACTTTACAGCTCAGACATGGGCCATACTCTAGCCAAAGAAAATTCTCTACCCAAAGAGTTTCTCTATAGTCCTCATCATTCACTTTTTGTTTGGGGGGGGTACTTCACTGGGGCTTCATTTCTTCTTACTGATAGGAATAAAGAGAAAAAGAGATGGAGGTATAGTTGGAAAGATGCTAAAACACTGAAGCTTCTCCTGGTATGGTGTGTGTGTGTGTGTGTGTGTGTGTGTGTGTGTGTGTGTGTGTGTGTGTGTGTGTGTGTGGTGTGGTGTGGTGTGTGTGGTGTGGTGTGTGGTGTGTGTGTGTGTGGTGTGTGTGTGTGTGTGTGGTGTGTGTGGTGTGTGTGTGTGTGTGTGTGTGGTTTGTGTGTGTGTGTGTGTGGTTTGTGTGTGTGTGTATGGTGTGTGGTGTGTGTGTGTGTGTGTGTGTGTGTGTGTGTGTGTGTATGAGATTTGGGGAGGTTGTTGCTTGAGTCTGGGTGGAGTACATGATACAGAAGGTACCCTTTATGGTAAGTTAACTCCCCAGACCTTCAACATTCAAATTTAAAGCTGTCCCTACCTTTTCCTCCTATTATATATATATGTTATCAATTGATTGCTCTGGATAAAATAAATTTTTGTGGACTAGCACTATGAGTAAATAGAACTCAAATGTTTTCTTATGGTTCCAAGATAAATGTCATATTTTATGTCTATACAAATATACAAAACTAAAAATAGTCATTTAAGAATAAAGAATCATCATGCATCAGTTACTATACTGTCTTTTGTTTGCATTATATTAACTATAATGAAATAAATATGTAAGCTCAGGTAGCTGACCTAAGGCTGTCAATAAATGGCAAAACTTCATTATGCTACCATTTGTGTTTGAAAGAATCCTCTACCCAATGACCAACAATATTGAATACAGAGTAAAAAATTTTACCAAGTAATTAACCCTTTGGTATATCAGAATCAGGTTGTCCCTTTACATGAAGTGAACAAACAGTTCTTATAATGAAACTAAAGATGCAAATGAACAATGTGGTCTCTCAACACAGAGAAAGGTCTATTGGGTTCAGCTATGTGTATTGGGAAATAGACCAAGGTGATAAATTCATCTAGAGCTTCTGACCTGAAAAGATACTGAATAGCTGGGGAGAGAGCATAATGGCTAAGCAAAACCTTTCATGCTTGAGACTCTGAGGTCCTGAGTTTAATCTTCATCACTATCTTGAGCCATAGTGTCTGACCTACCTACCGTTCTTCCTCTGTCTTTCCCTCTGTAACTCTCTCATTAAAAATAAAATAAAAGTTAGCAAAGAAAAGACATTGAAGCAATTCTATCTCAGATGCAGCATATACATCCAAGGGAAAAGCATATGGTAGAAATACATGCTTGTATCATAACTGTGTTACTGCATTATGGATCATGATAATTATTATTAAATTATTATAGTTCAGTCATCTCAAATTTTCTGTACATAAAGCTTCTTGATAAACACTTTATATTTTATTAACTCATCAAGAAATTCCAAGGTTACTATCATTACCACCTCAATTTTCTCCATGAAAATTAAAGCCAAAGAAATCTGCAATATTCCAGCCTTTAGGTTCATAATTAGTCAGCAATTTGCTTGGCTTTATATGTTGACACTCTTTTCAGCCACCAGGTTCCAGATACTAACATGATGCCAAATGGCCTTCCCTAGTCAGACACCCAGTCAGTGTCCTGGAGCCCTGCTTCCCCAAAGCCCTGCCCCACTAAGGAAAGAGAGACTTGCTGAGAGTATGGATCGACTTGTCAATGCCCATGCTGAGCAGGGAAGGTATTACAGAAGCCAGACCTTCCACCTTCTGCACCCCATAATGACCCTGGGTCCATACTCTCAGAGGGATAAAGAATAGAAAAGCTATCAGGGGAAGGGATGGGATAGGGAGTTCTGGTGGCGGGAATTGTGTGGAGTTGTACCCTTCTTACCCTATGGCTTTTGTCAGTGTTTCCTTTTTATAAATTTTTTTTTTAAAAAAAAGAAGGTAAGTAAAAGGGCAAGACATTGGTGCACCCAGTTAAATACACCTAGTGCCATAAATAAGAACCCATGCAAGGACCTAGGTTTGAGCCCCACTTCCCACCTGCAGCAGAAACTCTGCAGGGGGCTTTCTCTTTCCTCTTTCCCTCTCTCCCTACCCCCTCTCAATTTTTCTCTGTCTTATCTCATAAAATGGAAAGAAGATGAAAGGAGAGGGAGAGGGAGAATGAGGAGAAGGAAAGGAAAATGGCTGCCAGGAGCAGATCTGTAGTGTTGGCCACGGAGTCCCATCGATGACCCTGGAAGCGAAAGAAAGAAGAAAAGAGAGAGAGAGAGAGAGAGAGAGAGAGAGAGAGAGAGAGAGAGAGAGAAAGAAAAGAGAAAGAAGGAAAGAAAGAAAGAAAGAAAGAAAGAAAGAAAGAAAGAAAGAAAGAAAGAAAAAGAGAAAGAAAAGAAGAGAGGAAAGGAAGGAAGCATTGCAAGCATGTGCTAGATGATAGTAAGCATGCACTTTAAGTTTTCTGGTTTGATGATGGAGAGAAAAACAAATATTAAAATTTAAAGAGATGTCCCTCACTTATCAAGACCTTTCTCTTCTCAATCAGAAATATTGAGGATTGTTCTTTCTTCTTTTCCTCTTCTTTATTCCTCCTCCTCTTATTTTCCTTCCCCTTACTCTTCTTGTTAATATATTGCAGGGATCAGGAGCTTGCTGTGAAACTATGTAGCAGTGATTGCTAATGATGGGTAGGTCCTCTTAAACTAACTCAGCATGTAGTTCACACTCTTCATTCAAGAGTCAATAAGAGAAGTCTTTGGAGAAATTTTGATATATTTTCTGAAGTTATCCATCTAAAAAGACTATGAATAAAATAAAATGTTTTTCTGACAGCATTCTGATCCTCCAACAACTCAATCTGGAAGAAATCTGAAAACATAAGGATTTCCATTCAAGGAAAAATTGATGAAAGGTAAAGCTAAGCGAACTTTTGAGAACATTGTAAATTTGTATTTTGTTTATTGAGTACATGTCTTAGTCCAAGGTTCAGAATAATATTCATTTCCTATAAAAAAGCTTTTTGTTTTTGTAAATCATCGTGAGAAAAATTATAATATGTATTAAAATACTTTATAAAAGGAAAAGGTTCAGTTTGTTATTTGGGGGTCAAATATCTATTTATAAGTAGTAGATACAGTTGTTCTTTTGAGTAGCTATAGAAAATGGGGTAGTCTCAGTCCTGGAACCTTAGGGTGGGGCCCATTTTTCTGCATGCTGCTCTCAATTCAAATCAAATAATATTGCATCCACGGATCACAACCTAATCAATGCAATGAGTGCCACCACAACATGCTTCATTTCAGACTGTGACCAGAGACTTCAGATGTGGAATGACAACCCTTCAGCTTCATCACTCGGATGAGACCTTTCCTTTCATAGTATTCTCTAATTCCATTCCAGGTGTTCCACTCCTCAATAAAATCCCCAAACCTAGATATAGTCCAGGTCCCCTGAGATAGAGCAGAGGTTCACACATGCCCATAAACTAGAGGAAAAATATATACCTGAAAGCAGAAGTACACAAGAGCATGCAGGGAATACCCCCAACACTTCATCTGTACTATTAGTCTTTAGGTCCATGATTGTTCAACAATTTGTTTGGCTTTGTATGTTAACTCTCTTTTCAGCCACCAGGTTCCGGATGCCAGCAAGATGATGACCAGACTTCCCTGGACCCCATCAATGTGTACTGGAGCTCTGCTTCCTCAGAGCCCCACCCTACTAGGGAAAGAGAGGCAGACTGGGAGTATGGATCGACCAGTCAACGCCCATGTTCAGCGGGGAAGCTATTACAGAAGCCAGACCTTCCACCCTCTGCAACCCACAACAACCCTGGATCCATACTCCCAGAGAGATAGAGAATGGGAAGGCTATCAGGGGAGGGGACGGGATATGGAGATCGGGTTATGGGAATTGTGCAGAATTGTACCCCTCTTATTCTATGATTTTGATAATGTCTCCTTTCTTAAATAAAAATAAAATAAAATAAAATAAAATAAAAAAGAAAATGGGGTAGTCACTTAACTATCTAAGTATGGTCTTGCAAGATAGTTCACTCGTGAGGGTGCCTGCTTTGTCATATGTGTGGCTTGACTCAGCTTTGGAAAGAGTCCCCCCTTCTCTGAGAGAAGCACGAGTGCTATATGTATTTATTTATTAAGAGAGCCCAGAGAAATGAAGTCTTGGTGATAATACAATAAACAAATAAATGAATTAACTAACTCTAAGTTTCAGTTTCTTTATTGAAAAATGTAGGGCTGAATCTAGTTTGTTTCCAAATTACTATAGATTAGAAACATATGATTTTTTTCAGCCTACTTTATATTGAGCAACTACACATGTATTTCTATTGTAAATAATTAACTTAGAATTCTCAATAAATTCCTAGGAAATTATTTGAAAATCTAACCAAATTATAACTAGCCCTAGTTGTTTAACACATATAAGGAGGTAACAGATAATTTCAGCTTGGACTTGTATGAATGACTATTCAGTCTTTCTGATTGCTTTTCCCCCCACTGTCCTAATATATATATATACTAGGAAATAGAAATTCTGCATGTTTACTCCTGATGTTGATAACGTCTATATTTGACATTCTAGAATAACATCTCCAGCAGAAAGTCAGATATGCATGCTTCAGAACTGAGAAACTTTTAAAATCCCCTTTTAAGCAATGTGGCCACAGAAGACTCTTAATAATTGATTATAATTGATTTTAACCTTGTCTTAACCTGGGCAAAATAGCAAAGCCAATCATCTTTGTCCAGATGGAGTATGAGAAAAGAACCCCAAGTCTACATCTTTAAAAGCTCCAGACATGAGCAGCAGATAAAATATTTAGTCTGCCAAAGCCTTGACCTCCCAATTCCAGCCAGTTTTGAACTTGAATTGATTTCCGACAAGGCATCTGGGAGATGATTACAACAAAATGCACTAAAGCTGGGCAGCCTTTATTTTAACATCCCAGCAGTTTAACCTGTTAATAACAGCAATTGTTTTAGATACAATACCTATTTCTGTAACTGACGCAAGAAATGGATAACAGCAGCACAGTCTCCCAAGCAGTGCAATAACAATGAAAAAGCACAGTCGTAGAGGAGGGGACGACAGTATTTTTCAAAGAAGCTTCAGTTTTCAGAGACCTAGACACCTTCAGAAACTCAACTCTACAGTCTAAAAAAGAATCTTAGCAAAAGAAAGTTTCTAAGAGAGAACTGGCTATAAGGTAATCTAGAATCACATCTGTATTCTGCTGATGAAAGCTGAAAACTATGATGGACAAGTCACCTCACATATTTATGCCTAATTTATTTTATTTCAAATCTCTCTGCCCAATAAAAACATACTATGAACTATAAATGTGATTTCACATTTTCTAGGAGTCCCATTAAAAGTATACATTGGAAGAAATAAAAAGAGCTATAGAATATAGAATCGATGGGGGCTATAGTCAACAATATTTATAAACCTTCTCCATATTTGGGAGCTACTCTCTTCCCTGATCCAGCTTTCTAGCCCTTTCTCCAGCCATTACATCATCTCCCCAGACAACTTAGTTCCACCTGCATATCAGAGGTCAGGCTCAGGAAAAAACTAGTATAGTCATGGGCCCTTTGGAATATAACTAAAATAGGCCTACTAGCTACAAAACAGAGAACCCCCAAATCTTCATCTGCACTATTCCGGCCTTTAGGTTCATAATTAGTCAACAATTTGTCTGGCTTTATATGTTAACTCTTCTTTCAGTTACCAGATTCCAGATGCCAACCAGACTTCCCTGGCAGATGACCCTACCAATGTGTCCTGGAGCTCTGCTTCCTCAGAGCCCTGCCTCACTAGGGAAAGAGAGAGACAGGCTGAGAGTATGGATCCACCTGTCAACACCCATGCTCAGCGGGGAAGCTATTACAGAAGCCAGACCTTCCACCTTCTGCACCCCATAATGACCCTGGGTCCATACTCCCAGAGGGATAAAGAATAGGAAAGATATCAGGGGAGGGGATAGGATAGGGAGTTCTGGTGGTGGGAATTATGTGGAGTTGTACCCCTCTTATCCTATGGTTTTGTCAGCATTTGCTTTTTATAAATAAAAATTTTAAAAAAGAATATAGAATCTATGGTAATATATCTAAAATGTAACCATGTCATGTAATTAATACAAGATCATTAGTGATGTTTTACATTTGCTTTTTGGACTGTTTTCAAACAACTTTTATATATAAGTTCTTCAAGTTAGGTTTTATATATAAGTTCTTCAATTTAGATTAGCCACATCCCACATGTTCAAAAGCTACATGTGGGTAATAGTGCACTGGACATGATGAACTTGAAAAATAAACAAGTCAGGTTATTACTAGGGATTTCTCTAATTATAATATGTGATAGTGATTCTAAATAGTGCTTCTGTAGCTCTTTATTTTAAACCAGCTACAAGTTGAAAGCATAGATATGACCTTTTAGTGGTGGATGAGATAGCAACTATAGACACAAGTTGAGCTTAACAGTAAGGTCTGCAATGATGTACAGACATAATTTTAACATCATCTATGGACAATGATGTTATACAGGATGGTCATAGATAGTAAAGGTTGGGTGGACACAGTGGTTACCACATAAGTTTTATGATATAGCCCAGTATAGTCCAATGTATTATATAAATTCAAATGATTAGCATCACCCTGTGAATGTATTAAGAATGACTTATGTGGGGTCAGGCAGTGGCACACTAGGTTAAGTGCACATAGTATGAAGTGCAAAGACCTGTGCAAGGATCCCAGTTCAAACCATGGGCTCCCCATCTGCAAGGGAGGGGTCACTTCACAAGCAATAAAGCTGGTCTGCAGGTGTTTATCTTTCTCTCCCCTGTCTATCTCTGCCTCCTCTCTCAATTTCTCTCTGTCCTGTCCTATAAAGAAAATGGGAAAAAAATGGCCTCGAAGAGCAATATATTCATAATGTTGGCACCAAGTCCTGGCAATGACCCTGGAAGAAAAAAAAAAGAATGACTTATGCACCATTCTTGTATAAAAATGATCATTTAGTCATCCCTGTCATTCTGTGAGGTAGAAGTTATTGAGCTTTTTCTATTTATTCATTAATTTGTTAATTTCAGATAGAGACAGAAAGGAATTGGAAGAGGAGAGGGGATAGAGAGGGAAAGAAATCTGCAGCACAGCTTCATCACTCATGAAGATTCCCTCCTGCAGGTGAGAACCAGGGGTTTGAGTCCAGGTTCTTTCACACTGTAACTTATGCACTCAACCAGATATGACACACCTGGCTCCCTCCTTTAAATTTTTATTTATTTACAGAGACAAAGAGAAATTGAGTTCTTTCACAGTGTAACTTATGCACTCAACCAGATATGGCACACCTGCCTCCCTCCTTTACATTTTTATTTATTTATTGACAGAGACAAAGAGAAAATGAGAGGGATGAGAGAAGATAGAAAGGAAGGGATGGAGTGAGGGAGGGGGAGAGAGACCTGCAACACAGCTTAATCATTCAGAAAATTTCCCTCCTGCAGGTGGGGTCTGGGAGCTTGAACCTGACTCCTGTGTATGATAAGATGTGGCCAAACCAGGTGTAACATCACCCAGCCCCCACCACATTTCTTTAAGAGGTCAAAGACTAAAGCTTAAAGAAACTCCTAGAAAGTATGGTGTGCTACTTTCAATCCACTCTTTTTAGCTGCAAGACTAGTCTGTTGACCACAATGATAACCAACTTTTACAAATAAATAACAGCTTCAGCTTGACAACTTTTGGTCCTCAACTTCACTCCTATAAAACTTCCCAGACTATAGACATAAAGAAAAAGAGGCATAGAGAGGTTAAAAATTTTGCTTTCACACACACACACACACACACACACACACACACACACACACACACACACACTTTTTATTTATAAAAAAGGAAACACTGGCTAAAACCATAGGATAAGAGGCATACAACTCCACACAATTCCCACCACCAGAACTCCCTATCCCATCCCCTCCCCTGATATCTTTCCTATTCTTTATCCCTCTGGGAGTATGGACCCAGGGTCATTATGGGGTGCAGAAGGTGGAAGGTCTGGCTTCTGTAATAGCTTCCCCGCTGAGCATGGGTGTTGACAGGTGGATCCATACTCTCAGCCTGACTCTCTCTTTCCCTAGTGAGGCAGGGCTCTGAGGAAGCAGAGCTCCAGGACATATTGGTAGGGTCATCTGCTAGGGAAGTCCAGTTGGCATCATGGTAGCATCTGGAACCTGGTGACTGAAAGAAAAGTTAACATATAAAGCCAGCCAAAATTGTTGACTAATTATGAACCTAAAGGCTGGAATAGTGTAGATGAAGATTTGGGGGTTCTGTGTTTTGTAGATAGTTAGTAGGCCTATTTTAGTTATATTCCAAAGGGCCCATGACTATAATAGTGTTTTTGTTTTTGTTTTTTCTTTTTCTTTCTTTCTTTTTTTGAGTCTGACCTCTGACATGCAGGTGGAACCAAGTTATTGTCTGGGGAGATGATGTAATGGTTGGAGAAAGGGCTGGGGAGGGAGTAGCTCCCAAATATGGGAAAGGTGTATAAATGTAGTATGGTGATGTTGTGTATGATACAACAAATCCTAACAAAGGGATTTTCAAAGTTAACCCAATTGCCAAACAATGTGATTATAGCAATAACTTCTATTGCCTTCTTAAACCCTAAAACAGCAGGAAACTCCCACTTCCTCTATAGAGCCTTATTTCCCCCAGTCATGGAACCTCTAGGGTGAGGCTCACTTTCCTGCATGCTTCTCTTAATTCATACCAAATGATATTGCATCTGCTGATCTCAACCTAATCAACTCAATGAGTACCACCTCAGCAAGCTTCACTTCAGACTGTGTCCAGAGACATCAGGCATGGAATGTCAACCCTTCAGCCTCATTACTCAGGTGAGACCATTCCTTTCATGGAATTCTCTAATTCCATTTCAGGTTGTTCACTTCCTAACAAATTCTCAAAACCGAGAAATAGACCAGGTCCCATGAGATAGCATATATATTCACATGCATCCATAAATTAGGGCAAAATATATACCTGAAAGTAAAAGTGCACAATATTTATGCTTTCACTTTTTAATGATTCAGTGCTGCAGATAGTAAGTCTAATAAATGTGTCCTCTTCTTTTTTTTAATTTTTAAAATTTATTTATTTGCTTTCCCTTTTGTTGCCCTTGTTGTTTTCATTGCTGTTGTAGTTATTGTTGTCACAGATGTCGTCATTGTTAGATAGGACAGAGAGAAATGGAGAGAGGAGAGGAAGACAGAGAAAGGGAGAGAAAGATAGACACCTGCAGACCTACTTCACCGCCTGTGAAACGACCCCCATGCAGGTGGGGAGCTGGGGTCTCAAAATGGGATCCTTATGTCTGTCCTTGTGCTTCGTGCCATGTATGCCTAACCCTCTGTGCTACCGCCCGACCCCCAAATGTGTCCTCTTCTTTCCCAGGCTTGTACAACTACAAAAGGAAACTTAAATGTGAGGAGAGCCTACTTGGGTAGTTATGGAAATATATCCAATATATATCTAATATACTCAAGAGTGTATACCAGCATTTCCTCAGTACATTGTTTGAAGGAAGAGAGAGGACTAAAGAATGGTGTGGAGGGAGGAAGAGAACGGAGGGAAATAGGGAGGGAAGGTGGGCAAGAGAAAGGAAGAATCCTTCAAGTACTGGAACATTTTTATAGAACCCTAGTGCCCCAATATTCTGGCTAGAGAATCATGGCAACTAGAGACATTTTCACTCCATTTAAATAGAAATTGAATCATGGGTTACAAATTCATGATTTAAACTCAGATAACAACATGCATTAACATTTATGATAAATATATACATAATTCCTGGTATAATAAAAACAATCCCCCTTCATTAACTGAATATGCCTATGCTCAGAGACCTGTTTTCAAAACAGGTACTTACTAACTTCTTGTTATCACACTTATCTTGTTATCTAAGAAAGAAATTTAAATACATAGATTTTATGTTTTCAAGTATTTTATATAAAATGATATGAACCATGTGATAATTATTGCTATATTGGGGAAATGATCACGTATGGAAATAATATTAAATGTTTTATTTATTTTGGGTTATTTTTCTTTTATCTGAGGATAAAGAGATAGGTCAAGTTGGCAGTTTTTTTTTCAATGTACTAATTGGGGTTTCTTTTCCAAATGTCATGCAGTAATTTTTTAAGTTGACTTAGATCTAACATTCCTATAGAAATGTTTAAGAAATATCCAGATAGGGGCCAGGTGGTGGTGCACTTGGTTAAGCACTCACATTACAGTGCACAAAGATCCAGGCTCAAGCCCCTGGTCCCCACCTGCAGGAGGAAAGCTTCACGAATGGTGAAGCAGGGCTGCAGGTGTCTCTCTGTCTCTCTCCCTCTCTATCTTCCCCTCTCAATTTCTCTCTGTCTCTATACAATAATAAATAAATAAAACATTTTTAAAAAAAGAAAAAAGAAATATCCAGACAACTCTAAGCATCTGGGTCATGGCATGATCATCACTGTGAATTAATTTAGAATTACAGTCATATTTATGTCTTGACTTCATGGGTCACTAACATTGAGATTGCATAGAGATTTTTCTTCAAGTTGATCATTCACATATTATGATTATACAGACACAGGATAGTGTTAGTTTTTACTTACTAATTACTCTGTTACCGGGTTCTATTCTAAGTGCTCTATAATGTTTAGTTCCCATGAACTGATATCTTTACTTGGCTCATTTTACAGAAAAGAAAATGGAGGCAGAAAATGATTTTGAATAGTCACAAAAATGGTATGGCAACATACATCAGAAAGAAGCATGAAATTCTATACCTAAAACATACAGACATTAAACTGATATTACCTCAATAAAAATTAAAAACTGAAAAACATATAATTCCATTTTTTTTCTTATCCTAGACTTCCAGTACATTTCCTATGGTGTTCTTAATTAGCTCACATCCAGTCATAACTTCCACTTAGTCTAGGTTTTAAGCTGTAATCAGTTCCAATTCTAATCACAAAAGTTTTATATTTACAATGAGTAAAGGAGCGCTTCGCTTTAAGCATCTCACCCATTGTGTATTATTGCATCACAGATTGGCTCAAACAGTTTTGAATTAAAACTAAAAATATTATTAGATTGGGGAGGTGACTCAGCTGGAAGTAGAGTTTTTGTCTTACATGAATGAGGCCCTGAGCTTGATCTAGAGAACAGTATAGAAGAGAAGAAAAAAAAGCAAAAATAGTGCTCTTGTTTATTTCTTTCTCTCTCAACACCTCTCTCTCTCTCTCTCTCTAAACACCTCTCTCTCTCTCTAAACACCTCTCTTTCTCTCTCACACACACACACACACACACAGAGACTAAAATTTAAAATAATTTACTTTATTTTTTTACTTTACTTATTATTTAATTTACTTATTTTTACTTAATATTATATTATTTACTATTATTATTATTATTATTATTATTATTATTATTATTATTATTATTATTATTTGCCACCAGGGTTATTGCTGGGGCTCAATGCTGTCACTAACAAATCCACCACTACAGGCTATCAGCCATTTTTTCCTTCCATTCTATTTAACAGGAAAGAGAGAAATTGAGAGGAGAAGGGAAGGTAGAGAGGGAGAGAGAGCGATACCTGCAGACCTACTTCACTGGCCCTGAAGCTGAGGAGCAGAGACTCAAAGCAGAGTCTTTGAGCATAGGAACTCACTTGTGTTCAACCAGAGGGCACCATCATTGGGCCTTTTTATCATAATTTTAAAATGAAATTATTTTAAAGTAAAGCCAGTTTTATCTCCTCATGATTCCCTGAGTTGGAAACTCAGGTATGACTATCATACCTTCTAATCTTACCATAGTTCAATCATGCAACTATTGTCTTCTTGTGATTAAACAAGAACTGAATGAGCTAAGACACCCTCATTCACATTTCTAGTAGTCAGTGTTGTTTGTTAGCTAGTATAAGCATCTCCAGGAGGGTAGGTAGTGCCACTTATCATGAGAACTGCTTTCCAATTCCTGTTCTGAAGGCGATTAAAATCTTGTGCTTGCCTTATATTTACTGAATTACTCTTGGCCAAAGCAAGTCTCATAATATAGCACAGCATCAAAACAGAAAGTGACTACATGGGCTGGGAAGGTAGCATAATGGTTATTCAAAATGGCTTTTATGCCTGAGGCTCTGAGATCCTAAATTCAATCTCCGGCACAACCATAAAGCAGAGCTGTGCAATACTCTGGTCTCTCTCTCTCTCTCTCTCTCTCTCTCTCTCTCTCTCCCTTCCTCCCTCTCTCTACCCTCCCTCTCCTCCTCCCTCTTTCCATTTCTCTTTCTCTTCTTCTCATTAAAATAAATAAATAAATATTTTTTAAAAGAAAGTAACTATACAAGGTTATGGGCTCAAAAATGTATTTCACATAATAAACACTTTACTCTTCCTTCTCTTAAAATGTAGTCAAAGCTTCTAGGGTTTAAGCAGAATACTAAATATGAGAAAATCAAATATCCTACTAAGTCAGGAATATATCAGTCCCAAACTCCACCTGGTTTGAGGTGAATATATATATATATATATATATATATATATATATATGAATAGAAAATTATGTTAATTCCACTGAAATATATGTATATCTTAAAGAGATGTCCACTGGTTTTGTATTTAAATAAAAACAACATTTTATTTGAGGACAAAATAATTCTGAGTATTTTTATAAGTCTCTACTGTATGATGACACCTAATATGTGTTTGACCAGGGAAATTTCATTTTAGTGACCCACTAAAATTACAATCACATGTGCTCATCTTCTGTTGAAGTAATGGACAATGTATGTCTGAGAGAAAAATTCAGAGTACATCATTTATCTTATTCCATTTCAATTAGGCAGAATAAAGAACAAAGTTGGTTCGTAACTATATCATAGGAACAGGGTGAGTAAATTTATTATCCCACTAGAGTGCTAATCTTAGCAGATGGTAGAAAAATATTTTTAGCATGAAATATGCTAAAGCAATAAATCTGAACAAGGTGGATCTTATCAACTAATATCTCCCCAGCGTGAGGTAAAACTTCTGCCTAACAACTCAGCATTCTTATGAATAAGGGTGGGGTGGCTAGATATGGCTGTTAGTGAGAAAGAAGAAAAACATCAAATATGAGGATCAAAGACAAAAGCAACCCACATAGGGAATTGTACTCAATTTTTTTTTTAATGACTTCACTCTCTTTTAAAGATTCTTTAATTTTGTCTCTGTAATCATAAGCACCCAGAATTTTTAAAATTCCCTATCTGGGAGTTTTCTAAACTGGGAAATTTAGATTAAGTCCCTATTAGGTGAGTATTCTAGTAGAAATGAACATACACAGAAACACATATTGCTATGGATCACCAACAGGTAAGACAAGTATCCAGCAAATAAGTCAATATAGGTGGTTCTTCCAAACACTGTCAGCACACATGCATGGTAACTCTGAGTCTCATGGGTCATCAGAGTCAGCTACTAAACCCAAGCAGATAACACCGGTTGCTCCTTCAGACTAGATAGGGTGTGCTATACCTTCTACTTTCAAAGACAAAGGGTCAAACTGGAAGAGTAAAACATAATAGAATTAAAGCTATTAAGTGCTTAAGAAGTCTGAGAGGTAGCTGTGCAAAGTATTTTTAAGGGTTACCATAAACAATGTGTTTTATAGTCACATTGTATCTGATTAATGTTCAAATTACAAAGAAGAGATGCATAGGAGTAGAGCAGGACGGTGATATTTGGGTTCAGAAAACAAGGAATACATGCCAAAATCAGCCACAAATTTTCTGTGTGACCATGAACTCATTACATTATATTTCTGGGTTGTAATTTACCTCTAAAATTAAAAACTTGAACTCCAGTGTCACTATATGAAGAACGAGTATGAAGAAGAATTGAATCAAAATCATTAAGACAAGTTGAATTTGAGGTGAAATATAACAAATAGGATCAATGATACAGGAATCAAGACATTCTTCTTAATTTATCATGGCAATATGTAATATAATTTGAATTAGGCCTTATTCCCTCACTTGAATTAAAAAAAAAAAAAAGCTAAAACTATTAAAATGTTGAAGTTTAGTCTGGGAAAATTATGATATGCCATTTGAATTTATTAAAGTTTTTTTCTGCTCTGATAATAGAAATAGATGTTAGTTTTTCTTTTCTTTTCTTTTCTTTTCTCTTCTTTTTTTTTTTTTAACCATAGCACTGATCAGCTCTGGCTTATAGTGGTGCAGGGGAATTGAACCTGTGACTTCAGAGCCTCAGGCATGACAGTCTGTTTTGCATAACCATTATGCTATCTATCCCTGCCCAGGGATAGATGTTAGTAATTAATTAAGAATAGAGGGAGAAAGAGCAGAGACAAACTGCCCTGTTGGAAAAGGACATGCACAGAGAAAGTGGAGTTGATAGACCTATGTCATCCATAACCTTCCTCAGTATCGTCTGCTTTCAAACTCTCACACTTGAATTTTAACTGCCTCAAAGTTAGCATAGCATTTATAGACATAAGCAAAAGTCATGAGGGAGAATGGTTTTAGGGTGGAGATTGTGAACATTTCCTGCTACCCATGGTTCTGATAATTTTATTGCTGCTTCAACTCATTTCTGCTGATGTAGAAATGAGACACTATATAACCTTTCTCCAGATCATACAAAATGAAACAGGAATTTTTGAATTAAGTATCAATAAAGATTGAGGTAGAGACATCTCCACTGACAGATTACCATGGAGATACACACCAAAATATGTTGGGACTTATACTTTCTCCACCCCCCCAATTTTTCATTTGTAATTAATAGTGAGTTACAAAATTGTAAGATTACAGAGTATACTTCCACATCATACCCACCACTGAAGTTCTGTGTCCTCACAATCCTAACTCCTAAAAATAATCACTATAGTTCTCACAATCATAGAAACAGTTTGTTTCTGTTCTTTTTGTCAAGTCAATGTGTATCAGTTTCTATATTCCAAATTTGAATGAAACCGTACAATAGTTGTCTTTTATCACTTTTCTTATTTTGTTAAGCATAATTTCCTCCAGTTCCAACAGTTTTTTGGCTTGAAGGACACAGTATCATCTTTTTTGTTGCAGAGTAGTATTTCATGGAATATATATTCCATAACATCTTTAGTCCATTATCATTCAGTGGACATCTAGGCTGTTTCCACTCTAGCTGTTGTGAATGATGCAGCTATGAACATAGTGGTACATATGTCTCTTTGAATTAGTGTTTGAGTGTCCCTTAGATAAATGTCTAAGAGTGGTATTGCTGGATCATAATGTACCTCCATTTTTATTTATTTAAGGACTCTCCATACAGTCCTCCAAAGAGTCTGCACCAATTTGCATTT
Organism: Erinaceus europaeus; assembly: GCF_950295315.1. Taxonomy (NCBI): domain Eukaryota; kingdom Metazoa; phylum Chordata; class Mammalia; order Eulipotyphla; family Erinaceidae; genus Erinaceus; species Erinaceus europaeus. The sequence goes on from NC_080164.1 coordinate 58,306,707, forward strand.
CCACCAACAGTGAAGCAGAGTCCCTTTTCTTCTACAAACTTTTCAACACCTGTCACTTCCTGGTTAGTATATGTGAGCCATTCTCTCAAGTGTGAGATGGTATGCAAGTATATTCTCCTGATGTTGGGTTTCCTGGTTATCTTTGTGTAGTTTACTTTCAATGTGTAGAGGCTTTTTAGTTTTGTTGTTGTTGTTGTCGTCGTCATTGCTGGATAGGACAGAGAAATGGAGAGAGGAGGGGAAGACAGAAAGGGGGAGAGAAAAACACCTGCAGACCTGCTTCACCACCTGTGAAGTGACTCCCCTGCAGGTGGGGAGCCCCGGGCTGGAACTGGGATCCTTAGCTGGTCTTGTGCCTTGCGCTACCTGCTCTTAACCAGCTGCGCTAACGCCCGAATCCCGGCTTTTCAGTTATATAATCCCGTTTATTTACTCTTGCTTTCATTTCATTTCACTTCTTGTTTTTTTTTCTTTTTTTTTAAAAAAAAACTTTATTTATTTAGTTAGTTAGTTAGTTAATCTTCACAAAAAAAAAGTTTCGCATGACTTTGTGTGCTGTCAGATGTGGTATCTCCTCTATCGTTTACAATTCTATTTATTTGAGTCTTCTCCCCCGCCCTTTTTTATTTTAGTGAGACTGGCTAGGGGTTTGTCAATCTTGTTTAATTTTTCAAAGAAAAATAAACCAACATTTGGCTTCAAAAAAAAAAATAGGAAAATAGAATTGCCATATAGGCCTACACTTCATTCTTCTAGAATTTCACGTTAAAACAGAAATAAGCAAATAGCTTTTTCCTCTTACTGCCATTTTTATATGACCAGCAGCTGAATATAATCCTAATTAATACACTATTCATTAACATTTGATGAAAGCAGAGCAAATACTGGCTCATGTATACTCAAGCAAAAAAAAAAAAAAAAAAAAGGAAGCTAAAGAAAAAATAAATCCAAATGGCAAAAGAGTTCTGTGAGGTTCTTTTAGTTGTACATAAAGCAGGAATACCCAAATATTGTTAAACATTGAAACTAGAGTTGCTTTTCAGAAAAAATAAATTAAACAGACTTTTCATAATGTTATTTACAGTATGGTATTTCTAAGAAACTATTTTCTTTCTTCAGACATTCTCCTCACTCTTTCTTCTTACCCAGAAAAAACACAATAACCTCTTAAGTGGATGACAATAAGTTAGAAGTCACAATTCACTAAAAATGAGTTAGCCATGCTAGATTTCTTGGCTTCCTACAGGGACTGGAGGTCTCTTTTCCTAGTGATACAGGTGTGCACTTTAAGAATTTTTTTTCCCAAAACTTAGTATTTTCATGCAGTATTAGGAATGACCAGAATCCCATTAACTCTGCCCCTTATGGAAATTGCCGTGACCCTTATTTCCTGCATTTGGACCAACTGTCAATTGTCTTTGAATGCAAAAGAGGGAGGTGATATCTCTGTATAGAGGCAGGCTATGTTTCAAAATGGACAACCAGTTGAGAACACTTTGTAGAAAGAACAAGAATTCCCCTTCAGGGACCCCTCCCTTCTATATTCTTATTGCCTAGAAACTGCCTGGAAAGTTTAAAATTAATGACAACCAATTGAAAAAGAAAAGGAAATCAAAGAAACATTTATTCCCTCAGAAGCAGCCCTATTTCTTTCACCTTTACATAAAAGCACAGGCAATTTCTGTCAGCTCTATTTTTTGTAGAGGGGATAGGGACAATAAAAATCCCTAAATAGGATACAAAATACATTTTTAAATACTAAAAAGTTTATCAGTCTAAATCATAGTGGCATAAAACAGTGTTATATACTTTTATCAAATTATGTTAATATTATTAATATTACAAACCTTTGTTCTAAGAATTAAAATCAAACACAAAAGACACATATGATAGTACCAATAACAAATGGGAGGTTTCAATTCCAATCTACTGGGACACACAACTAATACTGGTAGCCATAGGGACTGTGGTCACTGAAACAGACAGTCATAAAGAATCAAGGTGCTTGATGAGTCCACTTCAAAACACAAATCTCATAATGCAAAGCTATGCTTCAGTACCCACAAAGACCTCTTCACTGACTTACAACTATTGTTCTTCACCAATTGCTTATTTCAGTTCTTCTTTGGTAATAGCTATAGGAAGGGTTAAGTGAAAATATGTTGTTGATGCAGAACAAAGACATTCACATTATGAGAGCAATAAGGTATTGTTCTGCTAGTCAGAGTCAACTAATACAATCTTCATTTGCACAGGAGACAGAGGAAGTATCACCAGCCAGATGACTTTGCTACCTAAGCAGTTTAAAACCTTTGGTATTTAGTTAAGGCCAGAAAAAGGGTAAGAGGGGGGTGGGGAGAGATAGAGATGATGTTTATCAATTGGTAAAATTCTCTTTTCCCAAGTGAGGATATTTATTTATTTACTTACTTACTTACTTACTTACTTACTTATCTGGTTAGAAATTTAGGAAAGTGATGCACGTAAGAGAGCTCAAAACTGATTGTCTAGATTTTCCAGGCTGCTGTACCACCTCTGATATATCTACAATGTCAGGTATTAATCTCACTTAGGGTCTCCAAAGAGGAACAGAGTGAAACACAGATTTAATGAAAAATAACTATACAGCTCCTCATTCTGTCTTCTTTCCCCTGATCCTTGGAGGGGCTGGAAACTTTGCTAAAGAATGTGAGGCAATGGTAAGAATTCTGTCACGTACAATAACCAGTGTCCCTGAGTAGTCAGAAAACATCATTCCTACCTCATCTGCATGCAGGAATATGTTAATATCTTCATAATTAAAACTCCACTTTGCAATTCCAGTACATGTTGTACTGTATCATCAATTTAGCTTTATTGTGATTGATCCATGTCAACTTTAACTATACTCAGAAGGAAGTCAATAAATAAAGATCAATAGTTTTTTATTTCCTTGGCTTTTTTAATAGAAAGAATGGGTGGGTTAAATAAACCATTAACAACAGTGGTACAGAGTCTCCGTCACTGATTTCCAGGATAAAAAAAATACACACACATATATATATACACATGATTATATATATATATATATATATATATATATATATATATATAGTTAAAAAAGAAATGATTAAAATCACAAATGGGAATGCGTCTTCATCTGATCTTCCATAAATGCCATCAGCACTTCTTTTTTCACATGCATAACATTTTCCAGTGCCTTGAGGACTTTCAATGCAAATACTGATGAAATGTCCAGCTTGCTCATATCTGTCCACACTGTGGTGAACTGTCTTTATGATATCCACAGTAAACTTCCTATTCTCTAAAATCTCTAACTTTTTTAAAGAATTTTTTCCTTTTTTTTTAATATTTATTTTATTTATTCCCTTTTGTTGCCCTTGTTGTTTTATTGTTGTAGTTGTTGTTGTTGTTGGATAGGACAGAGAGAAATGGAGAAAGGAGGGGAAGACAGAGAGGAGGAGAGAAAGATAGACACCTGCAGACCTGCTTCACCGCCTGTGAAGCGACTCCCCTGCAGGTGGGGAGCCGGGGTTCGGAACCCGGGATCCTTATGCCAGTCCTTGTGCTTTGCGCCACCTGCGCTTAACCCGCTGCGCTACAGCCCGACTCCCTTAAAATCTCCAACTTTTGCAGCTTTGTTTAAATGCATTAGTTAATGCATTAACTGTCAGACTGAGTGGTCCGCTGTGGGTGACTAAGGTTTTCATTCAAATGGGTAAATGAGTAAGTACTTGTTTAAATAAGCTAAGATGGGGGCCAGATGGTGGCTCACCCAGTTGAGCACACATGTTATAAGGAATAAGGACCTGGGTTCAAGTTTCAAGCCCCTAGAGCCGACATGCATAGATAAAGCTTCACAAACAGTGAAACAAATTTCTCTCTTTCTCTATCCTTTAAATAAACAAACATTAAGGAAATAAAGAAAAGAAGGAATGAATAAATAAATAAATCCTAGACGATGCTTTGTGGCTATTCTAAGTATTATAGACAAGTACCAGGGGATGAACCATTTTGCAAACTCTACCAGCCACGAGGCTAAAACAAGAGTCTTAGAAAGTTCTACATTGGGAGTCGGGTGGTAACGCAGCGGGTTAAGCACACGTGGCGCTAAGCGCAAGTACCAGCATAAGAATCCCGGTTCAAGCCCCCGGCTCCCCACCTGCAGGGGAGTCACTTCACAAGTGGTGAAGCAGGTCTGCAGGTATCTGTCTTTCTCCTCCCCTCTCTGTCTTCCCTTCCTCTCTCCATTTCTCTCTGTCCTATCCAACAACAACAAAAACATCAATAATAACTACAACAATAAGACAACAAGGGCAACAAAAGGAAATAAATAAAGAAAAAAGAGAAAAAAATCCAAAAAAATTTTTTAAAAAAGTTCTACATTGTAAGGTGTTAAGATTTTAGTTGCTATAACTTAATGACATTGGAGGGCAATAATGGGGGAGAAATGTAGAAGGCACAAGTAGGAATAAAACATGATTATAAGAGAAGTATTAAGGCTACTAGGGTTAAAGTAAGAGGAAACAGGATGTGGGGCAGGTCCTTATACAATTTCCAATAGAGAATTTTAATACTTTACTAACTAGAATGACTATAGAGGTATTAATTAGTTTCTGAATTTTGACTGCTTCTGCAGAAAAATAAGTAATACCCAGGGAACTGGTAAAATAGTTCACTTGACTAGTATGTTGACTTGCCATGTGCATGGCCTAGTTACAAGCCTCCACCCACAGAATTGGAAGAAACTTCAGTACTGTTGTTTCTTTCACTCTTTCTGCCTCTTTGTCTGTTTGAAAATGTCATCACAGATCTTTGAAGCCCTAATTATGACCAAAAAACAAAAAAAGTGCTATCTATGAAGCTGTATCCCTAGAATATTTGAATTCTATTAAACCAACTTTACCTCAGCAGAATAAAATTCTAATATTGTAAACAAAGTATGCACACAAGACCACAAATGTGACCATGACCTTCTTGCCATACACAGTAAATCAGTTTTCCAAAATCTATGTTTCCTATAGTAAATAATGGGAGGGTATTTTTTTTTATTTTCCTTTCATTGCTCCAAGTTGACTTTCTTTAGCTAGGAAGAGTGAGACAGAGAGAAATATGCAAAGTGGAAAAGATTCCAACACCAAAACTTCCATTGGCAACAAACTGGGAGGCCGGACTCATTTAATCAGTTTATTGCCAGTAGATTTTGATTTGTGTTGTATTCCCACATAGAAAATAACAAACTCTATTTATTACCCATGTATTGCCTTGTTTCAGCTTCAAAATAACAGCATATGAAATAAATTGAGTAAAATATTTATATGTATTCACAGCTCCAACATTCTCTAAAATCAGAATTACAGTACATCTACCTCACTACTATACACTGCTATACAAGCATACTAATAGTACCTATAATAAATCCTGACCAACTACATTATATTCACCTCTGAACTGTGTTTTCCTATTGTCCCTGAAAATTTTGGAGGAAAGATCTCCTGAGCTCCCAGCAATTCACATGTGGAGAAAACTCACCATTTTTTAACACTTCTTCCTCACTCTCAACATTCAGAGTAAATTGTGACATCTTGCTCTCTAATCCCCTTAATTCAAATTGATAAAAATAAATTTAAGTGTCAATATGAAAGATACTAATGAAGAGATAGCTCTTCTGTCTTCAAAAATGTTACTATTTAGTATGGGCAACAAGCAAGTACATAAAGAACTGTGTATAAGACAATGCATTATACAGAAGTGCCACAAGACAGACATGAATAAAACATGATGTCTGTACAAGAGTGGAAAGGAACACAGTTAGCTGTGAGACTCAGAGATGCAGAGGGAGAATTCAGAGCTTGAAGAGCTGGGAGAAATATATCAGGAAAAGAGAGGAAGTAGATTGAGGGAAAAAATCCAAATAGAGATGGGAAAACAGTCTTGAGTAAATATTAAAGAACAAGAAGAAATTTGTGTTTAAAAACAATTCAACTGTTTTTGCTAAGCAAGGGATTTCCATAGGATAGAATAACATTGAAGAACAGAACTTAAATGTTAAACTGAAATTGTGTTACAGAAGGTCTTGAATGCCAGACTCAGGCATCTATACATGACTGAGAGGACAAGAGAGTACCTGAAAGTTCATGGTAGGTCAATGCATGAAACTGTTAGGTATGTGAGGGAAACTGCCCTCTTACACACTGCTGGTAAAATATGGATTGCTAAGCCTTTTTTGGAAAGTACTCTGTCAATACTTATTACAAATAAACATACACTTTTTAAAATATTTATTCCCTTTTGTTGCCCTTGTTGTTTTATTGTTGTTGATGATGTTGTCATTGTTGAATAGGACAGAGAGAAATTGAGAGAGGAAGGAAGGACAGAGAGGTGAGAGAAAGATAGACACTGCGGACCTACTTCACCACCAATGAAGTGATTCCCCTGCAGGGGTCTCGAACCAGAATCCTTATGCCAGTCCTTGCACTTAGAGCCACCTGTGCTTAACCTGCTGCGCTACCACCCGATTCCCATAAACATACACTTTATCTTAGCAATTGTTCTTCTGGGAATCTGTCCTGCAGAAATATTCGTCCACAGTAACTATAGGTGTCTTTACAAACAGTGTTAAACTCAGTTTTGATAGTTTTAAATTTTTACTAATAAGTAACAATCTGAATAGTCATTCATGTAGAATAAATGAGAAAATACACAAAGCCACTGCATGCATTAGTGATAGCTTAGTCCCAGTAAACCTGAAGGGTGCTCATTATAGGTTTAAAAAGCACACTTGATGTGCATATTTGTTATATACAAATACATGGATACATATAGAAAGTTTATTATGTTTAGAAAATGTCAAATATCACATTTATAAAAATGTATATATAATTAAATAAAATGTGCATAGGTGAATATGTGGGAAAAAACTCAGGAAACTATTACACTTTAAGCAGAGTGTGATAAACAAGATAGGAATGCTTATCACAGATTATGCAATCCACTTTACTATAGAAAATTTCTAGGAAAATAAAATTTTATATTACAAACAATTATTAATATTCCTAATTATAAGTAATGTTACATATATATTAGAAATTATAACTGGTTGTTAAGTAGTATGTACAGTATAGGTCCATTTCTATATAAGCTTACAAGCGTAGAAATTAGTTAGAATGGGGCCAGCAGGAGAGCTCCCCTGGAAGGGTGCCTGTATTTTACCATGTGTGGCACCCATGTTCATGTTACCTCCCATCACATTAGAGGAAGCTTTGATGCCATGGAATCTTTGTCTCTTTCTCTATCTTGATCTGAAAAAGTAGGTCCAGAGTGGTGAAACCTCAGAATGACAGAATGGGGTGGGGGTGGTGGAAGAGTGGGAAGGAGAGGGAATATGTGAGGAGAAGGCTAAGAATGTGAATGAGGATGGTTAGGAGGAAGAACGGGAGGAAAGAAGAGATGAGGAGAGAAAAAGAGAAGGGGAAAGAAAGAGGGAGAGATAGAGAAGGGAAGACATATACCAACTTTAAAGATGTATATGTGTGTATTCTTTTTAATTTACTACTGTTTATTTACTATTTTGGGAACATTTATGCATTAACTATGTTTATTGGAAGACCTACTGTTTTAAGACCTTCTTATTTTAAGTTTTAGTTCAAGTCTATTAACTAGTAAGGTATTTAAGGGAAACTGATTTTGTTTTCTTATAAACATATGGACAATTGTGGCAAACATGGTATTTTAATGTGATAAGAATTTGATAAAGGGAGTTGAGCAGTGGCACAGCAGGTTAAGTAAAGGCCTGCATAAGGATCCCAATTCGAGCCCCAGATCCCCACCTGCAGGGGATTCGCTTCACAGGCAGTGAAGCAGGTCTGTGGGTGTCTATCATTCTCTCCCCCTCTCTGTCATCCCCTCCTCTCTTGATTTCTCTCTGTCCTATCCAACAATGATAGCAATAACAACAACAATAATAACAATGACGATAAACAAGGAGAAAAAATAAAATATTTTTTAAAAAGAAAATAAAAATTAAAAAATAGAAGTCAATAAATATCTACTGGTTAACTTAATAGATGAATGAATGGATGAACATAAGCAATTTGCTCAAGGCTGCTCCTCAAAATATACAGCAAAACTTGGACATGATGGTTTCACTTTCCACTTATTTTCCCTCTGGGTAGTTATAATTTGACTCTCTAGTGAGCCTACGGTAGAAATTTCACAGAGGAACTTATCCAGTGGTTTATACAGAAGGTTTTCTACAAGAATAGATAACCCAAATAATTCTGAGAGGATTACTGATATGCTTTGTCCCCTCAAAAGTGAGCACAGGTGCTGAGAAAATTAAAATCAAATGCCTATAACTGATGTTGGTATAATCTTCTACCATGGCATTATGTATTCTGAGTAAAATGATTTTTTTTTCTTTTTGTTGACCCTCTCTCTTATCCTAAGTTTTTAGCTTCCACATATAAATGAATCATATTTCTAAAAGAGCTTGGACCTATTTGCCAATAGGTTTATGACTCATGTTTATATAGGTAGCAAATCCTTTACAAGAATTACAAAGATACCCTACTTTACTTTTCTAAGCTGTTTGTTTTTGCTATTACTTTACATATTGTTCTGTGTGTCCAAGATACCAGAGGCCAGTGCATTCAGCTTAGCAAAGGTCCTCTCTACATTTTCAATATTAATGTTGAATACCAGGGTTTATAAACTGTAAGTAAACCAACATTCCATTCCAAGTAGATTTTCTAACAAACTTCAAGTCAGATATGTACCCTTAATGAATTTCCAGACTTAACCTGTACAAATCAAATCCACTAGAAAGATGGTATTTTCAGGTAAATTTGGAGAAAAACAAAACTTGTATAACTCGCTACCCATCTCAAAGTAGTGGAAGAGCCAAATCACTACAAAGTATTATGTACCAATAATGTAATACTAACTTGCTAGTGTTCTTTGCTTTGGTCTGTGTGGCCATAATTAACAGTGTTGAAAATAACATATACCACCATTAGGGATCTTCAACTTCTGTTCACATAAGATGATTTTGGATTGGTTTGATTACCTCAAGTCCTCTGATCTCTAGGGCCACTTTGTATGTAAAATTTCTGATGAAATATCTCCGTCTTAGTTCCTGTATGGGAAATGTAGTGTAGTCTTCAGTGCATTTAAGAGTTTCTAGTAAGAGAACTACTTTCATGACCACACCCAGTGATTTCTGCCCACTGTCAGCCTTGTCTCCTCAGATGGCTTCTCTTTCCTGGAACACTGTGGCAGTGTGCACTATCTTTTGTATGCATTTTTGTTTGTGTAAGGCAATACCAATACAAAAATAAGTGCATGTGACTGATTTTCATTTACAGTTTGGGTATAATAGATGATTTATTCCTGAGATATCCAAGAAAAAGTCCTCTGCATCTCTCATTTATTGATTATCACTATAAAACATACATTGTATGTCTTAATTGTACAAAACTATGTGATTATTATTTTCTTAGAATGTTCAGTAATACTGGGTTGTGAGAAAAGCTATGATGTATTTTCCTATAGAAAAAATACATCATAACTTTACCAATACCCAATAAACCTAAAAAAGTTTATCCTTCTCAAGAAACATAAATTCTTAAAATATTTACCTACCTAAAAGTATTAGTGCCACTTCTTTTTTTTTGATTTCTTTTTTTTTATTTAAGAAAGGATAAATTAACAAAACCATAGGGTAGGAGGGGTACAACTCCACACAATTCCCACCACCCAATTTCCATAACCCACCCCCTCCCCTGATAGCTTTCCCACTCTCTATCCCTCTGGGAGCATGGACCCAGGGTCATTGTGGGTTGTAGAAGGTGGAAGGTCTGGCTTCTGTAATTGCTTCCCCACTGAACATGGGCGTTTACTGGTCGGTCCATACTCCCAGTCTGCCTCTCTCTTTCCCTAGTAAGGTGGGTCTCTGGGGAAGCTGAGCTCCAGGACACATTGGTGGGGTCTTCAGTCCAGGGAAGCCTGGCTGGCATCCTGATGACATCTGGAACCTGGTGACTGAAAAGAGAGTTAATATACAAAGCCAAACAAATTGTTGAGCAATCATGGACCCAAAGCTTGGAATAGTGGAGAGGAAGTGTTAGGGGGATACTCACTGCAAACTCTAGTGTACTTCTGCTTTCAGGTATATATTTTGCAGTAGTTTATGCTGAACATATGCAGTAGTTTATGTGAGCATATGCTCTCTCTCACAGAAACTGGTGTATATCTAGGTTTTGGGACTTTGTTAGAAAGTGAACCACCTGAGATGGAATTAGAGAATACTATGAAAGGAAAGGTCTCACCCGAGTAATGAAGCTGAAGGGTTGTCATTCCACAAGTGAAGTCTCTGGACACAGTATGAAGTGAAGCATGTTGAGGTGGCCATCGTTGCGTTGATTAGGTTATGATCGGCAGATGCAATATTATTTTATATGGAATGGGAGAGGCATACGGGAAAGTGGGCCCTATCCAAGGGTTCCAGGACTGGGGGAAGTGCCACTTCTTAAGCAGAATAGTAGTGGTTGTCACAGTATCAAGGTATTAGCGTTAAATACACCTGCTACTTTCTCAAATTCTGAAAAAGAAAAAAACTTCCAGTTACAGGAAATCTTATTCTCTGCACAGTAAATCCAGCAAAAAGACAAGAGCTGGAAGACCGTGAGTCTTATATGTGGACATCTAACAAATTCCACATTCCTTGGGTTTACATCAAATAATCAAAGTACCTGATTTCATATTTAGAATCAGTCTCTTCAAAGTAATCCCCACTCACCAAGACTTCATGACCAGTGACCTAGTACATCACACAGTTCAATAGGTGAAATATCCAGTGATATAGTAAAACCACCTTCCAAGCACAGGAATTCTTCTTAAATATTATAAAGAGTATAGATTCAAATTTCCATTGATTTACTGAGAATAATGACTACAATTTAACCATATACTATATATCTAGGAAACATTTTTAAAAAATAGCTATCTTTTAATATAGAGGCTGTGTATTTGATATGCTAACTCTCTCAAAAGCCTAGACCAAGTAGATCAGAAGCAACCAGTGGCACAGCTATATAAGATACTAGGTAGTATACAGCAAACCCTAAAAAAAGGACATTTAAAAGTTAACACAATTACCAAATAATGTGATGATAACATTAACTATCCATTGTCTTTTTGAACCCTAAGACAGCAGGAACCTCACATCTCCACTATACAGCCTATATTTCCCCTGGTCCTGGAACCTTAGGATAGGGCCCACTTTCCCGCATGCCTCTCCCAATCAGAATGAGAGATCTTCACATGCCATACATCAGACAGGAAACTAATCACCAAAATATATAAAGAGCAAAGCAAACTTAGCAACAAAAAAGCAAATGACCCCATCCAAAAATGGGCAGAGGATATGAACAAAACATTCACCTCAGAGGAGATCCAAAAGGCTAACAAACATATGAAAAACTGCTCTAGGTCACTGATTGTCAGAGAAATGCAAATTAAGACAACAATGAGATACCACCTCACTCCTGTAAGAATGGCATACATCAAAAAGGACAGCATCAACAAATGCTGGAGAGGCTGTGGGGACAGAGGAACCCTTCTGCACTGCTGGTAGGAATGTAAATTGGTCCAGCCTCTGTGGAGAGCAGTCTGGAAAACTCTCAGAAGGCTAGACATGGACCTTCCATATGATCCAATAATTCCTCTCCTGGGGTTATACCCCAAGGACTCCATAAAAAGTACACACCAAAAAGAGGTGTGTACTCCTATGTTCATAGCAGCACAATTCATAATAGCTAAAACCTGGAAGCAACCCAGGTGCCCAACAAAAGATGAGTGGCTGAGAAAGCTGTGGTATACATACACAATGGAATACTATACAGCTATCAAGAACAATGAATCCACCTTCTTTGACCCATCTTGGACAGAGCTAGAAGGAATTATGTTAAGTGAGCTAAGTCAGAAAGATCAAGATGAGTATGGGATGATCCCACTCATCAACAGACGTTGAGTAAGAAGATCTGAAAGGGAAACTAAAAGCAGGATCTGACTAAATTGAAAGTAGGGTACCAAAGTAAAAACCCTGTGGTGAGGTGTAGACATGCAGCTTCCTGGGCCAGTGGGGGGTGGGGGTGTGTGGGTGGGATGGGACACAGTCTTTTGGTGGTGGGAATGGTGTTTATGTACACTCCTAATAAAGTGTAGTCATATAAATCACTAGTTAATTAATATGAGAGGGGGAAAATTAATTGTATGTCTCAAAGTTTTTAAAACACAGACTGAGTCTTTTTAATATACAGGCTGTGTAGTTGATATGCAGACTCTCTCAAAAGCCTAGACCAAGTAGATCAGAAGCAACCAATGGCACAGCTATATACAAGATACTGGGTACTATACAGGAAACCCTAACAAAAGGACTTTTCAAAGTTAACCCAATTACCAAATAATGTGATGATAACATTAACTATCGATTGTCTTTTGGAACCCTAAGACAGCAGGAACCTCACATCTCCACTAGAGAGCCTGTATTTCCCCCAGTCCTGGAACCTTAGGATAGGGCCCACTTTCCCGCATGCCTCTCCCAATCCATATCAAATAATATTGCATCTGTCGATCACAACCTAATTAATGCAATGATTGCCACCTCAACATGCTTCAGCTCAGACTGTGTCCAGAGACTTCACGTGTGGAATGACAACCCTTCAGCTTCATTACTTTTGTGAGACCTTTCCTTTCATAGTATTCTCTAATTCCATCCCAGGTGGTTCACTTTCTAACAAAGTACCAAAACCTAGATATAGACCAGGTTCTGTGAGAGAGAGCATATGTTCACACGCATCCATAAACTACTGCAAAATATGTACCTGAAAGCAGAAGTACACTAGAGTTTGCAGTGAGTACCCCCCTAACACTTCCTCTCCACTATTCCAAGCTTTGGGTCCATGATTGCTCAACAATTTGTTTGGCTTTGTATGTTAACTCTCTCTTCAGCCGCCAGGTACCAGATGCCATCAGGATGCCGGCCAGGCTTCCCTGGACTGAAGACCCCACCAATGTGTCCTGGAGCTCAGTTTCCCTAGAGACCCACCCTACTAGGGAAAGAGAGAGGCAGACTGGGAGTATGGACCGACCAGTCAACGTCCATGTTCAGCGAGGAAGCAGTTACAGAAGCCAGACCTTCTACCTTCTGCAACCCACAAGGACCCTGGGTCCATTCTCCCAGAGGGATAGAGAATGGGAAAGCTATCAGGGGCGGGGATGGGATATGGAGATTGGGTGGTGGGAATTGTGTGGAGTTGTACCCCTCCTACCCTATGGTTTTGTTAATTTATCCTTTCTTAAATAAAAAATAAATTAAAAAAAATTTTTTTAAAAAGGCTATCTGTTTACATGTTGGTTTTTTTTTACCACTGTCCAATCAACTTTGGCTAATGGCAATGCTGAGAAATCATGCCTGGGACATTTTGCATGCAGGTCTTGTGCACAACCACTGCAATATCTCCCCAAACTAGTGATAACATCTTGCATTTATAGTTTTTCTGCCTTCAACACTGTGCAAGTGCTAGAGAAATAGATCAGCTGGTAGAGTACAAGACTTACAAGTCTGGAGATCCTAGTTCAATCCCCAGCAAAGTGTTGCTCTGGTTTCTTTCTTTTACTCATGAAAGTTTCTGTCTCATATGAAATAAAATAAATAAATCTTTACCCAAGAATGACAGCATCCCTCAATAAACAAATGGTAAATATTTGGTGGCACCGGGATTGTGAAGATGTTTTCTTCGACTTGAAATATAGTCTACAGAGGGGTGTGTGTGTGTGTGTGTGTGTGTGTGTGTATTTTAAGGCTATTAACCAAACAGAAAATCTTTCAATGATCCTGTCCCAGCACATTTTCTAAACCAATTAAAGAATTTTCCATATGAATCTTCATAAACCTTCAACTTATTCGGCATCAGACTAATTAAAAATCACATGGAGGACCAGGGTTCACAGACACAGTTATTATGAGTAAATTAGGATCATGGTGATAGAGGCATTACATTGTAGCAAAAAATATAGAAGATTAGACTCAGACACAGCAAAAGGTGGGAGCCTACATTCAGAAGTAGGTAACATAACAGGCACAGGACAAAGGCAGCACCTCATCACTGGGAGTGGAACACAAAGTCAAGCAACACTGATGTCCAGGCTAGTAACTTGTGTTAGATTCATGAGAAAGAACAGCGTATGTTTTGAGCTGAATTAAATATTCTTAGACTGCAGGGAAGGATAGTAGTAATCACATTCTTTATGTTCTCATGTTGTAACTCATTGAGGTGTAACTATGAAATAGTTTACTTTTCCCTAGGATTACCCCTCCCATCTACCTCTCACATGTCAAATTCCTCCTCTACCCCCTTAATAATTTATTAAGAGATAAATTATTCTCTTAATATCTTGGTTTTTCATGAGGTTTCTATATATACATATATATATGTGTATGTGTGTTGTGTGTATGTATATGTATATACACATAGAGAGAGAGTATACATAGACAGAGAGATAGTGAAAGGAACCACAACACCAACCCTTCTTTAAATGCATCAGGGGTCTGGCAGAAACATGGGTCATACTCATGGCAATGTGGCACACTATCCAAGTGAGTTATTTTTATGGCCCTTCAATACCTTTTGACAAATTCTCTCTCTTAAGAGTGAATCTAAGAGTCAATCCTATTTGTTTCAAAACTTCAATTTGAAATATGGTTCAATATTTGTTTCTTCCCAGAGCTATTAGAGATATCTTTGACCTGGTATCGCTTAAAATGAGAATGAGGAGTATGAGGTAGGAATATTTCTCATGACAAATAGCCAGGTCTACTAAACACCACCAAACTAGTTAAATACTGTATGATAACCATAACAGCATTCATATAGGTTTGAAGGCAGAAAGTACTCCTACCAGTAGATCTTTTACAACAAAGATCCTGTTACTTTAGTGACATTCCTGAAAGCAAGGGCACTTCTTCATGGTTAACCTGTCAGTGACTCTTTTGGAACCAGGAAAGAAAGAAAAGCTCGTAGATTAGTGTCCTCTTAATTAATAAGAGGATTCAGTTGGTTTCCTTGCTTTTCTGATTGGTCTTTTCTATATTTTTAATGAAGAGTGATCATATATATTATCTTTCTCCCACCGAGTACTCAGCTAAATGTGAGCTCTGTATGGATTAGACTTGAGGATATATAGTACATAATTCTCTGCCAGAGTGACTTAATGTTGTCTTCATTGTGATAACCCCCCTTCTTTCATGTTCAATTGCCTCTAAAAAAGTGTATTCCAGTCAAAACATGGATCAATTTAACAATATTCCTATTGCTTGCATCTCTACAGTACATCCCCCACCACCACCAAAAAAAAAAAAAAGACTCCATAAATATTCACATTTTCAATAGATTAAAAAACATAACATTTATTTTTTCATGAAGATCATAAAAGATCCATCTTCTTGCTTTTATTCTGTGTTAGACATTGAGCAGCTTATCAATGTATGGTAGAAAAAAACTAAGATTAAGTTGTATGCATTTATGTAAGTTGGTGGAAATG
The DNA here is from genome assembly GCF_950295315.1 of Erinaceus europaeus. NCBI lineage: Eukaryota > Metazoa > Chordata > Mammalia > Eulipotyphla > Erinaceidae > Erinaceus > Erinaceus europaeus. Next base: position 58,322,310 of record NC_080164.1, read on the forward strand.
CATATTTTTACAAGTATCTGATCAAAAAGCTTGGTTTCTTTTGCTTGCTGTGTATAATGACATACATAGAGCTATATTCAAGGTTATAAATCTTATTCACACAGACTTACTACAAGTGTCTAAAAACCTAACTTAACCTGTATTAGATAGAGTTACAGATCTATAGACACTTTCAAGCTCTCTTTAAGCAACAAACTGAAACCATCATTCTACCTACAAGTTGAATCTGTTCATTGTCCTTAGTGATTAAAACTTAGACAAATCTGTCTGAAATAGATCATTCATGCAAATTAACACTCAAGAAGCAATGTCTTGGAGTCTGTGCGCTCATACTAGGCAATTAACCACTACCACTGGTGACAAAAAGCATTTGTGTTGAACAAGTGCTGAGTCACTTCAAAACTAACCAAGTAATACAGGCTGTTATCACCCAAATACATTATTTATCACTGGGGCCTCCTGATGCCTATGCTTACCGAGGAACCCTCCTGTGATATTGAAGGCCAAGCATCTCCTCTCCCTAACAACAGAGTTGTATCTTTGGCAACTCGAGCAGGAACTAAGAAAATCAATACCACTTCATGAGCCAGGTCTTGGTCTTCTCCTTTTACTAGGATTCTGTCAATGCAAGGGGCCATTACTGTACTTTAAAGGCATGATATAAAATTGCTTCAACAAGATATAAGACACACCATTTGCAAGAACCTGGTGAGAGTATTTTAGTCAAAGTTAAATAGTTTCATCATGTAATTACTTGAATTGGCAAAGCTCCAGCTGAATGTGCTCTCAGAGGGCTGTGAGTTCTACTATGGGTGGGAGACTGTGAGGGAGAACTGTCGATTGGATTCAGGTTGCTTTAAACAAGGTCAAACTGTTAAAATGGAGGCAGAGCCCAGCATCGATGCCATTGGCAATGACACTGCAACAACAGGGTTGACAAGTTGCTCTCCCTTTTTTCCCCTCTCCAACTAAGTGATCTGAAAGTACCTTTAGTTTTATAGCTATGAGATATTTCATCCTGATTTGCAGTCTGGTGATTCATTTTCTAAGGACTGTTTAGGATTTATTCAGGGGGAAAAGGAAATTCAGTTGGTTTCTGTAACTGATTCCCATTATATGACAAAATTTAACTTTAGTGTTTTATGAGGTTTTATGTGTTCCACTAAAACCATTAGCTGGTTGTCTCCTCATGATAAAATTTAATCTCTTATATAATACCTTAAAAGTCAATGACAGTTTTGCATGTATTTATGTTTTCTTTCATTTGAAATATGTGCTTGTCATAAAGATAGCTCTTATGGGGTGGGGGAAGAAAGGGACAGGCACCAAAACAGAAAATCTGTAAGTATTGAGCCTTATTGTATCACACAATAAGTGTGAAATAATACAGCTGGTAACTGCATGAAATTTTAGGGTAAGTGGACGCTAACTCATGACCACCACTCATATTTCTGAAACTATCTGAGTATACACAAGCTCTGCATTTAGCATTCTTCACATATAAAACTACTTGACTGCCTTGAGATTTTGGCAATATAACAAAAATATTAAGACTAATAATAGACTCAAAATACAAATAAGTACACCTTACAAAAAAAAAACTCAGAAACTAATCAAATTTATCTGCCCTCTGTAATCAGAGATCCTCTCACAATTCAACTTCCAGGTAAAACTTCCCAAATCTAGGTGGTTAATGAGGGCTAGAAGAGAAGTGATTTTTCTCTCCCCTTTTCCCAATTCCACCTACAGAGTTCCAATTATGGTATCACTTAATCACCACACATATTTATTTTAGAGTTATTCAGATGCATTATGAATTTATATGCCTATTATTAGATTTATTGGTGCTAATGATTTGGCTTTAAATAGCACTTTTCTTCCTGAGGCTATAACAATTTTTCCTGAATGACCTAATTCATTTTCTCCATCTCCCTCAAAAGGGAAGTAGGAGAGGGACAAAGGTCATTCAGCCCATTTGGCTCAAGGCAATCTTAACCTACTGATAAAAAAAAAAAAACTAAGTCTCCATATATTCAGATAGTAATGGATCCAGGAACTGGCCAGGTTTTTAACTGCTGAGTGCAGACGCTATATGTGTATATATGCACATTTTATACACATCATCATCATCATCATCATTAACCAGAAATCTCCAGGAACTAAAGCAACACCAGAAATAAGAGTAAAAACTATTTTTGAATGATCATTCAATCATAGAAACTTTCTGATTAAAATCTGTAAACTCTAAAAGCTAACAGAAATAAAAGCTAAGGTGTTTTGTAGATGGTCCCTTCCAATTACAAAAGAAATATTCTCCTTTTCATAAAAGACACAATGCCATTGGGTTAATATATAGGTGAGTTAAGTGTATAGGTCATTCTAAGGGAAGGCTTCAAGGGAATAGGAGTCTTCACAGTATTTATTCTCAAAAAAATGGCCTTCATTTACAAGTATATTATCCAGGAATAAACCTTTACTTTCTGTGATAAAATTTAAGGACCTGGATTAAAATTAGACTAGGAAAGAATATCCAGGTACTTCTCAGTAACTTCCTGCCTAAGAAGATAGAGCATGGGGAGAGGCAGATTAATGATAAAGTTACTGAGACTTAAGTTTCAAGGTCTCAGCTATATAGACCTCTACTAAGACTCTGGAAAAACCATAGCATTGAGTTTTTGTGGACATATGCATTTGTTGCATTTTCACAAAGTCAGTTATCTTTATATTATTTTCATAAAAGCATTAATCTTTCAAATTACATAAATTCAGACCCCACAAAACCTGTATTTTCCCCCTGACTGTGATGGAAAATATTGTCTAGCATTTCAATTATATATAAGAACAAATAAACATATCAAGATTTAATTTAGGCTGTTTCCTGTTCCATACAAGTTCCTGCCATCTTTCGACACTACTCACTCCATTTGGTTCTGTAAGTATTGCACTGGCAGTGGCATGGGTGGGAGATATACTTAATAATCTGTATTCATAGCCTATTGACAAAAACTAATTATGTGGATCAAACTTAGTGCAAAGGGAAGTTTCCTATGTGCCCAGGAAAGAGAAAATAATTGAATGTGCTAAGCACTATTAATCTCTACCCTTCCCCGAATAATACTGTGGTTTTCTTTCATATCACAGTGTACTTGAAGTGCATAGGTAACATATAAGAGCATTAAGATTTGTAGTTCTTGGTAGCTGGGCGGTAGTCCAGCAGGTTAAGCGCAAAGCTCAAGGACCAGCTTAAGGATCCTGGTTCGAGCTCCTGGCTACCCATCTGCAGGGGAGTCACTTCACAAGTGGTGAAGGAGGTCTGCAGTTGTCTATCTTTCTCTCCCCCTCTCTATCTTCCCCTCTTCTCTCCATTTCTCTCTGTCCTATCCAACAATGACAACATCAATAACAACAATAATAAATACAACAATAAAACAACAAGGGCAACAAAAGTAAATAAACATAGTTTTTTAAAAAGATATGTAGTTCTTAGTGAAAAAGCAGCACTTATCTTTAAGATGTCAACTTAGGATGGAAAGTCACTTTGAGGCATTTTTAAAATACATCTGGAAATAATTATGTTGAGGAAATACTGAGATATGTACTAGGTATTACTAGGACTAGTCAGCTTCTCAGAAACATTACAAGGTACTTAGCAATAGATTCACAAAATAGTTAATTTCTTGTGACAAAATGGCTTGTGGACTCTGTGATTTTCATTTGTCTAAAGAATAGCTGCCAAACATTGATATTATTACTATTATCATGACCTTCAACCCACAATTTCTGTTTAATTTTCATGCCTCTTTTTATCCTACTTCCTTCCAAAAACCCCAGTCACACACACTGAACAGTTCATCATTCCCAAGGAGGCACATTGCTCCATCGCCTTTTGACTGAACATTATAGCCTCTACATTAAATACTCTATGCTATACCTCAGGAAGATGGGTCCTGATATTGGGACAGATTGGAATGTTCCTACTCACAGAATGTGAGCTCAGATCTACAGGGATGCAGAGGTCACATAGGATCCTAAGCTGAATATGGGCCCCAGATCAGATCAAATCGATGAGGTTTACAGTCAACAATATTTATACCCCTTTCCCATATTAGGGAGCTACTCTCTTCCCTGATCCAACTTTCTGTTCCTTTTCCAGCCATGATATTATCTCCCTAGACAATAACTAGGATCCACCTGCATATCATATTTCAGGCTCAGGGGAAAAAAAATAGTATAGCCACAGGCCCTTTGGAATATAACTAAAATATGCCTACTAGCTATTTACAAAAGGGAGGACCTCCCCCACCTCTTCATCTGCACTATTCTAACCTTTAGGTTCATGATTGTTCAACAATTTGTTTGGCTTTGTATGTTAACTCTCTTTTCAGCCACCAGATTCCACATGCTAGCAGGATGCCGACCAGACTTCCTTAGACAGACCACCCCACCAATATGTCCTGGAGCTCCAATTCCCCAGATCCCCACCCTACTAGGGAAAGAGACAGTCAGGCTGGGTGTATGGATCGACCTCTAAATGCCCATGTTCAGCGGGGAAGCAATTACAGAAGTCAGACCTTTTCTATCTTCTGCATCCCACAATCACCTTGGGTCCTTACTCCCAGAGGGTTAAATAATAGGAAAGCTATCGGGGGAGGGGATGTGATATGGAGATTGGGTGGTGGGAATTCTGTGGTGTTATACCCCTCTTATCCTATGGTTTTGTCGGTTTTCTTTTTATAAATAAAAATAAAGAAATAAATTTAAAAATCCTCTCTTGCTAATCTTATGCATCTGATTAACTCTTCCGTTTAAGTTCAATATTATATTGCATGGGAAGTAAGCTTTCTTTACAGGTTTCAGCTAAAGTAAAAAAGTTCAACCATTTTGTTTAACGTCCCTTTACATTTATTTCAATTAAATTACATATATATTCTTGTTTGTAGACAGTCTCTTTCCTGTTACCATCATTTTGTCCATGAACTTTATCCCCTCTACTCAGTTCAACCCCTGACAGATGGCTAGAATTTAATAAATGATGTTTCACAAATGAATGAATGACTAGGAAATGAGTGTAGTGACTAAAGAAAATCATGGAATTTTCAAGTCATGTTAAGATAAATTGCTCAATTGGGATAAAGAATGTCCCCTTTTTTTTTTCAGATACTACTCATCACAAACATGTGCCCTAACATCTATACAGGATCAAGAGCTGCAATTTTCAAAGTGATATTTAGTGCAGGTGTTCCATAATTGGGATGAAGTGAGAAAATCCCATGCTCACTGGCCCTAAAAGTCACCCTTACACCTGGGTAATGCAATGGTCCAAGCTTTAAAAGATGTATGAATCACTTCTCCCCCAGAGGAACCTAGCAGAAAGAGGATATATTTTCTAACACTGCACAGTTATTGACCTCCCATTGTAGCAAATCTGCAAATGTCAGAGCAATGAGTGTTTCTAAGGAGAGAGCTACTGTTTAAAACAGATGTTCAGGATACAGGACCTTGAGTGCAGCTCTCTCTTCAGATATACTTGCTAACAATTCTGAAAAACTCAGAATCATTCATCCTCTTTCATCTACAGAAAGAATCTTGAATGAATTTTTGCTTTTTATTCAAGTTAAGACTGAAGGGTTAATTCTTCAGGTGAAGATGAATTCCTAGGATGGGAGGGTAAACGGCACCTGCACAATGTTATGTGTGTGCAGAATCTTGGATCCTACTGATCTCCTCATGATTTTCTAGGGATCCTTATCTAATCTTGGTAGGTTCCAAGAACAGGCTGGGTTATAATCACAAGACAGTGAGGAAATGCATCACCAGCAAAGTTGTACATCCTTAAATTTGACCAAATTGGGGGTGTTCTTTCAAAGTGAGAGGACAAGAAGAAAGAACTCCATTGTTAATTTTATTCTGAGGATATCATGTTATAACTATTACTGTTACTATTATGAATGCCTAGGTATCACGGAAGAGTGCTTCTCTAAGCGAACTTGGTGCAAAGTACAATGACCGGCTTAAGGATCCCGGTTCGATCCCCCAGCTCCCCACCTGCAAGGCAGTGAGGCAGGTCTGCAAGTGTCTATCTTTCTCTCACCCTCTCTGTCTTCTCCTCCTCTCTCCATTTCTCTCTGTCCTATCTAACTATGATGACATCAATAACAACAACAATAACTACAACAACAATGAAAAACAACAAGGGCAACAAAAAGGAAAATAAATTTTTAAAAAAGAGTGATTCTCTGACCTTATTCATTAACAAACAAACAACTTTAAATAGCATGTGCATTTTTGCACAATTTTAGGGAATAGGGCATGCACAAATAAGTATTAGTCAGCTTAAGTAAACAAGTGAGTGAATATATAAAAAGGTAGAGACACCATAGAATGGGAGCACAAAGTAGGGTCAAATGGACAATCTTGAAGGAACTAGAGGTCCTGAAAGTAAGACCTATGAACAAAGGCATAACACTAGAAGTATCTATGCAATTCAATATTTCAGATGTGTAGCTCAAAAGGGTGAGAAATAAACACTCGATTTCAGAAAATCCTGTGGCATAGTTTTCTACTTTGAGAAAGGAAAAAAAAAAAACAAAACACCTCAGAGATCTATGAGAGGATCATTAACTGATTTGACTGAGAACATTTAGATATCTGTGAAATTGATCTTTCTCCTTCCCTTCTGAAATGGTGTCCGAAATGTATTTTAGGCACTGGGGCAAAGACCTCTGCCCAAGTATAGAAGACCAGAGAAATTGCTGAAAAGCTATCTTTCCTTGTCTGAGTATCCTTTTGCATTGGGAGATGTCCACTCAAGAGTTCTAATTCATGCTGGGACAGACACTGCTCTCAGAAACTTCCTTCCTCCCTGGAAAAACAAATTTCTCCTTTTACCTATGAAATGACAAATGTACTTCACAAATGAGAAGATGTTTTTAAATTCTGTAATGAGAAAGCATCATCATCAAAGTGAAAATACTTCAGGAAAGAAACAAGTGATTCAGAAGTAAATGGCAGAACCACTTCTGAGAAGACAATGCAAATGTAGTGTTAGGGGCAAGAGCAGTAGTGTTAGATAGTAAAAGGGGAGCTATTTTATTGCCCAGTTCTGACCACAGGCACACCTCACACATTGGTCACACTTAATTATAAAATTAGTCGACCAACTTTTTTTTTAAAGGTCTAGGTCTCAGTTGCAACTACAGTTCTGCTATTCCAACACCAAAAGCAACCAAAGACAATATGTGAATAACCAGAATTACTGCATTCCAGTAAAAATTCTATCTATAAAGCTAGTCAGTCACAGTTCACCATTAGTCACAGTTTGATGGCTGTGCCTTAAAGTAATTGCTCTCAAAGTGTGGTCTCTGTCAACACCACCATTGGGAAACTTTATTTATAAATAAAAATTCTCATATCTGAATCAGTCTGTACTTTTTTTTTTTTAAGATTGAAAAAAATCATCCTTATTCCAAATAGCTGACTCTAAAGGTTAGTACTTGGCTAAAGACAAAAGTGTTAAATCACAGTGTAGGTATTATGAATAAAAGGAAATGCTGCTTATTGTTAAAGTCTAGGTAGAAAGTAAAGTGTAAGAATATGTACTGGGAAACTCAATAATCCTCTGCCAGTTGTTCTGTTTTGTCTTGTTTTCCTTTATTTTTTTTTCAACTCCAATATTATTTTATTGAGGCAGGGTTAGTTTACAAGATTTTTATTGTTATAAGAAAATTTTTCTAGATTCCCATGATAGGTATCAACCAAAGGCAAGTTGGTGGCAAACCTGTTTGAGTGTACATGTTACACCCTCAGCCAAACCGTCATCTTATTCCACTGCCCTCTGCATATTTGTTTTTTATTTTTTTAATTCATTTATAGACAATTTTGATTCATCAACAAAACAAACAATATGAAAGCAATACGTCTTGTTTGTGCTGATGACAAAAAAGAATTCCAGGGCCATGAAGATAACACAATAGAAGGGCATCGGAGTTTTATGACTGAGATTTGAAGGTTCCAGGCTAAATACCTAGAACTGTCAAATGCCAGATCTAAGCAATGTAGTTCCTCTCTCACATAAACTAACAAAAAAATAAATATTAAAAAAATTATTATCTTTACTTATTGGGTAGACACAGCCAGAAATTGAGATGGTAGGGAAGATAGAGAGAGAGAGAGAGAGAGAGAGATCTACCTGTAGTACTGCTTCACCACTTGCAAAGCTTTCCCCCTGCTCGAACCTGGGTCCCTGAGCACCGTAACAGATGGTAGGGAAGAGAGAGAGAGAGAGATCTACCTGTAGTACTGCTTCACCACTTGCAAAGCTTTCCCCCTGCAGGTGGGGACTAGGGGCTCGAACCTGGGTCCTTGAGCACTGTAACAGACGGTAGGGAAGATAGAGAGGGAGAGAGAGAAAGAGAGCTACCTGCAGTACTGCTTCACCACTAGCAAAGCTTCCCCCTTGCAGGTGGGGACTGGGGACTCGAACCTGGGTCCTTGAGCACCGTAACAGACGGTAGGGAAGATAGATAGATAGATAGATAGATAGATAGATAGATAGATAGATAGATAGATATGTAGAGAGAGAGAGAGAGAGAGAGCTACCTGTAGTACTGCTTCACCACTTGCAAAGCTTTCCCCCTGCAGGTGGGGACTGGGGGCTCGAACCTGGGTCCTTGAGCACTGTAACATATGCACTCAACCAGGTGTGCCACCACCCGGTCCCCCACAAATAAATATTTTTATTTAAAGAAAGAACTTCTGAAATCATTAGAAGCAGCACTAATTAAGGAGAAATTTGCAGATGACAAGTTCAGGGTTCCAGGTTTTCTTAACAGAAAATTGACATTGCTTCCCTCAACAAATAGCAACTGTGGATTAAAAAGGGACTAAGCTACCTTACTTGAAATATCAAATATGCATTAAAATGTAAGACTATTGGTACAGCAAAATTGCTCACTTGGATAGAGCATTTGCTTTGCCATGCATACAACCCAGATTTAAGCCAGACCCCCAACACATTGGAGAAAACTTTGGTGCTGTGGTGCCTTTACCTCTTTCTCTCTCTCTCTGTCTGAAAAACCTGGCCTTGAGTGATGCAGCCCCAGCAATAACAAAACAGCATTAAAGACAGTATTTAAATATTAAAATCTGGGAGTTGGGCGGTAGCGCAGTGGGTTAAGCACACGTGGCACAAAGCACAAGGACCAGCATAAGGATCCGGGTTTGAGCCCCCAGCTCCCCATCTGCAGGGGAGTGGCTTCACAAGCAGTGAAACAGGTCTGTAGGTGTCTATCTTTCTCTACCCCTCCTCTCTCCATTTCTCTCTGTCCTATCCAGCAACAACGACATCAATCATACCTACAACAATAAAACAACAAGGGCAACAAAAGGGAATAAATAATAAATAAATATTTAAAAAGATAAATATTAAAATCTAGCAAGTTTGTTACTAGCTCATTTAAAGTGGTGACCATGAAAGATGTAGTAAAAGACACTGAATAATGGCTCACAGGAAACTTAAAAATACACACAGATAGCTGAATTTTTTAAGTAAGTTCCTTATTAACTTCCTTTCTCTCATCTATTACCATTGTTATTTTCCAGCTGTATAAACAATCTGAGAGTATGCCCTGAATGAATTTGCCGTTCAGAAAACAACATAATTATAGCCATTCCAGCAAACTGAGTGCCAAAAAAGTTACAAATTAATTGAAGGTTAGCATTGAAAATTAAATCCTAGTCAGCTTGAAGTCCTCTCTTAAGCTATTTTCTATAAAATTAAATAAAGAATTTGTTCCACATCACTTTGGTTGGCAGAATTTTAAAGTTCAGGTGGACAAAAGGCCTTATCCCCAACTACCATTTTCCTGTAATTTGATATTACAGAACCCAAAGGACACTTGCCACTAGTATTTGAAATACATTTAGTTTATGCACACTTCTACTTTTCCCTTAAATATCCAGGTCTTAAAAAATAACAACTTAGCTTGCCCTCTTCTACTTTGTTACAGACCACAGAGGAGTATCATAAAATATTTTTAGTTTAGGTCATTATTATATATTTAAATATATAAATCATTTGGAAAAATAGTGCAAAGTATCTCCTATATCTGTAATTTAGATCCCCTAAATATTAACACATTTATAATACTGAATCTGTTCGCAGTCATAGTTGAGTATTCAAATCAGGAAGTTAACATTAAAATTCAAAATTATTATCTAATTGATACGCCTTCAAATTTCACCAGTTAAAGTGTACTTTAGCTGGCTCAAGACCCCAATGCACAGTATTTATTTGTCATGTTTTCTTAATTTTTAGAAATATGATTATCAATAAATATTTTAATCCAACAAGTTTTTTGTTTGGTTGTTTGTTTTTTAACAGACAACTGCTCAGCTTAGGTTTATGGTGGCAGAGTGGTTTGAACCTGGGACTCTGAAGTCTCAGGCAGGATTGACTCTTTGTATAACCATTATGCTATCTACCCCTGCCTAAATCAACAAGTGTACACTAAGCACCTAAGCTATGTTCATTCATGGATTTAGAGATGACCTTTTAAAAACATATACGTTTTTGGGGCCAAAGGTTAGACATGGAAGAATGAATTGAAGCATTTCTTCTTTTAGAAACATAATCAAAGAATATTTGATAAATTTATAAAAACTTATCTGTCATTAATGAAGATGCTCTCAACCTTTTTTTTTTTTTTTTTTTGCTTCTAAAAGGTGATTGGGGCTGAAACAAACATTCCAAGACATTGTATGCAACTATATGTTACTAAATTATCTTTGATGATAATGATTTTATTCTTAACAGCTAAATAAGGCTTGACAAACAAAAAGGACTGTGTAAATGTCAAATGACTTGGGAATTCATGGTCACCTCTGGAACCTACCAAAGGGTTTGGAACGTTAAGGTTGTTTTAGGTGTCAGCCAGATAGCTCCTCTTCATAGTGAGGAAACTCATTCAAAATCCAAATTAAATCAAAGTTCAGAGGCTAATTACAATCTGAGAGTCTTTTTCTTTTTGTACTACTTTGAAACAGAATGTGTAGAAATGTGCTGTATTGTAAGATGCTTGGCAGAAAACCAGAGTTTTTAACACTAGTATTTTGTTGTTGTTTTGTTCTTTATGAGTTAATTGCTCTCTCTATTTAGTTCATTTCCTAAATATTAGATTTCATCTTCATGGTTCATTCACACTTGTATTTGTGATATTCCTAGAATATCTTAGTACATCAGAAGTTCTTAGTCCAATACTTTAATTGATTCATAAGTCTTTTTATACTTATCATCTCTGAGGTGCCACCACTCCTAGGCTGACTATTTCAAAGGGAGATAGACATAGAGAGACAAAAAGACAGAAAAGTAAGTGTGTTGAGAGGGGGTAGGGGAACAATGTAATGGGAGATGGATTGAATCCTGAGTCATGCACGGAGCAAAGCAGTATTCTACCCAAGTAAGCTATTTTGCCTGCCTGATTCATAAAGCTTATATGTCACCTCTAACAAGAGGAGAGGTAACTTTCATTCCTCTTCTAGCCCATCTATATTTAGGAATGCTTTCTTGCTATTGCTACAGCAACCGTCTAGAAACTCATTTTTCATTTTCTACATTGAAAATATTCTCTTATTTCTGACTTCTATACTTACATAAAATAATTAAGGGAATTTGTCATTCCATTAATGCTTTTAAAATATGAAATGTGGAGGTGGAGACAAGATGACGACTTGGAGGAAGCTGCTGGCTTGAGCTCCAACAAGCAGTGGCTTGTGAGCTAGGATTTGCCAGACAGGGTAGGATACTGGGATGTCAGCAGAAGGGTGAACAAGGGGTCCTAAGAGTGATACCAAGGAGGGGTCCTATAGCTGACTCTTGGGTTAGAAAATGGAAGAAAAATAAAGGAAATCTTTTGATTATTTCTGAAGCCCACTAATCCCCCCACCCCAGAACCATATCCCAGGGGCTGGACAGCCACTCCTAGCAGGCTCCTGCTGAGCTATTTTCTTTACCAAGATTCCTGGCTCACCAAGGGTGTCATTCCAATCCTTTCCCTTTTTGATTTCCTTCTCTTTTTTTTTCTAAGTGGCTGGAGCTCTATTTGAGTGACAAAATATCTAACCAATCAGAGCCTCACCCCTGACTGAGAAAGACTACCTGGAGGATTTTTTTTTTTTTTTGGATACTTCTTACAATTGGCTGTCTTTGCTCAGACTGCCTGAGCCAATCCTGAGCCATCCAAGCTGCAGACTATCAGTGTTTTTTACTCTATTCTATTTTATTATTAATATTATATATACATGTGTCCCTACCCCTCCCTCCTTCTTCAGGTTGACCTAAATTAACTGTTATTGTTATTTCCATTGTTAGGTGACCGAGTGTCTTATCCATTGTGGGAGGAACTTGTTTCACTCTACCTCTTTCCTCCACTCTCCACTTTTTTCCTCCTCCTAGATAATTCAAAAAAAAAAAAAAAACCTCTTTCCTTTCACTATTTTTTTTTCTTGTTCTTGAAGTCTTTTCTTCCTTCCTCCTTCTTCTGCTTTCTGAATTCACTGATACTCATTTGTTAATTATTTTGGGGATGAAATCTGACACAGAGTGGACTCTCTGTGTGTCTCTCTTATCTTCTCCCCTTTCTCTTCTTGCCATCCCTAGAATTTAAGGTGGACAGTAGATTTGCACAATTGTCTATTCTTGTTTTTAATTTTTCCCTTTCTCTTTCTTTTTCTTTTGGATTCCACTGCTATTTTTTCGTGGACTGGAGGTGTTGTTTGGCTATTTGGTATTGGTTAAACTGCATCAATCCTTGCTTCAGTTACTATTGTTGCAATTTCTGAGGTTGGTGATTGCATTTGTCAAATAAGGTATTTAGTATACCATGGCTTCTACTCAGAACACAACAACTAAATACCAACAGAACAGAAAAATAACAAACATATCAATAAAAAAAATGGTTAAATAAAGATAAATAAAACTTCTACCACAATGAATCAAGTCAAGAGTCCAGAAGAAACTCCAAATCAGTCAGAAGTAGCCACAGATAAGAAAAGTATGCAATCAATATTAAACCTAATAATCACAGAAATGAAGACAACAATGGAGGAAAGGACTATCAGAATTAGGGAAACAGCAGATGAGACACTCAAGGGAAATACTAGCTACCTCAAGGTAATTAGAAAACTGAAAGCCAAAATAGTTGAACAAAAAGATCAATTAGCAGAACAAGCTAATACTATAACTGAACTGAAGAAAAAAGCTGAGGGAAGAGAAAACAGGCTAACAGAAGCAGAAAACAGAATTAGCCAGACAGAGGATGAGCTAGAGAAAACTAAGAAAGAGGTAAAAGAGATCAAAGAAGAGATTGAGAGACACTGAAAACAACAACAGAGACATATGGGATGATCACAAAAGAAGTAACATTCACATAATTGGCCTGCCAGAGGAAGAAAGTGTAGAAGGGGATGTAAACATTCTAGAGGAAATTATAGAAAAAAACTTCCCAGACTTGAACAACAGAAAGGACATTAGATTCAAGAGGCTCAGAGAGTCCCAAACAGAATCAACCCATACCTGAAGACACCAAGACACATCATAGCTACAATGAAAAGAAGTAAAGATAAAGAAAGGATACTAAAGGCTGCAAGAGAAAAACAAAAAGTCACATACAGGGGAATACCCATAAGACTATCAACGTACTTCTCCACAAAAACTCTAAAAGCGAGAAGAGAATGGGAAGATATATATCGAGCCCTGAAAGAAAAATGGTTTCAACCAAGGATAATATATCTTGCTAGAGTTTCATTCAAACCAGATGGAGGGATCAAAAGCTTCTCAGACAAACAACAGTTAAAGGAGGCAACCATCACCAAGCCTGCCCTGAAAGAGGTTCTAAAAGACCTCTATAAACAAGAACATCAGTATAATACTTGCCATATATCAGAGCAAATAAAAAAATTATTGAATAATGGCACTACAATACATTAAATCCATAATATCAATAAATGTCAATGGCTTAAACTCACCCATTAAAAGGAACAGAGTGGGAGGATGGATTAGAAAACACAATCCAACCATATGCTGCTTGCAAGAATCCCATCTGACCCAACAAGAAAAACACAGACTTAAAGTGAAAGGATGGAAAACTATCCTCTAGGCTATTGGATCACAAAAAAAGGCAAGAACAGCCATTTTCATCTCTGACACATAGATTTTAAATTAAATAAAGTAATGTAAGATAGGCAAGGCCATTACATAATGATTAGAAGATCAATCAACCAAGAAGATTTAACAATTATTAACATTTATGCACCCAATGAGGGACCATCTAAATACATCAAACACCTACTGAAATAACTACAAAAATATATCAATAGTAATACAGTAATAGTGGGAGATTTCAACACCACACTCTCACACTTAGATCAACAAAAGAGAATCAACAAAGAAACAAGAGAATTAAATTAAGAGATGGACAGACTAGACCTCCTGGAAATTTTCAGAGTTCTTCACTTCAGACATGAATTCTACAAAACCTTCAGGGAACAGTTAACATCTATACTTCTAAAGGTTTTCCATGATATCGAAGAAACAGGAAAACTGCCTTCCACCTTGTATGAAGCCAGCATCACCCTGATAACAAAAGCAGATAGAGACATAACAAAAAAGGAAAACTACAGGCCAATATCTCTGATGAACACAGATGCCAAAATATTAAACAAGATCCTGGCCAACCGGATACAGCAGTATATCAAAGATTGTTCATCACAACCAAATGGGATTTATCCCAGGAACGCAAGGCTGGTTCAACATACGCAAGTCAATCAGTGTCATTTACCACATCAATAAAAGCAAAAGCAAACACCACATGGTTATCTCAATAGATGCAGAGAAAGCCTTGACAAAATCCTACACCCATTCATGCTCGAAACACTACAAAAAATGGTAATAGATGGGAAGTTGCTCAAGATAGTGGAGTCCATCTATAGCATACCTATAGCCAACATCATACTCAATGGACAGAAGCTGAAAGCATTCCCCCTCAGATTGGGGACTACACAGGGCTGTCCATTATCACCATTACTGTTAAATGTAGTACTGGAAGTTCTTGCCATAGCAATCAGGCAAGAGAAAGACATCAAAGGGATACAGATTGGAAGGGAAGAAGTTAATCTCTCCCTATTTGCAGATGATATGATAGTATACATAGAAAAACCTAAAGAACCCAGCAGAAAACTACTGGAAGTTATCTGGCAATATAGTAAAGTGTCAGGCTACAAAATCAATGTACACAAATCAGTGGCATTTCTTTATGCAAACACTAAATTTGAACAACAGGATATCCAGAAATCACTCCTATTCACTGTTTCAGCAAAATCAATAAAATACCTAGGTATAAGCTGACCAAGGAAGAGAAAGACTTGTATACTGAGAATCATGCGTCACTATTCAAGGAAATAGAAAATGATACCAAGAAATGGAAAGACAGCCCATGTGCATAGATTGTAAGAATAAATATCATCGAAATGAATATTCTACCCAGAGCCATATGCAAATTTAACATGATACCCATCAAAGTGCCACCAAGAGAATAGAACAAAAAACTGCAGTCATTTATCTGGAACCTGAAAACAACCTAGAATTGCTAAAACCATCTTGAGGAAAAGAAACAGAAAGGGAGGCATCACACTCCCAGATCTCAAACTATATTTTAAGGCCACCATCATCAAAACAGCCTGGTACTGGAACAAAAATAGGCACACAGACCAGTGGAACAGAATTGAAAGCCCATATCTAAACCCCCACAGCTATGGATATCTAATCTTTGATAAGGGGGTCCAAAGCATTAAATGGAAGAAGGAGGCTCTCTTCAATAAATGGTGCTGGGAAAACTGGGTTGAAACATGCAGAAAAATGAAACAGAACCACCTTATCTCACCAGAAACAAAAATCAGCTCCAAATGGATCAAGGACTTGGATGGTAGACCAGAAACTATCAAATACTTAAAGGAAAACATTAGTGGAACACTTTCCCACCTAAACCTCAAGGACATCTTTGAAGATACAAACCCAATTGCAAGGAAGACTAAAGCAGAAACAAATCAATGGGACTTCACCAAATTGAAAAGTTTCTCCACAACCAAAGAAACTATCACACAAACATAGAGACCACTCACAGAATGGGAGAAGATATTCACATGCTATACATCAGACAAGAGATTAATCACCAAAATATACAAAGATCTCAGCAAACTTAGCAAGAAAAAAACAAATGACCCCATGCAAAAATGGGCAGAGGATATGAACAGAACATTTACTAAGGAAGAGATCCAAAAAGCTAACAAACACATGAAAAATTGCTCTACGTCACTGATTGTCAGAAAAATGCAAATAAAGACAATACTGAGATACCACCTCACTCCTGTAAGAATGTCATACATCAAAAAGGACAGCATCAACAAATGCTGGAGAGGCTGTGGGGACAGAGGATCCCTTCTGCACTGCTGGTGGGAATGTAAACTGGTCCAGCCTCTGTGGAAAGCAGTCTGGAGAACTCTCACAAGGATAGAAATGGACCTTCCATTTGACCCCATAATTCCTCTCTTGGGGATATACCCCAAGGACTCCATAACAACCAACCAAAAAGATATATGCACACCTATGTTAATAGCAGCACAATTCTTAAAAGCTAAAGCCTGGAAGCAACCCAGGTGCCCAAAAACAGATGAGTGGTTGAGAAAGCTGTGGAATACTTCACAATGGAATACTACACAGCTGTTAAGAACAATGAACCCACCTTCTCTGACTCATCTTGGATGGAGCTAGAAGGAATTATGTTAAGTGAGCTAAATCAGAAAGATAAAGATGAACATGGGATGATCCCACTTATAAACAGAAGTTGAGAAAGAATAACAGAAACAGCAACTCAAAGCAGGATATGACTAAATTTGTAGTAGGGCACCAAAGTAAACCCTGGGTTGAGGGTGAGGGTTGATGTTCAGCTTCATGGAGGCCGAGGGTTTGGGACACAGCATTTTGGTGGTGGGAGCAGTATTTATGTATACTCCTATTAATTTGTAGTCATACAAATTTCTATTTAAGTAATATCAGAGGGGAAAAACTGATTGAATGTCTCAATCTTTTTAAAGCACAGACTAATTCTTTTTAATACATAGGCTGAATCTTTGATATGTTGACTCTCTGAAAAGATTAGTCCAGGGAGAACAGAAGAAACCAGTGGCATAGCTATATACAAATAATGTCAAAGGAAATAAAATATGGTGATGGTGGGTATGATACAGCAAATACTAACAAAGGGATTTTTCAAAGTTAATCCAATTGCCAAACAATGTGATTATAGCAATAACCATCTACTGTCTTCTTAAACCCTAAAACAGAAGTAACCTCCCACTTCCTCTATAGAGCCTATATTTTCCCCAGTCCTGGAACCTCTGGGGTGGGGTTCACTTTCCTGCATGCTTCTCTCAAGTCATACCAAATGATACTGCATCTACCAGTCCCAAACTAAGCAATGCAATGAGTACCATATCAGCATGCTTCACTTCAGACTGTATCCAGAGATGTCAGGCATGGAATGCCAACTCTTCACCTTCATTACTCGAGTGAAACCTTTCCTTTCATAGTATTCTCAAATTCCATTCAAATTCCAGAAATCCAGGAGGTTCACTTCCTAACAAAGTCCCAAAACCTAGATATAGGCCATGTCCTGTAAGATAGAGCATATGTTCACATGTATCCATAAATTAGGTCAAAATATATACCTGAAAGCAAAAGTACACAATAGTCTGTAGTGAGTCAGTATCAAATTCATAATGAAATAGCATCTACTTAGACTTAAGATACCCTCCTAACCTACTGTCTGTTACAGTTTTCTCACTCACTCAAACCTTATCAAAGCAAGGACTGCAAAAGCTGAATAAGGGCAAGAGACTGGCATATTTTAATGATGACTTTTTAGTCACTATCAGGCCATCCTATCAGCTGGAGGCCTAATTGGGGAATCCTGAGATTTCCAAACAGACTTGATGCAACTAGAACTCAAATAAATCCCTCTCTCCATTGTTACCAGTCATTTCTATCAGGAACAATAAAATAGACCCCATTTATGGGCCCCCTTAAGATCTTTCCCTCAACTTGGATCAACAAAGGTAGAGAATGTTCCATCCTCCAAAGGGAGGATGGACAACATACTCTATGCTATACCTGAGGAAGATGGGTCGATATTGGGGCAGACTGGAATCTTCCTACACATGACCACAAAATGTGAGCTCAGATCTAGAGGAATGCAGAGGTCACACAGGCTACTAAGCTAATTATGGGCCCCAGATCACATCACATTGATGGGGTTTACAGTCAACAATATGTATACCCCTTTCCCATATTAGGGTGATACTCTCTTCCCTGATACAGCTTTCTGGTCCTTTTTCCAGACATGACATCATCTTCCTAGACAATAACTTGGATCCACCTGCATGTCAGCTTTCAGGCTCAGGGGAAAAAAGAAAAAAAAAAAAAACTAGAATAGCTACAGGCTCATTGGAATATAACTAAAATATGCCTACTAGCTATCTGCAAAATGGAGGGCCTCCCAACTAATCATCTGCACTATTTCAGCCTTTAGGTCCATGATTGGTCAACAATTTATTTAGCTTTGTATGTTAACTCTCTTTTCAGCCACCAGGTTCCAGATGCTTGCATAATGTCGACCAGACTTCCCTGGACAGACAACCCCACCAATATGTCCTGGAGCTCTGCTTCGCCAGAGACCTTCCTCACTAGGGAAAGAGAGAGAGAGGCTGGGAGTATGGATCAACCTATCAACACCCATGTTCAGTGGGGAAGCAATAACAGAAGCCAGACCTTCAACCTTCTGCATCCCACAATGACCCTGGGTCCAAACTCCTAGAAGGTAAAAGAACAGGAAAACTATCAGGAGAGGGGATGGGATACAGAGTTCTGGTGGTGAGAACTGTGTGAAGTTGTACCCCTCTTATCCTATGGTTTTGTCAATGTTTCCTCTTTATAAATAAAAAATTTTAAAAAATAACTAAATAAAATTTGAAATGTAATCAAACCAAAGTGGTCAAAATATGACTAACCAGAGGCAAACAGTGAGTCGCAATCTCATAGGTAGTGATGCCTTAATGTACAAGAAGAACACATATATATTTAAATTCTTTTTTAAAAATATTTATTTTATTTATTTATTCCCTTTTGTTGCCCTTGTTTTTTTATTGTAGTTATTATTATTGTTGTCATTGTTGGATAGGACAGAGAGAAATAGAGAGAGGAGGGGAAGACAGAGAGGAGGAGAGAAAGATAGACACCTGCAGACCTGCTTCACCGCCTGTGAAGCGACTCCCCTGCAGGTGGGGAGCCGGGGTTTGAACCGGGATCCTTATGCCAGTCCTTGTGCTTTGTGCCACCTGCCCTTAACTCGCTGCGCTACAGCCCAACTCCCATATATATTTAAATTATATTTAGAGGTTAATATATTTGTTGAATATATAGAGATACACATGTATCTATGTGTATCTATATATATACAGAGAGAAAGAGAGAGAAACTGAGAGAGGAAAACTGAGAGAGGAAAGGGAGAAAAAAAGAGATACCTGTGTTACTGCTTCACCTCATGAAGCTTCTCCCCTGAAGATTGGACTGGGCACTAGAACCCAATTCCTTCTCCTTATGAGGTATATACCATACAGGGGATGCCTCTGCCCAGTCCAAATCACACAGATTTTATAGTAGTAGCATCAAATATTGATACACAATAGGATTTAGAATCAGTTGAGTACCGAGCTTCTATAAAACTTCTCATTAATGTTAAATTTCATTTTTCCTATTATGTACCAAAGCGAAGGGACTTATAGGTCCTACATGAATAACTAAATTTACTTATTTTGAATTCTACTTCATTATATTTGACTTATTTATAGCCTTTAAGAAGATTTTGTTTTTCATCATCACTGGGGCTTCAATACTCCAAATCAACTTCTTTTAGATAGAAAGCAAACGATATAGAAACTGAAAGAAATAAACCATACTACCAAAGCAGACAAAGATAAATTGAGCATGCAGGGAGGATAGAGAGGAAAAGAGACAGAGAGACACATTTAGCCCTGCTTCACCACTCCTGAAACCTTTAAAAAAAAAAAAAAAAAAAAAAACCAGAGCACTGATAAGCTCTGAGTTATGGTGGTATGGGGATTGAAACTGAGCCTCAGGAATGAGAGTCTGTTTGCATAACCATTATGCTATCTACCCCTTAGAAAAATATACATGGGTATAAATAGATATTTGTAGAATCAGCCCATATCAATAACCTTGGGAGAACTACTGCAGTTTCCAGTGGAGGGGATGAGAACTCTAGTGTTGGAGGCTGTATGGAATTATACTCCTATTAACTTACAATTTTGTAAATCAATATTAAATCACTAATAATTTTTAAATGGTGTTTTTTATATTTATTTTTCTCTTCTTTTTTAATTATTTATTTATAAAAAGGAAACGCTGACAAAAACCATAGGATAAGAGGGGTACAACTCCACACAATTCCCAACACTAGAACTCTGTATACCATCCCCTCCCTTGATAGTTTTCCTATTCTTTAACCCTCTGGGAGTATGGATCCAAGGTCATTGTGGGATGCAGCAGGTGGAAGGTCTGGCTTCTATAATTGCTTTCCCACTGAACATGGGCGTTGACAGGTCCATCCATACTCCCAGCCTGCCTCTCTCTTTCCCTAGTTGGGCGGGGTTCTGAGGAATTGGAGCTCCAGGACACATTAGTGGGGCCCTTTGTCCAGGGAAGTCTGGTTGGCATCACGCTAGCATCTGGAACCTGGTGGCTGAAAAGAGAGTTAACATATAAAGCCAAACAAGTTGTTGACTAATTATGAACCTAAAGGCTGGAGTAGTGCAGATGAAGAGTTGGGGATGGGGGGGTTCTCTGTTCTGTATAGCTAGTAGGCATATTTTAGTTAAATTCCAAAGGACCTGTGGTTATACTAGTTTGTTTTTTTTTTTTCCCTGAGCCTGAAATTTAATATGCAGGTGGATCCTAATTATTGTATGGGGAGATGATGTCATGGCTAGGAAAAGGACAAGAAAGTTGGATCAGGGAAGAGAGTAGCTCCCTAATATGAGAAAGGTGTAAATATTATTGACTGTAAACCCCACCCATTTGATCTGATCAGGGGCCCATATTTGGCTTAGGAGCCTATGTGACCTCTGCATCCCTGTAGATCCGACCTCATGTTTTGTGGTCCTATGTAGGAACATTCAGAGGATGGGACATTCTCTAACATTGTTGATCCAAGTTGAGGGTAAGGTCCTATGGAGGTTCACAAAGGAGTCTGTTCTGTTGTTATATTAGGTTATGAAAACCAATGTAAAGGCTTGACTTTCAGGTACATTGGAAATAGATGAAAGAGGAAAAACCTAAGGAGACATGAATTTCTTTTCTGCCTTAAGTCTATTCTCCAGCCATTACCTTCTAAGATGCACAAATTCCACGAGAAGAGGAGGCAGAGCAGTGAACCAAGAGAGCAAACTACCCAGGGAGCTGTTTCTGCCAAATGTCCAATCACTTTAAGATCAAATTCAGTTCTAGCAAGTTCTCCTGAGCTTAGGTCTCAAACTCATGGCATCTGTTAAGTATGTCTGGTGGCATTGCCTTTCTTTTTGTTTATAGGCATAATACATCAAGTATTTATTCCCAACAATGTTGCTCATACTCAGGTCTACTAAGCTTACTGGCTTATTACCAAACAAAGTGGCTTAGTGTGAAAAGTCTTGAGAGCAGGACATGAAATTAAACATGAGATATTGTACTTGCTATCCTCAGAGGGCCAAGACCGACATAAAAAAGTCAGGCAATGTCAGCTCATTTCCACTAGCACCAACAATTCACTTTTTTTAAATTGTGGAATAATGGCTTATAGTATAGTATTTTTTTAACACATGGGTACAACCTCTCATCTCCCCTTGATAGGTGTCTTGGAGACACTCACTGCCCCAACACTGGGCCCCCTTCCCCATCATATGCCAGAATCCTAGTGTCCCTTCACTCTGCAGCACTTCTTCACTGCTTGTGAGCCCCCCCACACACACATACATGCACAGGAAGGTAGATTGAAAGCTTAACTGCAGATCCTTGCATAGGGTAATATATGCACTGTATAGAGTGCATCTCACCCCAGCCCCTATATTATACATCTTTAACTTACACAGTGCAATCTTATCTTAGTAAATCTGAAAAAATGCATATATTCAAAGTGAGAGTTAAGGTAGTCTCTTCATCAATGATATGTACCTTCTAAAAGAATACTCAAAATCTCTCCTATTTATTTTCTACTTTATTAATTCCTTTATATTTATTAGCATATTTAGTTTTGTGAGTATTACTATGAGGAAAATACTAAATATGAATATCAGCTCCATTTTATAAAAGTGAAAACTGAGGCTTCCATAGGCTAATCCTAGCTTTTTGTTATAAATTTCATGACCATGACCATGGCCCCAAACTGATACCTAATAGTCCTATCCCACACACTCAGTTAGTGATAGAGATCACTATGACAATTGCACAGAAGCTGATGGGAGATATAGTAGAACTTGAGCAGTTCAGTGAGTATGGGACTATGCAATATAAGGTTCCTGCTTTAGTTCCATCACCTCCATTTAACACTTCAAACCTTGTTGTATAGGCAATCATATTATTACCCCCACCCACATACACATACAGACACTTTGTAGAGGGGGTCATAAGTAGACAATCAAACAATGAGTATATTCTGAGACAGAGGAAACTATCTGTTGACAGGGTATTTTTTTTAATATTTATTTTATTTATTTATTTATTCCCTTTTGTTGCCCTTGTTGTTTTATTGTTGTAGTTATTATTGTTGTTGTGACAGGGTATTTTTTAAATTATCTTTATTTATTGGATAGAGACAGGCAAGAATCGAGAGGGTAGGGGAAATAGAGAGGGAGAGAGACAGAGAGACACCTGTAGCCTGTTTTACCACTCGTGAAGTTTTCCCCCTGCAGGTGGGGGACCAGGGGCTCAAACTTAGGTCCTTGTGCACTGTAATGTGCTCTCAACCAGGTGTGCCACCACCTGGCCCCTTGCTCAGGTATTTTTCATCATTGTATTATATAATATTTTCTTTCCTTGCTACTGTTGGTTCTCTGTGAAAGATATGACTAAACTGTAATATCATATTTATTCCTTCTACCTACTCTGTGCTTTTTTTGTACCAGGATAGAATATTGAAGCACGATTCTTCAACTACCCTCAAGTGAATCAATTCAATAATAATGATGATAACAATAGGATAAACAAATTAATACAAATTAGCTAAAAGTTTATGAAAATAAATAAATTCAACCCTACGAAAACTGAGGGGTGAGAGGATGAAGAAAAGGAACTAAAGGAGACTAGCAAATTCTCTGACCTGTTATGCATAATGCATGGTATTCTCTAAAGAAGTATTTTCTGACCTCCTTTGTCATATTTTCAGACCCTCTGATCTAAGAAGTGATCTGAGAGGTATCACTCCCCTTAACCACCACCCCCGCCCTTATTTAGAAAACAATATCATGGAAGTGACAGTAATTCAACTACCCAAATGACTTTGCTCCCTGCTGACTGACCTTACAGGTGGGAGAGAGTAATATTATCTCTCACCTCAGATGCTTCCTTTAATGTAACATTGGCTCTGTCCTTGGCCTTTGATATCAATAGTTGGAGCATAGAGCCTCAGAGACTGGAACATAGGGATCTGCAGTTGTTAACAAAACAAAAAAAGGGGGGGGGTAGATGGGGGGTGCTGATTCTTTCTGAATTATAATTCTTCCTTCCTCAGCATGGTCCCTAATATTTTTGTTTAACATGAAGGATGTGTAAAGGACACATAAAACTTTAGTCAATAGGACCATTATTATGATTGGCTGAAAACCATAAAATGCATCCATCAATCCATTGTATTGCATCTTGTGTTAAATTATGGTGATAAATAGTCCTTTCTCTGTGACGTCACCTACTAATCTACTAAAAAAAAAAAAAAACCCTGCTGTTATGCATCATTCATGCTCTGCCAGTTTACTGGAAAAAAATCTGTACATGATAAAGCCACACACAAGACTGCATTTGACTCCAGAAATGCAAATATTGTCTGTTATTTTCATGTCATACTGTGAAACGATTGCTTTTCAGTCCCCAAAGTTATCTCAAGTGGGCAGTAATGTCCTCATTTCTCAGCTCTGGGCATTGTAACTCATGTACTTTTAATTGTTTATAATTTACATCAGAACTGGACTAAGTCCATTTGCACTCATGCTGCTTTATAACTACTGGATAACATATTTTGCCACCTTTCTCTGGGTCGAATTTAATCCTATTGACAAGCCTTTAACATAGAAATTTGGTGTGTAATGCCTTAATATTCTCAGGAGCTATGCAAAAAGATGTGTGGCAGTTGTTCTCAGTATGTCTGGGATTTGGATATGATTTTATACAAAATGTTCTCATGAAATTAGACAATTCTTTTAGTTCTTAATAAATTAAATTCAAAGAGGAAAGTATGAAGTTTTTAAAATTCCATTCTCAATTGTGATATTTGCTTAAAAAATACAGAAAGTTGTTTTTACTAGCTAATGTATATAAGGCAGTCCTTCTTTTAAAAGAAAAAAAAAGTCAACTTTCTCAGTGTATTCAAATGAAAGAAGATCTCAATACAAAGTGAAACACAACACTTGCTGGAATGTCATTCCTCAAAATGGAGCCTAGCCTATTTAATTCTCTTTTAGCTTTACTTCAAAGTATCTAGGGGCATCGCTTCTTGCTGAGCAACACAATGGAGGTGTCATAGGATATTATTTGTTTAACAACATATAAAATAACTAGTTCACAAAGAAGAAAACAAAAACTGTTCAAGTGTAAACAGGTTACATGCTATATTCTTTAGTTATGAGTATCCACTTTTAAGTGTTTTTGATGGATGCATGGAAATTGATTCACTAATATATTTACTAGAGAGAGAAGTAAAACCATATTTTCTTCAATGTATTGTTTTCAGTCCCTAAAAGAACTGATAGCAAAATGTCAAATACCAGAAAGTTGCAATTAATGAATATTCTATCCAGTCAGTCATGGAAAACAATATGCAAACTTCAAAAACAGTGGATTTCCTCTTTTACTGACCTCCTCCCAGTTGTTCTCACTTATAGAACCCAAAGGAATCACATATTGTAGAACAGAATGAAGTTTTGAAAACTGAATATACTTCACTAAATCTTGAAGGAAGTTTGGGTTGAACTTAACACTCAAAGTATAATGTTATATGATTAAACATTTTCCATTCCTGTGTACACACTCATGTGTGGTCTCTGTAGAAAAAGGAATGACTCTTCTATCAGCAGTAAAAACTATCTCCCTTCAAAGGTCACTGTTCTAGATCTCTCTCTCTCTCTCTCTCTCTCTCTGCATTTCTCCCTTCTCTCAATAGATCTTTCTCTTGCTACTAAAACTACATCTATTGTTAAGTAGAATCAAAATTTAAGTACATCTAAACATGAAAGTTAGGCTTACCTCATTACTGAACACACACACACACACACACACACACACACACACACACACACACACACACACACCATTCTTTCTCACACTTGCCTCACACTCATATTCTGACAAACCCCTGAATCCTCACCATTCTATAGTAACTGCTGTTCTTGCCACCTTTCTGCTTCCTGGTGGGTCTGTAATTGTCATCTCATCCCTGGAGCAACATCAAGATCACTCAATAAATTGATTGTCAAGGGATATTTGAAGAATAGAACAGCTTGAGCTCTAGAAGCCAAGTGCCTTATGGCCTTCAGCCCAGAAAAAAAGAAGCAATGAGGATGAACAAACCTCATCCCATTCCACTCTTCTAACACATTAATGAGAATTAAGCAAGTGAAACTCACTCCCTAGTTTTACTCAGAAAGAGCAAACAACAACATGAAAAAGCTTAAAGAATTTAGCAAATCTATTCCTGTCAATTCTTTTCAATGAAATGGAAAATAAAATTTCCAACTTACAGATGTAAAGTTCACACAAATTGGCTGTTTTTTTGTTTGTTTGTTTTCTATTTTTTCTTTTTTTGCATAAATATAGTATGACCTGAAATAATGTTATGACAGGGATCTTCTATTACTGCCCTTATTTGAAATATATTCTATGTAGTATTCTCAAATTTTCAACTCCAAGAATCCAGTTTTAGTCTCTGCAATTTCCAACAGAGGGAATGGGGACTTGGAACGATGGTGGTGGCAACAGTATGGAACTATACCCTTGTTGACCCATAGTTTTTAAAGACAATATTAAAATTACCAATAAAACAATGAAACATTGACCATGTTATTAATAGATAGTGATATTCTGAGGATAAATTACAGTAGTTCCCAGCACAAATTTGCCAGTGCGTGAGCACTCTTAAGATATGAGAAAGTGTTGGGGACCTGGTGTGCAACGATGTGAAAGAAATTACATTGGGCTAAAGAGTATATTGGAGACACCTACAATGGGAAGATGGGAGATTGCACCCATGTGTAAATAACTCTCCTGTAAGCCATTAACCTCCCAATAAAATGATGAAGTAATATAAAAGAAAAGAATCTTTTTGTCAAAGGGCATTCTGTCATGATGACATCTACTTAAAGAAAAGATGTTACCTCTTTTTCTAGGTAAAAAAATCTAAGTGGAAACGAAATCTATATTTCAAAATGCTCTTGAAAAGATACCATTGGTTATGTTTATGGGGAAGTTCAAGATCAAGAGGAATGTTTGAACTAACATAAAAGTTATTTCTATAAGGTCATTACCTCAGTCATCAGGATGGGAGAGTAAGAAGCATTGGCTCAGAGCCTATTCTGCTCATCAAATGCATAATTTGTCTAGTTAACTTCAATTTACAAACAAAATAAATATTCATATCATTCAACAAAATTAACAAAGGCACACATCTTGGGCTCAAAAGTTCATGTTTATCTAAGGTGTCATGCAGTTTTTAAGATATGATGAATTCTTAAAATTAATGTGGTATTGTAGATAAGAAGGTAAGGAGAGTAACATTTCAGTAAAATGAGAACAGAAAACTGAATTTATTAATCTATATATGGTCTATTAACTGTACCTTTACTTCAATAACAAATCAATAAGCATTAACTAAAGATGCATTAGTATAAGCACTGGACCCATGTTGGAGTCATGAAAATGTGTAAGGCACTACCTTGACCCTGGAGAAACTTATAGTTTGATGAGGAAGACATCTATAAGGAACACGAGAATATTAAACTTATTTTAGGTAAACAAGCTACCTTAAAAGAAAAAAGAAGCACCTAAGATTAGTCTCATTGGATATTTAATCTCATTGAATAATTGGATAATCTCAGAGAGATCAGATGGCAAAAGTATGTTAAAAACAGTAGAGGCAAGGTGGACACAAAGTTACCGGACAGAGTTTCAGACTTACAGTAGAAATGCTAGGTCATATGACCAATATCTCTGGTTTTAAAATGAAGCTTTTTTAAAAATATGAACAGAATAAAATAAAACAATACATAGTTTTAGTTACTGGCAAATTAGTTATAAGTACTAAAAAGCACACAACTTAAGTCTTTTAAACCTTGTTCCAAAGATGTGGGTCCTCTGCTGTCAGGTTGTTTATGGCAGCAAAAGAGGTTAGAAATTCCTGATGCTGTTAGTAAATAAAAATGTGATAGTTAGACATTAGATAAGGACACCACCATGAAGAATACAGATAAAGACAGCTTTTGGATCAAAAGATCATCATGACTTATTACTAAGAAATTGCAAATTAAAACCACACGATATACCACCTCATACCTGTGAGAATGGCCTGCTTCAAAAAAGATTGCAAATGACAAGAGTTGGCAAGGATGTGGAGGAAAAGGTTCTCTGACACATTACTGATGAGACTGCAAACTGGTGAAACCCTTATGAAAACTGTATGGTGAATCCTTAAAAGATAAAAATGACCTGTAGAAGACTCACCTTGTAGGGCTCACAAATTGCCATGCACCAGGAACAAGGTTTGTGTTCTATGCCACCACCTGGGAATACCTCTGAGAGTAAATTTCATGAGTTCAACAGTGCTGTTGTGTTTTTCCTTTCTCTCTTTCCACCTCTCACCCTCTGTATTTCATTATATATATAATAATAAACGGCTGCTGAGAACAATAGAAGTCATATAGACAGAGTCCCAGTGATTAACATGGGAGCAAAAAAAAGTAAGATGAAAAAATGTCTGTAATACATCTTAACTATATAGATGGCATATTAAAATGCTAATGTAGAAGCATATATGCACCCTATATTCATAACTGCACTATTCACAATAGCGAAAATATAAAATCAACCTAAATATCCATCAATAAGTGACTGGATAAGGAAGCCAGGACGGATATTTACTATAGTTAATGGGATACTATTTGCTAATTAAAAACATGATATTCAACCAATGTATGTGATCTGCTGTTTCCATTGGAGGGAATGGGGACACCGAATTCTGTTGGTGAGAAAGGTGTAGAATTAGACCTGTTATCTTATAATTTTGTAAATCAATATTAAATCACTAATATTTTTTTAAAATATCATTGTGTTATTCAGAACAAAATGAATGAAACTGGGTGGTCATGCTAAGTGAAATGAGAACTTAACATCCAGCCAAAGCAATACCACTAGAGAGGGTGAATATAGAAAATGGAACAAGTCTTCCAGGACTGGGGGAAATAGGGGCTCTATAGTGGAGATGTGAGGTTCCTGCTGTCTTAGGGTTCAAAAAGACAATCGATAGTTAATGTTATCATCACATTATTTGGTAATTGGGTTAACTTTGAAAAGTCCTTTTGTTATGGTTTGCTATACAGTATCCAGTATCTTGTATATAGCTCTGCTGTTGGATGCTTCTAATCTACTTGGTCTAGACTTTTGAGAGAGTCCGCATATCAAATACACAGTCTATATATTAAAAAGATTCAGTTGGTGTTTTGAGAAACTTTGAGACATACAACTGATTTTCCCCCGCTCATATTAATTAACTACTGATTTATATGTCTACATTTTGCTAGGAGTGTACATAAACACCATTCCCACCACCAAAAGACTGTGACCCATCCCTCCCACCCACTCCCACCCCCCACTGGCCCAGGAAGCTGCATGTCTACCCCTCACCACAGGGTGTTTACTGTGGTGCCCTACTTACAATTTGGTCAGGTCCTGCTTTTAGTTTCCCTTTCAGATCTTCTTACTCAACTTCTGTTGATGAGTGGGATCATCCCATACTCATCTTTATCTTTCTGACTTAGTTCACTTAACATAATTCCTTCTAGCTCTGTCCAAGATGGGTCAGGAACCCTTGGATAGGGCCCACTTTCCCGTATGCATCTCCCAATCCAAACCAAATAATATTGCATCCGCCGATCACAACCTAACCAACACAATGTTTGCCACCTCAACATGCTTCACCTCAGACTGTGTCCAGAGACTTCACGTGTGGAATGACAACCCTTTAGCTTCATTACTTGGGTAAGACCTTTCCTTTTATAGTACACTCTAATTTCATCTCAGGTGGTTCACTTTCTAACAAAGTCCCATAACCTAGATATACACCAGTTTCTATGAGAGAGAGCTTATGTTCACACGTATGTATCCATAAACTACTGCAAAATATATACCTGAAAGCAGAAGTACACTAGAGTTTGCAGTGAGTACCTCCCTAACACTTCCTCTCCACTATTCCAAGCCTTGGATCCATGATTGCTCAACAATTTGTTTGGCTTCGTATGTTAACTCTGTTTTCAATCACCAGGTTCCAGATGCCACCAGTATGCTGGCCAGGCTTCCCTGGATTGAAGACCCCCACCAATGTGTCCTGGAGCTCAGCTTCCCCAGAGACCCACCCTACTAGGGAAAGAGAGAGGCAGACTGGGAGTATGGACTGACCAGTCAATGCCCATGTTCAGCGGGGAAGCAATTACAGAAGCCAGACCTTCTACCTTCTGCAACCCACAATGACACTGGGTCCATGCTCCCAGAGGGATAGAGAATGGGAAAGCTATCAGGGGAGGGGGTGGGTTATGGAGATTGGGTGGTGGGAATTGTGTGGAGTTATACTCCTCCTACCTTATGGTTTTGTTCATTAATCCTTTCTTAAATAAAATTTTTTTTAAAAAAAGAAGGATCTTTGGGAAAATAAAGCACCACAGCTGAAGCAAAAAAAAAAAAAAAAAAAGAAAATGGAACATGTCTCTGAGAAATGAATAGTACAATGTGATGAATTTGTACTTGGAAACCTAGGGAGATATTTCTGACAAAGAAAAATTCAGAGATTTCAATTTGAAAACTAGGAGAATCCTAGACTAGAATGAAGCCTTGACCATTATAAATATGAAGGTCAATCTATAGCATCTATAAAGTTCGTGAACATCCCAAACTTACCCAAACTCTTTCTTATACATAGCAGCTCAACACTTAGATCATAAAGTGTTTTTAGAAGACAGAGGAACAAGCAGCTTGCACAGATAAGTTGTATAAGCATTAGAAAACTCAGGCAATAAGAAAATGCAGTAATGACGTGGACATCAGCAATGAAACAGTCAGAAAGTCAGAAGTTTGAAGGCTAGGTGGTAGAGCATCTGCTGGAGCACATATGTTATAATATGCAAAGACCTGGGTTTAAGCCCCTGGTCCCCATCTGCAGGGGGAAAGCTTCACAAATGGTGAAGCGGTGCTGCAGGATTCTCTCTCCCCCTCCCTCCCTCTTCCTCTCTCCCTGTCTATTTTTCCTTCCTGCTTCTCAATTTCTGACTGTCCCTATCCAATAAATAAATGAAGATAATTTCTTTAAGTCAGAAGGTTGACATCAGTAATAAAAATAAATGGGTCAGGTGGCGATTCACTCTTAGAGGGCACATGCTACCATGCTCCAGAACCCAGGTTCAATCCGCAGGTTCTCATCTGAGTGGAAAGATTCAGGAGAGGTAAAACAGTGCTACAGATTTCTTGCTCTTCCCCTGCCCCCTCTCTCAAAATATATAGACTGGGAAGTGGAGGTTTAACGTATCAGGATCAAAATTAAACTGGTAGTTAAGAAACCTTAAGGATGTGAAGATTCTGAAAGTATAAGGTAATGAATATTAGGAGCGGGGGTGGGGGGAAGCTGAGAATGGAGCAGACAATAAAAAATACTCAGTGAAAAGTCAACTTTGCTTTGGTAGGAAAACAACATAAGAAGAGTTGTTCATTTAAAAAAAAATTAAAGTGTCTGAAGATAGACTTAACTTCTTACTGAATGAGTACCAGTTTTGCAAATGACCATGCCTAAACACAGAATAGAAGTTTATTGCTATTGATTTAGCTGCACTATGACAATATATGAATGAATAATGAAATAAAAGTTAGGATTTAAAAAAGCTAGTCAGAATAAATCTTTGCTTTCCTAGGATGAATGGCTAAGTGGCTCTTTTCAAGACTGTTATAATGGTTTCTAAATGAAGAAATAAATATCAAGAGCTTAGAGTGTTAACTAAAGTTAAGACTTTGAGGAGACCTTTAAAAGTATTTTAAAAGATAGATTATTGAAACAGTGAGGCAGAGATTAAGTGAACAAGCTTTCAGATCTGTCATGTGACACTGCATCTGCCAGGTTATTTATTTTTCAGTGCATCCTATGATGAATCAAAATCACCTTTAGGGAAGTCTTTATTGAATAACACAGAAAGAAGTCAAAGATATTGGTCAGCAATATGATTTGATCCTTTGTGCAACAGAGATAGTCCTGAATATTCATAATTATAATAATATAATTACTACTTTCTGTATATTTTGTGATTATTGTTAACTTTTTAAAATGATTCTCATTCTAGAAAAACTCTTTTTTGTGCTTATTTCATAATACAAAGCAAAGACAGAGAGACATAACATTCTCTTAGAAGATATTTTTGCATAAAAGAACCCCTGAAGGTCAGGAGAGAAATGTATGACCCCCTTAGGAATTAAAATTTAATTTGGAGAGTGAAGCAACTGCTTCACAGAGGACACAGATTTCAGGGATACCATCATTTCTGACTTCACTCGAACACTATGCACACTGAAGGTATGTGAGTGGTGCCTCCTGGAGAGCTGTATGCACATACTTGTGTGTCCAGTGATCCTGATTTTTTTTCTCTCTTCCCTAAACCTCCCTTTTATGTGACTATGACTGTATATGTAGTCAGGGAAATAGCTCAATTGGTTGGGTGTAGAATTCACACACCTGCAATTACTGGCTCCAATCACAGAATATGGATCAGAGTCTCGCTCTAATTTCTCTGCTCTCTATCTCCTCTGATACTCTATCTAATATGAAATAATTCAAAATAAGGCTTAAAATATCCTTATACAAATTTCATCATTGTGTTCACTTTCTTTTTCGTTTTAGAAATTTTTCTTTTTATTTATTAAATAGAAATCTTGACAAGACCATAGGATAAGAGGGGTACGTTTCCATACAATTCCAACCACCAGAACTCCATATCCCATCCCCTCCCTTGAAAGCTTTCCTATTCTTTATCCCTCTAGGAGTATAGGACCAGAGTCAGTATGGGCTGCAGAAGGTGGAAGGTCTGGCTTCTGTAATTGCTTCCCTACTGAACATGGGTGTTAGCAGGTGGATCCATCCTCCCAGGCCGTCTCTCTCTTTCCCTAGTGGGAGAGGGCTCTCCATGTCAACTTTCACTAAACTTTCAATGAGAGGTATTCTTGGCTTCAGTAAATGTTAGATGTTAGATAATTTCCCTGAGAGGTAGAAGTAGCCATTGCCTCAGTGAAAGGTAATCTTTGCTTCAGTAGATATGGATTTAGAGATCATTTCCTTCCTTTAAAAATCAAATTATATTGCTTTGGCATGTGCTCGACCTAGGTTCCTATCCAGCCCTCCACTGCATTGAAGAAGGAGTCGAGAGATGATAGACCTTGAAGAGCTTTATTTAAAAAAATGTTTTAAATTTTTATATGTATATATGCAAGTTACATGTAAATATTGCCTTAACTAGTTAGCCTCTATCACCAGAGATAGCTAGAATCTTTTCTGGTGAAAAAAGATATATTTTGTAGTCATGTTCTCATATTATACTTATATATATGAATATTAATATCAGAATGTAAATAAACATGTATATAATTATACAAATATATAGCATAAGGCACATTTATTATATTATATGTAATTTATAATAGATTACTATAGTAATTATATGGTAATTATCCAAAGACATAATAATTAAAATGAAAACACATTTAAAAATCCTCTGAGAGAATTACACACACATATATATACTATAATAGACTTCTAAATTTATAGATAACTGTAATTTTTTATATTTTTGGATGACTACTATATAGTCAAGTCCAGTTATTTGTATTTGTGTCTTCATTACACTGTTGAATTACTACCTAAAAACTCAGCAAATCTGTCCCATTTTGTTGGCCAATATAATGACTGCCCTTTAACTTAAAATATAGAATTATAAAAAATGACAATTATCTATATGCCTGTATGTAGTTTCTTTTAAGCTGTTACATAAAACAGACCCATAAAAATATTAAGATTTGAAAGCTGTCCTTTAATTTCTTAAGTTAGTACTTCTAAGCTTGGATATCACGTTCCTGTGTTAAAGAAACACTACTTTATGAAATCTGTTATCATATGAACAATATAACTTTAATGAAAATTTAATAAAAATTCCTAAATAAAAAAACTAAGTAATTGAAGGAAAATAAGCTAAGTACAAGATAAAAAAAATTATAGGACAATAAAAATGTTTTTTTTTTTAATTTTATTATTTTTATTTTATTTATTTATTCCCTTTTGTTGCCCTTGTTGTTTTATTGTTGTAGTTATTATTGGTGTCATTGTTGTTGGACAGGACAGAGAGAAATGGAGAGAGGAGGGGAAAGACAGAGGGGGGAGAGAAAGATAGACACCTGCAGACCTGCTTCACCACTTGTAAAGCGACTCCCCTGCAGGTGGGGAGCCAGGGCAATAAAAATGTTTTTTAACTTGAACACTAAAATGTAAATAAAACTTAGAAATAAAATGGCTATATTTCTTCTAAAAGAAGACAAAAATGCATTTTTCTATCATCTATAAAGGTCTTGGTATTTCCTCATAAATCAACAGTAATTTTATCTTCTTTGTTTTGAATAACTCCAAAATGGTTTTGCAGGCCATATTAACAATGTATGTTCCTGCTCTCAAGAATAACAACTGCTCTCATCTGTAATATATTTATCTGTGAAATGTCTGTATAACAGTCAAATATTTTCTTTGAGTTCCCTGACTTCTCTCTCTCTCTCTTTCAGGTGTTGCAAAATTTGAAATGCATTACATGAGTTATCTAATAAACCTGATTCTTTTCCAAATATCCCAGCAGGCTGCCCTTTTCCCATAATGCCAGCCAGATGGCCTTCAACCCACATGAAGCTATTAGAAACACAATAATATTCCTAAGGTCCTTGTTCCATCAACTCTCTCTTCTTATGTTCAGTTTATTCCCTCCTATCTTATTTACTGAATTCAGATGAGATGGAGGGAAAACTTTATAGATCCACAGGCTTAAAGGGAGTCTTACTATCTTTGTGAGTTTCTATAGACTTCTCTCTCCTAGAAATAAAAAACAGAAGATTATGGGTTATAAAATATCACTGGCCAACAAGACAAGCTAAAGGCAAGTCTCATGGTTTAAACTAAACAAATTTACTTTGCTGACTTTTTCTTGTATACTGAATTTACTGCCATTTAAACAGCTAGTATCACTGCAAATTTAAGTGAGTGCCCAAGACAGCCTCACCTCAATATATTTCCCATCACACAAAAAATACTCTTCAAAACCTATAGTTTTGAAAAAGGTAGGAAGGGGGAAAACAAACTATAACACAATGAAAATTCAGCATTGAAAATTTTCTGTCACTGGAATGAAACCTGTATTGAGTCAACATCATTGAGCTCAGGTTGCTCTTGACCCAAGGTAGTGCAGGTAAATTATATAGGAAGGGAGTGTAATCTGTCTGTGACATCTGTCACCCCACTGATCACCAGGGTTGATTTCACTGGTTCAGTGGAGATCCCCTTCCACTCTCACTGCTCTATGCATTTCCCTCCTCAAACTACACGTTTGATTGAAAAGGAAGACTTTCCCCAAATAAAGACAAACCAGTCTT
Organism: Erinaceus europaeus; assembly: GCF_950295315.1. Lineage (NCBI taxonomy): Eukaryota > Metazoa > Chordata > Mammalia > Eulipotyphla > Erinaceidae > Erinaceus > Erinaceus europaeus. The sequence continues at coordinate 58,357,597 of NC_080164.1, forward strand.
TAGTTGAGGGTATGTGAGTAGATGTGTTCCTCTGCTAGAACCTCCAGACAAGTTCTCAAGGTAAATTGTATGACAGCTTAAAAGTCCCTTAAGATCTACATTTCTTTAAATAAATAAGGGAGTTTGATAATGCAAATTTAGTAACATGTCAATACTTAGTAAGTCTGACTTTCTAGTAGCTAGACGTCTCTACAGATTTAAGTACTCTAAGGAGTACTTAAGAAGGAAAGAGTTTATATCGAGGTTTCGAGAACTCACCTTTGTCTTTCTTTCTCATTCTGCATTCATGTCCACTAGTGGCAAATGAAAGTAAAGTGTACATAGATAAATGACCTAACACACACAATTATGCAATGTTGCAAGAGAAGCTAGTGGAGGTAGGTGCAAAAAAAGAGTCCAAAACTTTGCTACAATCCTAGTAACTAAAAATTGAACTGGATCTAAAATCATAATCATACAGATGGACTAGCTTTTGTCATTTGTTTTTAAAACTGTTCATGAGCATAAAAGCCAACAATCAACAATTTCTTGCATTGGCCTACGCATTGTGGGTGTTGTTACAGTCCATTTGTTAATATATAGTGTTCATATTAATAATAGCTAATTATTTGGCAAAAATAACCAATAATCCATTTTTCCTCAATCTCCATACTTTAAGTGGCTTGGAAAAGAAAAGATGAATCTCACACTTTCTTTCCTTAATGAATTATATAGATTCAGAACTAGACCTTTTGATGTAAATTGAAAACATTTTTTTTCACTGTTTAGTCTTTAAATGTTTAAAGGAAAATGTATATATCCTACTTTCTACTTAAAATCAGATACAAAATTACAAATTAATACTTTGGAAGAATAATTAATTTTATTGATCAAGAAATAAATTATTACGATTTATTTGTAATTTGTCCTGGTAAGCAGCTTTGGGTTAATTCTCTTTCAGCAACTCCATGGTTTTTGTTTGTTTTGCGGGGGTTGCAGCAGGAGGTAAGGAAACATATAGACTGGCCAGGTCACAAGAATAGATGGGACCCAAAGGGGGGTGAGGGGGAGTCTATATAGAGAAAGAAAAGAAATGGGTCTAGAATAGAGCCCAAGGAGGACAAACTCATAGAAAGTGCCTGCAGGGGAGTCGCTTCACAAACAGTGAAGCAGGTCTGCAGGTATCTGTCTTTCTCCTTCTCTGTCTTCCCCTCCTCTCTCCATTTTTCTCTGTCCTATCCAACAATGGAGACACAATAACTACAACAATAAAACAACAAGGGCAACAAAAGGGAATAAATAAAGAAAGAAAAAATTACAAAAGAAAAGAAAAGGCCTGCAAGGCTGGGAATATGGATTGACCTGCCAACACCCACGTTCAGTGGGAAAGCAATTACAGAAGCCAGACCTTCCACCTTCTGCACCCTATAATGACCCTGGGTCCATACTCCCAGAGGGATAAAGAATAGGAAAGCTATTATGGGGGAGTCGGGCGGTGGTGCAGCGGGTTAAGCGCGAGTGGCGCAAAGTGCAAGGATGGCGTAAGGATCCCACTTTGAGCCCCAGGATCCCCACCTGCAGTAGAGTCGCTTCACAAGTGGTGAAGCATGTCTGCAGGTGTCTATCTTTCTCTCCCCTTCTCTGTCTTCCCCTTCTCTCTCCATTTCTCTCTGTCGTATCCACCAACAATGACATCAATAACCACAACAATGTTAAACAGCAAATGCAACAAAAGGGAAAATAAATACATACAAAAAAATTTTTATAAAAGGAAAGCTATCAAGGGAGGGGATTGGTTATGGAGCTCTGGGGGTGGAGATTGTGTGGAAATGTAGCAAAGTCATGAAAATAAGTTGAGGAATACCTGTGACTTAAAGCAACAGAGCAGTTAAGCTGAACTTATTTAAAATTCTTTGTTCTCAAGCAGAATAGAGCAGTAGCTAACAGAGACATGACAAAGAAGGGAGTTTATATATTTTGTGTATGTGTGTAGAGATTTTCTCTATATGAAACAAACGTAGCTATATTTATAAAGACAAAGATCTTACAGACATGGAAGGCTCAAAAAGCTGAAACGTAAAAAGAGTTAAATGAAAACTTGTAATAGGAGTATGTCAATAAAATGAATTGATAAAATTCATACATTAACATTTGTGGGCTCAATATCTGAAAAAGATAAGGCCTTTTTGTCAAGTATGCCTGCAGTATGATTCAATTACTAACTGTAATTTTAAATGATTTGCTTAAATATAATCAGGCTCAATTTTTTCATATCTATAAAAAAGATAATATAATTTTCCTACCAGATGTTTTTGTTGAATAATAATAATGATTACTTACTGTTTATGAACCATAAACCAAGCCTGTGCATCTTAGTCACATTAACTATTAGACTTACTATATATATATAATGTTAGAGCAGTACATATGTAGGGCATAGTAATGGAATTTGAGTGTTTATTCAATACTTCCCAGAAGTGGACTTAAAACTCACTTAGACTATAGCATTCTCTTTCTAAGTTGGAATGCCCCAAGTGCAGACAAGTGGGTTCCATAAAAATTTTCCTGGGTTAACACTCACAAGTCATGTGAAGTATCTATTTTAATATGGCCTCTTAAAATTTGTATAAGCTTTTGTAATTCTTTTTTTTTTCTGGCAAGGTCAATAATGTGTTATTTCTTTATTTGCTACACTTAAAATATTTTTACTGAAGTGTTATTTGTTAAGACACTATATATACATATATTGCAGATGTATGGCATTACAAATCAAAACCTCTTTATACTATATTATGTGTAATACTGAAGCCTAGTTTCTATTCTTCACTATACAAGTGACTACTTTTATCTACTTTATTTTTCCTTTCTGTGGAGAAAAATGAGAAACCATAACATGTTCGGTTTTAGGTTCTAACATTAAATATAATATGCTTTTATGCAAATTATCTCTAAAACAATAATGGTTAGCACCAAATAATGGCATTGCTTGCCTTCAAACATCATGGGATAAAAGGTGCAAAGTTCTGTTTACCAGGTCTTCTGCAATCCTGCACACTCAAGAGTCTTGTGTCTTTCTTATATTTCCCAAAGTGTGGGTTCTCACTACCCTGATAGTAAAATAGAGCTAAATATTTTTATTTTACTGTAACAAAGAAAATAACAATCGTTTACTGAGTATTTGGAATGTTTTCATCACTGTGTCAATCTATTCTCTCTCTATATATATGTATATATGTATATATATCTATATATTTACAAATATATACATACATTTTTTAAAAATCCATCCAACTCAATAAGAGTAATGGTTAAGGTGACAATGAGGATTTCTTTGCTATGAGACAGAGCTATATGGGAGCTGTCCAAGCAGAGGCTTGTCCCTGTCACACACAAGTAGGGCTCTGCTTGTCAAGCAGGTGGGGGCTGTGCCCTATGTGGAGTGCTCATCCCAGTCCTCAGAACACAAGGTCAGGATGTCTTCTAATTGGCCATCATGGCCTCCTTGGGCTGTGGCCATAGGCAGCTTCATCAAACTGACTTACGCAAGTGACTGCAGCAATCTGCCCAGCTGACAAGACAGCCAGACCAAGGTCAGGGACCAAGGGCAAGCTGCACAAGGATGGAGACAAGAGCTGCAACCTCAAGTGAGGGGCCAGGAGATGGGGATCAGTTGGAGGTGAGAGGTGTTGTGTTGGGGAACTGGCATCAAGCAGTAACCTTGAGTCTCAGCATATAAAGGGTGCCTTCCATCTTCACCACTTGTCTCCATGTCCTAATCCTGGTTTCCTTCCCCATGGAAAGTGACCACTCTATGAACTTCCCTTCTCCTCTGCTTTCACTTCTCCAGCTGTTTTCTCTCATCCTAACCCCTAGGCAACATACACTAAATTACAAAGCAAGTTGAGAAGCTCCCATCCCATCTCTCTACCTGTCCTAGCCCCTGCCTTCCCCCAACAGTTCCCAAACAATGCCCAGGTCCAAGGGAAAAAAAAAAAAAAAATATATATATATATATATATATATATTACATATAATACACATATTAATCTGAACCATAACTCTAAGCTATGTACCATGATTATATCACTTTTTCAATGAGTTCTATGAACTATAGATTTGTTAGTCTGCTTAGTTCCTTTAATATGAGTCACCCAACTAATAAGTGAATAGTATTATTATTTACTTGCTTTTTATTTTATGCTAGTTCTGCCTCTGATATATCACCACTATGTAAAGACTATAAAAATATCTCTCTTAGCAAAGAAATTCTCATTGTCATCTTAAACATTACTCTTAGATAGATTTCTTTAAATGAATGTAGTAAGTTCAGAAAACCACCACTGGACCTATCCTTAATGGAATCCAGATCTTTATTTTTACCACCCAGCCGAAGTCTATAATCCTTTGTACTTAGAAGATAATTCTGCAAATAGTGAGTAATTTCAATGATATTTGTAAATACATTGATTCATGGCCCCAACACTGGTTTTGAAATAATGGTTTGAAGCACACAAAGAATCTTGTTACATTTCTGAAAAAACTTGAAAATATACATAATGAACCAACAAAAATAGCATTAAACATTTTTAAATAACACAAAATGAAGGCACTCCATAGAAATGCTAAGAATTATCGGGACAAATAATACAGTACATTTGAGTGGTAAGATGTCTAAGAACACTAGATATCTTTTAAAAATATATATTGTTTATCCACTGAAAATAAAAAGAAAAATTGTGATTTCAAGAACTTTGTAAACAAAAAGGAACAAAAACTTAAACAACTCCTAAAATCATGTATATACCTATATCACGGGGAAATATTTGAGGAGTAAGTTAAACATTCACATAAAGTACTTGTCCTATAGTAACATATAGTAATCACTGGCAAAATTTCATTAGTGGTATTGCTTTAATTTGTATTTCTTAACTGATAATACCTAAATCTTCTTTCAGGTTTTCTTCTTTGTCTGTTTTCTATAAAGGTATATATGTATTTTTGCTTATTGAGTATACTTCCATAATTTATTTTTGAAAAAAAAATTCAATAAGATCTTCTTACCTCTATTCTTCATTAGGTGAATGTCCATTTCCACAATCTTATCTTATTTTATTTATAAAAGGACCTACACCACACCTATGGACATCTAATCTTTGATAAGGGGGCCCAAAGGATTAAATGGAAGAAGGAGGCTCTGTTCAATAAATGGTGCTGGGAAAACTGGGTTGTAACATGCAGAAGAATGAAATTGAACCACTTTATCTCACCAGAAACAAAGGCTTAGCACCCTTTGCACTACCGCTCAACCCCCATGAAGTTGATCACCATTTACAGATATATAAATCCCCATTAATTTTTCTCTATGCAAATCATAGGATGCCATATACATATTTCTGTGTCTGTTTATGTCCTCCTCATTGGTCTCTTTTTTTTTCAGAAATTTCCTAGAAAATCTTGTTGATTTTCATATGAATTATACAATCAACTTGTCTAGTTTTAGGGGATAAAAAGACTTGGTATTTTTACCGAAATCATGTTAAATTTTTAAGTAAATTCAGGGAGGATTACCATCTTAATGATGTTCATCTTTTCTATCCAAGAAAATTTTATGCTTTTCCATTTGTTCATACAATCTTTTGTGGCCTTAAACAGTATTTTTACATTTTCTTCATATAAATTTTAAATTTTATGGTAATTTCTTTCCTATTAGTTTTATATTTTCATTATTACTGTAAAACAGATATTTTCTTCAATTTTAAATTTTAGTTTGCTGTTTATAAACAAAAAAAATTTTGACATATGTATATTAAGTTGGTATCTGACAACTGAATGGTTTATTGTTGTAGTATTTTGAATTGATTTTCTTGTTTTTAAAAGCACTTAATTATGTGATTTCCACAAGCAATGAGTTGGAGGAAAAGGAAATCAAGAAAACAATCTGATTTCCAGCTGAACCAAAAAAGATAAAATAGCATAGACTAAAATTAACAAAGGCAGTGGAAGACATGTACAAGGAAAACTATAGGATGTTGTTAAAAGAAGCAGATGGCATTAAGAAGTGAAAGGATATTCCTAATTATGGATTGGAAGAATGAGCATAAGAATACAAGTAAAATGAACATCTTACCTAAAACAGGAAGTGACTTGAGATGGTCACTAGAAATGTTTCATTGATGTAAAGGCACTAGAACTTTGGTTGTGGTGTGGTGCTTTCAAAATTCTTTCTTAATCTTTTATTCTTCTTTTAATTATAAAGTGTTTCATTGCATTGGTTTGGGTTTACATTGTTTGGAATTCTTAGAGATTTCTGAGTATCTGTCTCCTTCTTAAGTTTGGGGAAGACGTCAGCAATTATTTCTTTAAGTAAGAATTATTTTGAATTACTATTTTTAATTTTTTATTTATAAAATTTTTTTATTTATACAAAACCATAGGATAAGAGGGATACAACTCCACACAATTCCCACCACCAGATGTCCATATCCTATTCCCTCCCCTAATAGCTTTCCTATTCTTTAATCCTCTGGGAGTATGGACACAAGGTCATTGTGGGATGCAGAAGGTGGAAGGTCTGGCTTCTGTAACTGCTTCCCCACTGAACATGGGTATTGACAGGTCAATTCTTACTCCTAGCCTGTCTCTCTCCTTCCCTAGTAGGGTGGGGCTCTGGGGAAGCACAGGACGCATTGATGGGGTTGTCTGTCCATGGAAGTCTGGTTGGCATCATGCTAGCATCTGGAACCTGGAGGTTGAAAAGAGAGTTAACATACAAAGTCAAACCAATTGTTGACCAATAATGGACCTAAAGGCTGGAATAGTGCAGATGCTCTATGCTACACATGAGGAAGATGGATCCTGATATTGGGGCAGCTTGGAATGTTCCTACTCATGACCATAGAATGTGAGCTCAGATCTACAGGGAGGCAGAGGTCACACAGGCTCCTAAGCTGAATATGGGCCCCAGATCACATCAAATCATTGGGGTTTACAATCACCAATATTTATACACTTTTCTCATATTTGGGAGCTACTCTCTTCCCTGATCCATCTTTCTGGTCCTTCTGCCAACCATGATATCATCTCCCCAGACAATAATTAGAATCCACCTGCATATCAGATTTCAGGCTCAGGCAAAGACAAAACAACAACAACAAAAAAACACTAGTATACCCATACACCCTTTGGAATATAACTAAAATATGCCTACTAGCTATATACAAAATGGAGGCCCCCCCCCAACTCTTCAAGTAAGAATTCTATCCCTTTCTCTCCTCAGACATTTCCAATATGTAGATGCCCCCTTAATTCTCATACATTATCTTAATTTATATAAATTCTCTTTTTTTATCTTTCTTTTTTTGGGAGTAGGGTGGGGTGGTATGGGATGCCAATTTTCTCTATCTTATCCTTGAGCTAATCATTTTGAACTTAAGAATGTGTTGCCCTACAATTTTTTTTTTTGCTGATGGTTTTATCTACTGTATTTTAAGTTCAGATATTATATTTTTGGTTCTATGATTTCAGTAAGAACATGTTTTTGTACTTTCTCTGACATTGTTATTGCTTCCTTCCATTAAACACATTTCAGTGAACATCCACAGGACAATTGACTTGAAGTTTTATTTAATAAGTTTTCGCATCTCTATTGATGTATAATCAGGTTGTCTGGATCCACTACTGTTAGTGACTTTCTCTGTTTTTTTTTTCTCTCTTTCTTGTGCTCTGTGAAATCATGGGGTACAGGCTTATTAGTGAGTAGGCCTTGGACACCAACAAGGAATTGCAGTTGCAAGTTCTGGCAGAAATTATAGTACTTGAGTTTGAGACAGTCTGAACCAGGGGTTCAATGTTCCCTGTGCTCAGCGGTCACCAGGTTATACTGGATAAGGATTCAGATCTGAAAGAAGTTTTTAAATTCATTCCCAGGTAACAGCCCATATACTCCAGTACTGGTAAGAAATAGACTCTGGCAGACTATGGGCTGGCAAAAAAGCAAGGCAGTCCATAGAACTTCCTCACAGGCTGGCTATACTTTGGGAAGACTGAGGGGCTCCTATAGACTGTAGGATCCTCTTGCTTTGACGGCAGCAAGTGTAGCCTGATGAGGCATGAGTCTGCGTATCTGTCATTAGTTAGCACTCTTAATAAATGTCTTTCAGTTCTCCAGTTAAATTTACTGATAAGTAAGTTTGGATAGAGCCCTCCCATAGATACCTTACCCAAGGGTTTGTAATTTTGAAGACTATGCTAATATGCTATCCACTAGTCCTGCCCTCATTAAGGTGCAGAGGTTATTAGTAAAGTTGCTACTATGATTCCTATTTGGTTTACTATACATAGTTTCTCAAATCTTGGAGCAATCCAATAAGTAAAAGAACATAACAGGATTAAGGTGCCAGCTGGACCCCTGCTCTTTTGATTATAGTTTCACATGACTGACATATGCTCTCATGCAATGTAGTTTGTTTGTTTTTTTCCTTGGGGAAGAACATCTCGGTGTCTTCACTGCCTTGATATTACCCATTTGACCGTTACTGTAGAAATATGACCCTCTGTTTTTCAACTTTATTCATTCATTGATTATTGAATGTTTGCTATAGCTTTGCTGATTCATTATTGAGATAAGGGGTAGATACAGGTCCACAGCAATTCTGTTCCTGCCTATTATTAAGACATAATGTTTTTAAACTTGTTTTAACGGTTACCTTTATTTTTTAGATTTATTATTTTTATCAAAGAGATAAATGACAGATTATTTCTCAGTTTTGGTTTGTAGTGATGTGAGAGGTTGAACCTGGAAGCCCTTGAATCTCTATATAGTGTTTCTGATGCATGTTAGTAGAAAGTGCCTGAGTTGGGGATGTTTTGCAGAGATCTATATGGAGAGCTAAGATACCATAGGCATGTATCAACAACTATACTGTAAACTATTCACCACCACCACCAACACTCCCAGTAAAATGAGAAAAAAGATGATAAAAACAAAAATCCAGGGCAGGACATATATTTCACCATTTCTAACTATCCCCAAAGAACTTCTCTAACAAATATATATATATTAATATATTAACATATATTAATATATATCATATATTATTTTTCTTTTATTTGACAGGGCATAGAGAAATTGAGAGGGGAGGATATAGGGAGAGAGAAAGACTGGAAATGCCTGTAACACTATTCTTTCTCCATTAAAATGAATTGCCACTTAAAATATATAATACATTTAGACTAAATTTAATTCCTGTAGACTAAATTTAATTCCTGAACTTATATTTTGTATAAGTTCAGGAATTAAATTTTGTATATGCTGAAATGTCTATTTTCTCGTGATTGTATCATTATCATTTTAATTATAACAGTTTTACATTGTGTTTAGTGCAACTTTACAATATTACTACTCTTTTTCAAATATAGTTCTCTTTCTATGTGTAAATTTATTTCTGAAAAATACTTGCCACTACAGAGATAATAATTCTCTTTATATATACTTTTAGGTATAAATAAAGGCAACCTCTTCTAATTAAGTCATTATTTGACAAATAACTTTACTTAACACAATACATCTAAGGAACTCTATATGACAGGGAAAACAAGGGTATATTAAAAAAAAACAGGGTGAGTCTATGAAAATTTAAAATAAAATGGTGAATGGCTTAGAACTATTTCCTTTACCTTCCTCTCCCCATTACCCTTCATTACAACATCACTTTATTCTTTCTATTAATCATCATGGTTTCATGGAGTAATAATGCCTTAATTCTAAAGTAAATGACATAGTCTTGAATCTTAGTATATATTATATGGTCCTTTAAATAAACTCTCCTAATAATTCAACTTTGTGAAAGACTAAGGAAAAATGTCTTATTGATGTGAGTAGACAATAAGAGCTGTGTAGCACAGATCACAAAATGCAATTAATAATATTTAATGCAACAAAAGACTACTGTCAAAATAAGCAATAACAAAATAATAATAATTAGAGACCAGGTAATAGTACACATAGTACACCTGTTAAGAATGCACATGTTAACATGTGTAAGGACCCATGTTCAAAACCCAGGTCCCTGCCTGCAGGAGGAAGCTTCACAAATGGTGGGATAGTGCTGTAGGTGTCTGTCTCATTTTCTGATCTTTCCCTTTCTGTTACTCTATATCTCTAACAAGTCAAAAAAAAAAGGAAAGGAAAGAAAAGAAAGGAAAAGAAATTAAAAGGAAAAATCACCACCATAGTGGTGGTAGATCTATTTTGCAAGCACCAGTTATATTCCTGAAGGCAAAATAATAATAGTAATAATAATAACAACAATAACAAAAGGAGTTATATTTTATAGTAGTATTTCATTGAATATCATTTATTGCCCACAGACTTGGCCAGCACTGTACAGAGTTTCAAATAGCAATTTATGGGTGGAGGTAAGATAGCATAATAGTTATGCAAAAGACTTTCATGCTGGAGCCAGCACTGGCACACCTGGTTGAGCATACATACTATAATGTTCAAGGACCCAAGTTTAAGCCCTCAGTCCCCACCGGCAGAGGGAAAGTACTGCAATTTTTTCTCTGTCCCTCTTCCCCTCTATCTCCCCACTCTCCCCTTGATTTCTGGCTATACCCAAATAATTAAGTCTTAAAATAAGTCTTAAAATAAGCCTTAAAATAAGTCTTAAAATAAGTCTTAAAAATATATTTTCATGCCTATGTTTCTTAAGCCCTATGTTCACTTCCCCCACCACCAAAAGTCATAGCTGTGGACTTCTCTGATAAATAAATTTTATCTTTATTTTTTTATTTTTAACTTTAAAATATCAATTTATTCATTTTCTTTAAAAAAAATTAAGTCGGGGCTGGGTGGTGGCGCACCTGGTTGAGCATACATGTTGCAATGCGCAAGGACCCAGTTCGAGCCCCCGGATCCCACCTGCAGGAGGAAAGCTTTTTGAGAGTAGTGGTAAAGCAGAGTTTCAGGTGTTTTTCTGTCTCTTTCCTTGTCTCTCCCTCCCTCTCGATTTCTGACTGTCTCTATCCAATTAATAAAGATTAAAAAAAAAAAGAAAGAAAAATTCAAAATTATAAAAAAAACTAGGTCTTTTCAAAATGTATTATTGGATAGAGACAGAGAGAAAATGGGAGAGGTAAACAGGGAAAGAGACAGAGAGACACCTGAAGCCTTGCTTCACCACTTGTAAAGCTTTCCCCTGTAAGTGGGGACCAAGGGCTTGAACCTGGGTTCTTGCGCATTATAATGTGTGTGCTTAACCAAGTGTACCACCAGCACGCATTTTACTTAATATCTCACAAACTTCCATGAGGTATCTTTATTACCAGGCTTCCATAAGTAAGAAAAGTTGAACTTAGGGAAGCTAAGAACTTGTGTAGGGCTAACATGGCATGGAGGTAGAGAAGAAGGAACAATCTCAATTCTGTCTAATATCATTGTCTTCATTTAACCTTTTCATTTAACACTTGAAGGAATTGCTCAGAGAAGTGAACATTTCAACAAAAATGTTGTCTACAGAAACTGGATACAATGTACAAACATATTGGGAGTTCAGGCATAAGTGGATTTTTCCAATTGCCCTTTGGAGTTTGCTTCAGGCTACCTAGGCATTGTTGGGTCCACTGCTGGTACGTGGCATCTTTCTCTCTTCTTCTCCAGTATAATGGAGTCACTACATAATGCTTGATAACAATGACCAACAAGTTTGTCTTAATTTATAAGATGGGTGGAGTCAAGGCACGAGATTAAGAAATTGCAAGTTATACAAGCCATCAGTCACTCCACCACCGAGATATATAGATTCCATTGTGTAAGACATTCTTAGAAAGCTTAGTAACTCCCCAGTAAAGTCCCCAAACCTAGATATAGTCCAGGTCCCCTGAGATAGAGCATAGGTTCACCCATGCCCATAAACTAGGGGAAAATATATATACCTGAAAGCAGAAGTACACAAGAGCATGCAGGGAATACCCCCAACACTTCAGCTGTACTATTACAGTCTTTAGGTCCATGATTGTTCAACAATTTGTTTGGCTTTGTATGTTAACTCTCTTTTCAGCCACCAGGTTCCGGATGCCAGCAAGATGCTGACCAGACTTCCCTGGACAGACGACCCCATCAATGTGTACTGGAGCTCTGCTTCCTTAGAGACCCACCCTACTAGGGAAAGAGAGAGACAGACTGGGAGTATGGATCGACCAGTCAACTCCCATGTTCAGCGGGGAAGCAATTACAGAAGCCAGACCTTCCACCCTCTGCAACCCACAATGACCCTGGATCCATACTCCCAGAGAGATAGAGAATGGGAAGGCTATTAGAGGAGGGGGTGGATGTGGAGATCAGGTTATGGGAATTGTGCGGAATTGTACTCCTCTTATTCTATGGTTTTGTTAATGTCTCCTTTCTTAAATGGAAAAAAAAAAAAAAAAGCTTAGTAAGTTATCAACAAAGCAAAGATTCCTGTCCTCCTGGAACTTGCATTCAAAAAGGGAAGCAGGCAAAAATCAGTAAACAGCACACTGGGTAGTAGTTTGGAAAGTAATAAATGCAGTGGAGAAAGGACAAGAGTGAGAAAGGTAAAAGAGTGAGAAAGGGGTTATGACAGGTAGGAAGTATTAAGAGAAATTCCATCAAAACAGCTTCTACCGTCAAAAATTTTCAAATAATTAGGATTTTAGAAGTGGCAGAAACACGTGCTCCATTCTAATTCATTTCCCTAGAACAGCACTTAAGTTCCTTAATGGCAGCATTGTCAACATCCTCATCATATCATTATTAGTAGTAGTTATAGTAGCAGTGGTGACTATCATTGATTATTCCGTCCTGACATGTCAAATACCGTGATGCAAACAATTTTACAAATATGATTTCATTTAGTTAGCATTTGTTTCATATTGTCTTTTCTACTTATCTTTAGTTGATGCTTTTGTATAATTTTGTCTGGTCCATTATAGAGAGTAATAACATGTCTCATAGCCACTTCCTTCATATTCCTCTTGGGCTTTGCACAATGCTAGGCCCTTAAGTACAGTGTACACAGAGCATAAACACTCAGAACATATGTGCTGATGACAGAAAAACAAATACAGATTCTCAGAAAAACAGTGTGAAGACCAAAAATATGCAGGGAAAACTCAAATGGCAGAAGCCTGTGTGCACAATACTAGGAAAGCTGTGGAAAGAAGGGCAGCCCGTGCTCAGCAGGCAAACAAAAGCAGAAGCATCGATGACCACCAGTTCTCTGCACTCCTACTTTCCTCCTGTTGCCATTTTCTTTTCTTTCCCCCCCTCCCACCCCTTTAGACATTTCATTTGCTGGAGATGCTGCTTGAACTGTTCCCGAGCAGTCTGTGTTCTCTCATAATTGATAAATGGAGGTGTTTTCCAATAACCTTATAAATCATAGCATGCAAATGGTTACAGTTGGGATGGAGAAGAGTGAATCTTCTAGGCTGCCACAAGTACTTAGAAAATAAAGAGTAAACCTTATAAATTACATAGCTAATTTTTAAACAAAATTTTCTGACTATATTAGCCATGAAATTACAGGAAAGAAAAAAACATCACTAAACACCAACTAGAGATAGTCCTATTTTAAAAGAACAAAAAGGAATGATGTATTCCAAAACAGTTTGTGATCATTAAATTACATAACCTGTTATGTTATATTCCTAAATAGCTCATTTTTTTTTCTGAATTATCCTGTTTGCTGCTTTGAGTTCTCTCAGAAGAAGGTGGAATATGAATCTTAATTTTTTTATTACATAAGAGAAAAAAAGATCACATGCCAAAGAGGTCAAAATATAAAATTGCTAGTGTATTTGTCACTATGAGATTTAAAGAATTAATATTAACATTTAAAAAACCATTACTTTGATAACAACTGAATCATCATTTTTAATTCAACACTTAACCTGCATAAGAGGGACTTCTTTAATTTTGTGAGGAGCTTTGTTAAGTATTAAACATTTCTAAGATTGTTTGCAGCCAGGAATTGTGGATTTTTGTATAGAGCATGCTACTGTTATGATTAAACCTAAAGAAAGCCAAATTAAAACTGATTTACTAAATAGGTTAAGGATAGCATACTTATTCACGATTTCAACCCTATTTCATGCTTAGACAGGCAGATCTTAATTATACACAAAAGAATACAAATGTTATTAGCATGATAATAATTATTTAGAAGATGTTCTCTTTAAAAAAAAATTAAACCAGTATTGTCATTCGTGCAGCTACATTTTTCAACAGAATGACAGCTTTGCTAGTCATAGATATGTTCAAAGTACATATACAATACTCAAAGCTGTACAGCAGACATGTTATCTACATGAGCTTGGATATGCAGTGCCAGCGACACACTGCACACTAATCATTATGTCCTACCCACAGTGCTACATGCAAATACAATCCTTTGTGACATTTTGTCAAATATTTTGAGGATTCAAAAGTCCTTATCACACCTTCACCCCCAAGTCCTCATCAACAATCAGGCACCCAAAAATCAGTTCCACGGATGACTTGGACACTAGCTAGTCACAAGCACAACACCGTGCCAAATTAATAAAAAGATAATTAAAGATTTGCATAAAAGTGGCTAACAGGCAGGGCACAGGCAGAGGACAGGCAAGGCAAAACTCAAGTTTACATTTGCCGCCTTGCTGAGCTGTGTACGGCAGAGGCAGCCCTGGGAAAAGCAACTTCACCCTGTATTTGTGTAGCAAGAGATGTAAACATTATATATAGTACTCAGCATATGACAGAACAGATAAATCAATTTAAAGGTCCTGCATTTGTAAAACCTACACCATGGGTCAATATCTATTGTCAATGAGCCCATATACGATCATCTTGAGAAAATGTAGAAATGTTTCACGACTAAAGAGTTGGCTACAGTACAAGCAATGCATTTTTGAACATTGATTTGCCAGAAGTGTATCTGTTGTCTGTTGCTCCAGGCTGGCATTTTTAATTATTTCAGGGACAAATGGATCAGTGATACACAGAAAATCTGTAGGGCTTCTTGTCAAATTAATAAAATAATAATGAAAGTAGTCATCTCAGACTGCAAACTGTCAAAAATCCTTGAGAGATCTATAGTAATCTACATGGTTAAATAAGCTAAAATGTTCCTGCATGCTATTTTAAATCCTAAGTGCAGGGACATAAAATAGATTGTATAGTGTCCATTGTATACAATGACACCTACTGTGACAAAACCCGACTATGTTTAATGACCTTTTTAAATCTTATACCTAGAGTCCATAAAAGCATTGTAATTCAGTTGTAAAACACACTTTAATAATCAAAATGCAGCTGTTAAAATAGCGTTGCTCATAATTCTAACTTGAGGCAATTTTTTTGTTTTTAATGCAGAAGAGCAGACCACAGTTTAAAATTCCTATGAGGTCACTATTGGCCATTACAGTGTTTTTTTGCAACTTAATAATAGATGTTTTAAAGTTTAAGTGCAGCCTCAGGCACTCATAAGCATTTATTACAAATCGCTGGTTGCCTCCCTTATGCAGAGAGGAATAACATTTACATACAGTAGCACGGATTAATAAGATAAAAAATTTGAAAAAGCCGTCAGTCAGGGAGCGAAACTGGTGCTAATAAAGCCCACTATATTCTTCGGAAATATCAAGCCGTCTGTTCCAATATTTTGCCATTCCCCATGAGGTATACAAATCCAAATCAGATAAGTCTCAAGCAATGCCAAAGACATGCTGCTCTGCTCTCCAGTGGCACCCGGCTGAATCTTTTATTTATCTTCAGAGCAATTGTACATTCTAGTATTCTAAAGACTGAAATAAACTGAACATCACTCATCAGAAAGTTTCATAAAGTGGGGCCCTTTCCTTCCTTGTTTGCTAAACCATGATTAGTGAGAAAAATGCACCGCAAAGTATGTATCATGGTAAGGAAATAAAATAGTAGGCATGGGACCTCTGTAAGCAAGGGCTAGTTAAATAGAACCACATCTTTCTGGAGTTTAAAATGATGCACACGTGAAATCAGACCTAGAGGAAAGAAAATTGCTTTTGGAAAGGGGTCCACAAGCCTTGCCTGCCTTCCGTTTGGAGTGGCGCAAACCTAAAGGTGCAGGGGAAAAACGAAAGCAAAATAGCACACATAATTTCACATGATGATTAAACTGCAAAGATCCTTGTTATAACAAATCACTGTGTCACTCTCCCAAACTGCAGCATAGCAAAACTGAACATAAAATCATTTCTCCCCCTCGGAACACTGCTAATTAAAAAGTACAACCGTTAGTGTTCTGACTGGGGATGAGGCTGCCCATTATTCCAGCCCAAGTGAACATTGATAAAAGAAATTTATTTATTTATACATAATTATTATTGTTACCCTACTGAACAGTGCTGGGGATTTAGAGAAATGAGATGCCACGATTCTAATTTTTCTTCAAGAAGTCTGCCATATTAACTCCATTGAATAATTACTGAAAAGTAATACACTCGTGTAATATTACCTTATGCAAAATTGCATTAATCAAAAAGTGAGCCTGCTGCAATCAAGTAATTTGGGGTGGGGAAGGCATACATGCATAGCATATTTTCCTCAGGTCTTATTTTCCTTACAGCAGGGTATTAGCTAAGAGTTTTGTAGCTATGATCCCATGAAAAAAAGGAGGTATAAAATCAAGAGATGGGGCTGGGTAAATGCAACCCTGTTCTTACATACAGAGGGCCACACTAATGGCAAAGGAATGACCGCCTCCTCCACTCCTCTGATTTTACACAATAAAACAAATCCTGCTTGACCTCTCCAAGGAGTCAGACTATTGTTCTCCACAACAAGAAGAAGTAAATGTAGAGCCTTAATTACACCCAAGCCCCTTTACAGAACATGGGGTTATGTATAATATGAAATGAACAGTTTCCTGTTGTGGTAGGCTTGCTTCAGAAATTAAGGGAAAAGCATATACCAGGGGCAGATTCTTCCAGGTGTGCATGAAACATGGCAAATTAGTAAGAGTTCTTATGCATACATAATGTCTCATAAATACTAGAGTCCTAACAGTACTAATGCAAGTGTAATCATTTTTATAGCCTTTTGTCTTGTAAATTTTGCTGAGAAGAGTGGTGATGCCTCTCAGATTAGAATCTAGTCCTGTGCAATCACAGTAGACTAAGTGGTTACTGCTCACTAAAGAAATGCATATTATTTCTTTATTTTTAAAAGGCCCGATGGCAGGGTGACCAGCTGGACTGCTGGTTATTTTTGTTGTTGTATTCTTCATAGTGGTCATGGCTGTAGAGTGTGGTTTCTTCCACCAATCTCTCCCAGGCTAGCTGTGAATAGTGCCCATTTTGAGATTAGGAGATTAGGTTATTCATCACTTGAGATGTTCCCCGCTGTGCTGCTACTATCAGAGCGCAGCCAAATCAAAACATCTCTGGAAGGCATTTCAGAATAATTGAATGCATCATAATTTCCCTATTAATACATATCTCATATTACAGATTATGCATGAAATGTTCACATTATCTGTTACTTTTTGTTAACGTCTTGCTCCTTGCCAGTAAATTTAATACACAGAGTGAATCAGCATGCTATGATGAAGGGATAGGTTACTGATAGTCATTTTTTTTTCTGGATTCAGTAGAAAATTAAAGTAAATCAATCATTTCATTGCCCCACTGGAATGGCTACAAGGGCATGTTGCTAAGCAAATGGTAATTTAAATGTACTGTGTAATTTTTCTATGTAATTTACTGAAGGCAGATTTTATTTCTCAGTTAATATCAGATGCTCTTCATCTGTTAGTGCATGATGTATCCCTGATAGGCAAATTATTAATCTATGTTGTAATCAAATGCTGTAGTTTAACAACTGGTCATATAAGCACTCTAGGAGTTAAATTCTGTACCCTGTGAGAATGTGACTTTAGTAATACCTGAAAAAACACAAGTGATTAGATCAATCCACTTGTATAAAATGCATGCACTAAATTCTAATAAAGAAGTAGTCAAAGTAAATTCTAATAAAATTTAATGGAAATGTCCATATCTCATAACAAAAGTTATATTAAGTATTTTCAAATTAATTATAGATTTAGATTTTATGAAAGTACTCTAACTCTGGAAGGAAATCTTTTTTATGTTTTAAGATTCTGGCAAAATTTTAAATGTATTAATCAAGCACATAAGTAAGCAGTGAATGAAATACAGTAAACATTTTAAGACAACAACATGTTAGCCACGATGAAAACACATCCTAGTAAACATATTCAAATAGCAGATAAATATTTTTATTTAAAAATGCTCACCCTGAATATCAGGGCACTTTTAATTCTATATAAAAAATCAAAAGTTCCATATTTTAAGGCATAAAAGAATCCCTATTTGATGATACTCATTATTTTTATGAAATTAAAAATATAAAGAAATAGGGTTCCATTTAACCTTCAGGTTGCTAAAGTGGAGGCAAGATTCTCCTGCTGCTGGTGTACAAAATGTATTATTGTCATTAATGAAAAAGTTAATGGGCCATTTTCTTATATATCAATTTACATTTTACAATTTGAGTATACAAATGATATGTACAGCAGAGAGCTGATTATTTTTGCTCAAGGAAATAGTTTTAATGTGTTTTTATGGACATCAAATGTTGTGAATAATGATGCATCCACAGAATGCAAATAGGATGACAGCTCTTGGGCTGTGATCAACAGTCCTTGGATAAAAGGTCTGCTGGGACAATAATGTTATGTAGAGGGCCTGAACAGTAAAAAATGGGAAACAAGGAGGGCACTAGGATATTTGAAAGGTAGATCAGCAGATAGGAATTGGAGTGTGTCACATACACACACACACGTATCAAATAATACTCTCAGTTTGAAGAGAAAAATGGATTTAAAAGTGTACTGTTGGTATAGTAGTGAATTGCAGACAGAATACATATTGCTTAATCTTATTGATAAGCTCAATTTTTGAAATGATACAACTCACCATATGCGAAATATATTTGAATAGTATATTGATGCTACAGTCCCAAATCACCTTAGGTTTATTCTCATGTGTATCACTTGCCTTAATTTCTTCTCCCCCCCCCCTGATTTTTATTAGTGATTTAACAGGGTTTTATCAAATACTAAGATTTCAGCAGTAAATTTTTGAAGCCATATATGGTCAGTGTAAATCACCACACCTATTAGTGCAGGCAAATAAAAATGTCTCCAGGAGTACTATACAACAGAATTCTTTCAAAAAGATATTAAAAAATAATTTCTTGAGCCGACATATCCATGCCTATCAATTCCATGAATTATTTCCATTTTCTAAAAGGCAGGTCAGGTCTACTGTGAGATCACAAATAGAGTCCCTGAGAACAGTCATGACTTAGTGGGCACTGAAATTTGGGGCAGGTGGCATTTCCATGATTCACCCTTATGTTCTACCCCAACACATCCAGATCTGTAAGGAACACTGAATGTCTTAGGTATAGTTACAGTCACATACATCCACTCACCTGCTGTTCTAGAAGTGACCTCAATTTCAAATCAATCAATTTCTGCCTGAGACTGGAGGACTACATTACAGTCCTATGAGCAAACGTGCACGTGCACACGCACACGCACACGCACACACGCACACACACACACACACACACTTGGACAACACTGGCAGACTGCCAAGACATCTGGATGGGAGTGAAAAGTTCAGTCAATCATTCATTTCCCTGAGTTTTTAGGAATGAGGACTCAGTATTGTCCCACCGATGAAAATTCACTTTAAAAACAATTTTAAACAAGAAAAAATAGAAATGAGACTATTACCTAATTTGAAAAGAAAAAAAAAAAACTGGATAGTAGCATTCTAGGTGACAAGATACAAATTAACTTTAAAAATGCTTAGGAGAATATGTGGATATAAATCAAAATGTCTCACAAACACGTCTTTACCTGTTTTGCATCAATCTGAAGGAAAATGAGGCCACAGACAGAAGAAAACATGATCCAAAAATGGTACCCATTATCAGCTACAGCAAGAAAAATTAAAGGTAAATGAGGAAATTATGTATTAGTTCATATTTTACCGAAAAAGAAGGATTTTTCAAACCAGCAATGATGCAGCAAGACCAGAAAAGTATATCATGCCTTCAGTATATAACAAGAGACTGTTGAATGTAAAGAAATACCAATTCATACGTGAATATAAATAAGAAATCTAATGAAGATGGACAACTTGCTTTTTATGATGTAATACAGTGGAAGCAGAAATGCATTGTTCTGAAAGTTCAGTATTATCAAATCCTTCATTTCTTTCTCTTTCTTCCTCCCTCCCTCCCTCTCTTTCTTTCTTTCTTTCTTTCTTTCTTTCTTTCTTTCTTTCTTTCTTTCTTTCTTTCTTTCTTTCTTTCTTTCTAACAGTACAAGAATAGACAAACTGGCAAAGCTGTGCTCCAAGATTTCTTTCTTGTACATTACTTTCACTACTCTCTTCCCTGCTACCTAAAAGTTTATCTTTAAGTGTTGACTTTTAGTCAAAAGTAAACAAAGTGCCCTGAGCTATTACTGCCAAAACAAACAAATGTAAAATAAGGAAAACTACTACAACTCCACAAAAATGAATCCCTTCAAAAATTTCTTCCTCTAAACAAGTGCAATTATAAATCACAGGGAACGAGAGATCAATATGTTTATACTAAAATCTAGATAACTGGAGTTATTTGAAATTTGAAACACTGAGCATAAAAATAATTAAGTTTGGGGAGGTTCCTAGGAAGTTATTTAAGCTCTCAAATATTACTTCAAAGAGTATCATTCCCACCATCCTCTATGCTAAACAAAGTTACTACTTTAACTTTTTCCTCTCATCTGGAAATCAACATGCCTACATACTCTTAAATCTGAATTCATATTCTCTGCCAAAATACAGCATCAGTGCCTTTAGGCACACATAGGAAATGAAGTGGGTTGGAGTTGCTATCGTTAGTTTTCCTATGCATAACTAAATGCTGAAGATTTAACTGGCCACACATGTATCTGAACCAAGTGAACAATAAAGCTTTTTTTCTTAAAAAAAAAGAAATCAATCTGTATGGTTTCTTTTTCCTTTCTTAAAGTACATATCATTATGTTCTTAAACCCCAACATGTAAGCATAAAGAATGTGTTAAAATATGCAACATTTTATTGCAACAGGTCATTCGGTTAGCAGAATTTAATTGCATAGTACTTTTAGTATAACTGAATAAACTTTTACAATATAGTTTAGAATTTTTCAAATATATTTCCTCTATCTGATTATGAAATAAATAAATAAACAAGCATGCCAATGAAACCTTAGTACTTTGTCAAACTTAGGGAAAATAGGACAAATAATATAATAGAAAAAAAATAGTTTACTTTCCAGTTTAGATATAGATACCTCACTCTGGCTTTGTCTATAAAGAAAGTGGAAGTGCTCCAACAAAATTAGGAATAACTTGGAAAAAAAAATCCAGCACTCAAAATATTTTCACTCAGAAATTCAAAATATGATGAAATAACTGGTCTTAATCACTTTAAAAAAATCATCATTTTAATAAGTATCCAATGTTTTTCCATAGACAATCTAGAAAATTAAAATAATCAAAATATCAAAGATGCTCATTATTATAAAACCTAAAAATAACTTAAAATATTTATACCTTAATGTTTTCCAGTTCTTATATATGTTCCCTCACTATCCAAAAATAGGACACTCCTTTCTGATATGATTTGGTAAAAGTGATTTTTTTTTTATTTGGGAGGCACAGGAATGCTCAAAAGTCGTCCATATAATATTATTTTGAGTCTGGCAATAGTATTCCCAGACTCAAAATAATCTGGAGGAATTATTAGAAATAATAATTTCTAATTATTATTAGAGAAAGCATGTACATAAACACACATACATTTAACATATTGTAGCTAGCATGTTCTTGTTTTTTTACTTAACACTATGGAATAAGATTTCTAGTTTATAACTGGTATTTTAAGACACTTTTATTTTAGGAATTTAAAAAAAAATTTATTTATTTCCTTTCGTTGCCCTTGTTTTCTTGTAGTTATTATTGTTACTGATGTTGTCCTTGTTGGATAGGACAGAGAGAAATCGAGAGAGATGAGGAAGATAGAGAGGTGGAGAGAAAGAAACCTGCAGACCTGCTTCACCGGCTGTGAAGACTCCCCTACAGGTGGGGAGCCAGAGGCTTGAACCGGGGTCCTTAGGCCGGTCCTTGCGCTTTACGCCACATGAGCTTAACCTGCTGCTCTACCGCCTGACTCCCTTAAGATACTTTTTATTAATAAACACAAGTTTCTTTTTAAAACATATGTTTATTTATTATTGAGTAGAGACAGAGAGAAATTGGGGGGAAGAGGGAGACAGAGAGGCACCTGTAGCCCTGCTTCAACACTCATGAAAAGCTTTCCCCTGTAGGGGATGAGGGGTTTGAACCTAAATCCTTGCACTGTTATGTAAGCGCTTAACAGGGTGCGCTACTGCCCAGCCACAAAACATAATATTTCAACTGGATGCAGTACAATCATTTTGCTTTTCGAGAGTGAACTTTTATTTTTTGATAGAAAATAAAGAAGTCAAGGCCTAAAGAAGTTTTAAAAACTCAGTATCCCTTACATCATCTCCATGTCTGGCATCAACCAGCATTCTTATTTAACAATGAACTTAGGATCACAGCTGGAAAGCCAAAGCTCCTGTTGTGTCTGTGGTCTCAGACTGTAAGAGTACTTAACCAATGAAGTAAACAGAGGTTGTCCATATCTAGGGGGTCAGAGCTAGCTTCCACAAAAGACAAAAGGCTTCCAGAACAAAAGACTATCTTGCAAATCTCAAACTTTCTCTTTGAGGCTATTCTCCAGGACACTGAAGCAGTACAACAGGCAGGAACATTTGTGGCTACATTTTGTAGCCAAATGAAAAATACATTAAAAGCATCTCACAAAAATGGATCAAATCAATACAGCAAATAAACACTTCTCTTCAGCACTCAGCAGGTACAGCCTTATTTTCCCGACATTCTAAAGTAAATCAGCAATTTATCTTGAAAAATAAAAGGAATATTTCACCACAGATTGACTGCATTTAATAAAATGCAAGCTCTCTTGCCCAGACAGAGAAAATCTGAAATCAATAGTCAAATTCTCCATCTTCTTTTAAGTGAGAGAAACTAACATCTAACTTTATTGTTGTCCCATGAATTATCCCATGGTTCTTCATGTTGTGGCAAGAACCCTGCCAATTCTTCACTTGTCAGGCAAAAGACAAAAGGACAGGAAATAGATCAACGAATAATAGTCTCCTCTGGCAAACAGACAGATTAAAAAGAAAAAGAATTTCCTTATGAAGAATATACTCACCAACACTTGAAACACATTGTTAGAAAGTTAGGCTCCTTTTTAAAATTGAGTTTCCCCTCAAATGGATTTTTTGTAGCACTTTATTTTTTAAAGAAAGCCATGCAGTGTTTAATTAGTTTTAAAACATTTTTTTAATAAGGGAGTTTAATTTATTGCTTTAGTCACCATGGCTCAAGTGCTTTTAAACTGGCACCAACTGGACATTCAGGCAAATAAAAAACTATGGGCAAAAGGTTTTGATTCCAACAACCACAGGGAATGCCTCTGTCAAGTGAGCTTGGAAAGAAGAACATCATTGAAGGGCCAGAGTTTCCTGGCCTTCTCTGTTGGTTGGGATTTGCACGTGCAGAAAGGTCCCAGGGCAAAATTTGTGGCACTTCGGTGCCCCCTTGTGTCCAATTTGGCACCAGCATGAATTACACCAGGTCTATGTCGAAAGTGGAGCAGAAATTTTGTTAAATGCCACAAGAGTACAGGGTGAGGTGGAGAAGAACTGAAATGTTCTACCTCTGTGTCTGTGACAAAGGGAGCTGCTGGGGGTGAGGATTTTCATGTCACTTATTTCTACAACTCTTCCGATGCCCTACACCTGAACCCATTTGGCTGAATTTCATCTGGAGATAAACCAAAATGTGCGTTCTTGCATCTAGTTCACATGCTCACACAAACAAGGAAAATCATTTTAGACTGAGAAATGTCATGCTCTTATTATTATGATGCAGAAAAGTTGGAGAGTCTTTAAAATATTTTTATAACCTAATTTGGCTTCAAATATCTCCATTTTGAATCTTGTCGGATTATTTTATACATTTCCATAGCAGAAACTATTTTATCCTCCAACCATTACTCTTTTTATTTTTCCTACATGCAAAATGACTTTGTAGAGAACTGGGTCACCAGTGGATGCAAGAATGTACCTACATTTATCAGCTCCATTCTCATTCACATACTCTACCTGGAAGCATTAAAAACCATTTATACATGTAATAAAGCTTTGATTTTTTTTCAAATTCAATGTTGGGTTGAGGGCAAAGGACAATTTCTCCCATAAATACAAATTTACTTGTGATGTTTATCTCTATAGATGGCTTGACTGCAGATCCAGAATTGGATTGCAGTTCTGTCTGCAAGAATTACCTGGGAACCATCTACTTTCTCAACACATTTATTCACATGGCTCCAAAGACATTGCCAAGTAGAGGTTACATTTATATACATATATATATATATATACATATATATATATATATATGTATAACTGTTGGAGATTTTAAGCTCCATTTTGTATCAAAGGGTTAGGAGGGAAAAAATAGCTAGTGATAAATCAGGGAAACAAAAGATGAAGAAAGCAAAGGAATAAAAAAGGAAGAATGTATACGAAAAGAGAGAGAGAAGATAAGAAATCAGGTCATATATCTTGATTAGAATGTCTCTTTTGTCTCTTGCAGAAGGAGATTACAGGTGTGACTTTTTTCTCCTGGAAATCAGTAGGCATACATGTAGGAATTAGAAGACCACTTAAAGCTGTCTTTATGTGATTGCTAATATAGTAGGTTGCATGAATGATAGACATTCTTCTGTTCACCTTAAAAGGTAGATAATAGTGGTTAGAACACCACCACTGCTCACTCAATCTCTGCTCAAAATCCCCTTTTATATTTGCAACAGGGCAAAAAGGAAAGCCCTTTGGCATGTTGTCAGGTAGTAAACTTTATTTTAAAGCTTTAATTATATAGTTATTGAGAGAAGGAAGACAGAGAGCACCACCCTGCATAAGCAATACCAGGGATCAAACTCAGAACCTCATGCTTTTAAACCCAGCACTCTTTAACCAATGAAGCATCTCTCAGGCCATTCATGGTAATAAACTATTATTGTGTCTTTATCTCATGGAAGATTTTTATCAAAAAAGCTATGAATTGAAGAGAGAGTAAGGAGTTTTCTTATCTCAATCACAGAAACTTTCACATCTGGCAAGAAACAGATTATATGATTTTCATCTTCATTGTCTATCAACAGAGCATTTACTTGACATACCTTTACTACGGTTAGAATTGTTTGTAGTTTCCTGGCCCCTGCAACTAATTACATTTTTTAGAAAGACTCACTCTAGGAAGGCATTTGAGTTTCTGGAGTAATACAAACGTCCACCAATGGGATTGAATCTATCACCTTGACCTTGATTAGTCATAGTGCTTTTCAACCCAGGATTTGCCATAATAGTTCAATTTCTCTTTCCCTAGTGGGGAAGGGCTGTAAGTCTTCCCTGCTGAACATGGGCATTGACAGGTCAATCTGTACTCCCAGCCTGTCTCTCTCTTTCCCTAGTGGGGAAGGGCTCTGGGGAAGCAGAGCTCCAGGACACATTGGTGGGGTTGTCTGTCCAGGGAAGTCTGGTTGGCATCATGCTAGCATCTGGAACCTGGTGGTTGACAAGAGAGTTAACATACAAAGCCAAACAAATTGTTGAACAATCATGAACCTAAAGACTGGAATAGTGCAGATGAGGAGTCGTGGGGCCTCCATTTTGTAGATAGCTAGTAGACGTATTTTAATTATATTCCAAAGGGTCTGTGCCTATACTAGTGGTTTTTTTTCTCTCTCTCTCTCTTTTTTTTTTTCCCGAATAGCTCAATTTCAATGCATGGTGGAGCCTTTAGTACTTACAAGACAAGATCATGAATAATGTGTACTATTAGTAAAGTACATATTTCTATGAGTGATTTTTTTTTTTTTACTATATATATAAGTATAGCTTCAAGGTTGTCAATGAAATAAAATTCGGTAAATTTCACCTCAAGCCTTTGCTTTGGAAGATCGAAAATAAGATAGAGAAACACAGTTTATGGCCTTATATGGTAGGGTCCAGAACTCCATGCCTGACTCCCTGACTGGGTGACACCCTCAGAGATGCCCATTAAGTAGAATAGATATCAAAAGAGTCAAATCATTTTTTCCTATAAAAAAGACCACTAGCACAGTTGGTAGTAACATTGTTGGTAGTTAGAGAAACAGTAGTAATGTTCATCAATGTACATCTCAGATGGAGAAGATACGAACTTCACCCTGTGTCTATATTTATATATCAAACTTGCAGAACCTAACCAGGGTGGCACCCACATTTTGCCTAGAAATGTCTTCCACCACATGGTTAAAAGTCTGTTGCCTTCTTTATATCTTGCTTAAAAAGTCTTTAGAGAGGACAATCCTAATTACCCTACTTAAGTAATATCAACCAGCTCAAATACCCTCAATCCCTATTTTCTGCTGTATTTTCAATCTGTAGCAAGTATTATGACTTGGCAATATATTAAAATTGCTTATAGGCTCTACCTCTCCATGGAGCATAAACTTCATGGTCACACTGTAATATCTCTAATGCACAGCAAAGTGTCTACTCTGTGAGTACTCCCTGCTGGTGGACACACCAACTGAATGAACTTGGAGTATATCCAAATAAACAATTACTACCTGCTAACATGTCTTTAAAGTATTTTTAAAAACCAGGCTGGGAGGTGCTCATCCTATAGAGCACACAACTTACTATTCATGAAGCCCTATATTGGAGCCCCAAAACCACATGGGAGTGCCATGGTACCCAAGTAAGTTCCATGGAAGGTGGAGCAGTACTGTGGTCTCTCTACCTCTCTCTGTCTCTCTGTCTTTTCTATCTACACTGGAATCATGCATGTGTAAGGCTCTAGCACTGCAATATTAATTTATTAATTAATTAAAAATATTTAAGTTGGAGATCTCTGTTTTAAACAACTATCTGATGCTTTTCTAATTTAGAAATGATTAACCTGAGAGTGCCCACATCAGGTATTACTCAAAATCCTAGTTTTAACACAACATAGCATTTTAACTTATCCTTCTCAAGATTTTGTGATTCAGAATAATCTAAAAGGCTTGTTTATAGTCAACCTAGTTTGCTTGTTTGTTAGGTCTGAAGTGATTTGATAGGAACAAAGCATTGAACTCTCTTATACTGTGAAGGACATAAGTGCATATGGCTGAGAAGAATAGATATAAGCCATGCAGAAGTCATGATAGAAATTTCCTAAGTGCTGCCAGTTCTTGAACATAGTGAATCCATCAAGAGTTGATTCAGAAGAAATTATGAGGGTCATTCTACAGAGTGTCCGTCCATTAGGTTCAGAATAACTTTGGATGGGTCACCTAAATACAGTTTAACCTGACAGTTAGTGGCAGGCAGCCAGGATATTTAGAGTTGCCTGAATCACCACACAGAGAGTGACTATAACATCAGACTATCAGTTAACTGGATCAGCCATCGGTAGGGCCTGTTACATTCAAATGATCCCCTCAGGCCTTTGGTTTTCATCTTGCTCATATTACTGGGAAACAAGAGACTGTAATAGCATAGAAAAGTAGGTCTTAAATTGTCCAGAAGTCCATTGCTCACACATGCTATATGTCTGTTGTGATGACCTTCAAGACTGATACAGGGAACTACTACTAAAATTCAAGGCAAAGAGTTCATTGGTATTAAAACTATAAGGAAATGAAACCCAAGCTTTCATCAGCTGATCCTGAATAAATGTCCTTGATTGAAATGTATGATGGTCAACTGGCTAAACGCAGAGGTGTACGAGGGAAAGGACATTTCAACATTTGATGTGGGTGCTATTTATTTAGTAATTGATAGGGCTAGTTCACTGTATACACATAAAATAAAGTCTTGGTCTGCATATTGAAATGAATCTTTCAAAGAATGAAGATGCTTTTCTTTATCATAATGTTTTCTTAAGAGTCAATCCAGAAAATAGTGCCAAGGATCAGTCTGATACTTCAAACAATCCGATTCTTCTCAAATGCCTCTACTTAAACTGTTTTTTCACAGCTGTGGTAACATATCTCCACTTACCTAACATTCTTTCTGTTCTCTCCACCTTTAAATAAAAGCAAGGCATATCTTTCATGAAAGCAAACACTGTCCCCCTGTTTCTCTATTTTATACTAAATCATTCTAACTTGAGTTTCGGTTAGATTTAAAGCTACATGCTTGGATACACATGCTATTTTCTACCCAAAATTATTTTAGCAGTAAACTCTTCTCTCATTTTGAAACTTTATTTATCTCTGTTATTCCAGATGTATGTGCCAATCAGTTTAGTTCCTGCCAATTCTTGTTTATTTATAATGCTAACGAAAGAGCTGAAATTCCACCAGATTTCAATCTCCTTTTTCAAACCTCAATAATGAATCCTAAAAGAGATGAATTCTGATATTCTCTCAGCAACTCGAAGGACTAGGTACAATCAGAAATTTGACTGGCTTTTGCATACCTTGCATGAACTCCGGAGGGTTATTCGTACACTAACTGCCACTGTATATGTGCAGATAATTTGCATTTTCATTGTTCTTTATTTTATATTATTAGTTATTCATGAGATGAATATCGCATTCAACAACTAATCTATAAAGCTTTTGCTTTAAATAACAATGCGCCTTTTTGTTATAGGAGGTGGAATAGAGGATGGACATCCCATTTAGAAATCATGTACAAATAATTAAGAAATGAATGACATGTAGCTCTTCTTTGCCATTTGTAAAATCAGGATCTCAAAGAGAGTGGCATTTGAGTTGGAAGAAACAGACTGTACTACATAGGTTTATACATATTAGGGCCATATTAGCCAGCTGGACCTACTGAGAAAAGTCTCTTACCAGCCAGCCAAAGGAACGAGAAGGTCAGGTTTAACCTTACTATGTAATGAACCTGTAAATGACTAATTATTCATCTCACCAAACAGCACAATCTGCATGTGAGTTGAAAACCAACACAGAAAGTATTTGAACTTTCTTTTTTTCCCCAATTGGATATAGTCCAAATTTCATACACATCCTTTCTATTTTTCCAAAAAGGCTCATATCTATATTAACACAAATTGAAAAGAAAAGATGCATAGATCCCACTCTATTTCTTAGTTTCTGTAAAGAGTACATTAATTCAGTAAAGACCATACAAATTTGAATGTAAGGTTGCAGCTGTATGGGATAATTCTGTACATGTGTGCATACACTAAAGATATACATTTATCTGTACACCCATACCTACCTCAGTATGAATGCTGATATAGATAAATCCCAGATAAGTTAGTTTTTAAAGTAAATCAATGATTCCATTTACCAAGAGGGGAGCATAGGTGCTTCACTGTACTCAAAGGATTTCACCAGAATCCCACTGTGGTTATGTAGGTGGGGGCTGTCTCGCCTTAGAAAAGTGAATTGCTAGGTCTTGACTTGCTTAGGAAGGAGGTAACTGTTTCTCCCAGGGAATAAAGAAAATCCATAAGGAGAACTCTATGTTATTTTTTTTTCCAATTATACAACTTTCAAACTTAGAAATTCTTATAGAAACACACTGGTACAATGGGTAAAGTGAGAAAAATAGCAATTTAAGATTTAAGAGATTTTAAAGAAGAGAAACACATTTTTTATCCTCTTTTCTTTATCTCCCTTATAGTTGACAAGTGTCAAAGAATAATGTTAAAAGTTATAAAGCTAACTTCAGTGGAACTCCTTATGTACTAAACCTGGTTCCAAATACTTACAATTTCTAACAAGTTAGCATCAAAATAATCTTGTGAGTGAGCTATCATCACTTCCATTTTACAGGCCAGGAAACTGATGCTTGGCAAGTTTATGAATCCTGACCAAGGTCACAAGCTAATAAATGGAAGAATAAAATTAACTTTAGAGGATTCTGGCTCCAGACTTCAACCTCTCAACACCTACACTAAGCTGACTCTTCATACATAACATAAGCATTGTTTAAATGAATCTCAGATCTTTATTTAGAAACAAATCTTTGGTCTCATACTGGGCATCTCATACTGAAAAATCAAGTCCATACAAAACTGAAAAGTCACACATACATCCTAGATATGTTACAAAATCTTTCTCTCTCTCTTCTCTCTCTCTCTCTTTCACACACACACACACACACACACACAGAATCAGGAGTTTATGGTTAATATATCTCTACTATAGCTTATATCAATCTAAGTAAATTATACATAATTTAAGATAACTATAACAATAATTTTAGATAATGAATATTCCTTGAAAAATATATATATGTTTTTTTAAAAAACTTCAGAGACTGGAAAAGAGCTTACCTGGTAGAGTGCATGTCTTGTCCACCATTTGTGGCCAAAGTTTGAGAACTGGAACTATATACCATGCCAGTGGAAAAAGCTCCAGTGCTATGATTTATCCCCTTCCCCCCACCTATCTATCTCTGTCTCTGGAATTTTAAAAGTAGGTCCTAGAGTGGTGATTTCATACATGTATCTCTCTCTTTCTCTCTCTCTCTCTCTCTCTCTCTCTCTCTGTGTATGTGTTTGTGTGTGTGTGTGTATGTGTCCGTGTGTGTGTGTGTGTGTGTGTGTGTGTGTGTGTGTGTGTGTGTGTCTCAAAAGGAGACAGAGTTCCTTCAGCACTGTTCAAGCACAGACACTAAAGTGCAATGCAAGGCTGGGTGCCAGACATTGAAATATACATGGGTATTTGAGGCATGTTCTTTTTTTTTCTTTTTTTTTTATTTGATAGAGACAGAAATTGAGAAAGAATGGGGAGATAGAGAGGAAGAGAGACAGAGAAACACCTGCAGACCTGCTTCACTGCCTGTGAAGCGACTCCCGTGCATGTGGGGAGCCGGGGGCTTGAACTAGGGTCCTAACACATCCTTGTACTTTGTACCGTGTGTGCTTAACCTGCAGAGCTACCGCCCGACTCCCTTGAGGCATGTTCTAATGAAGAACTTGTTCTTGAGTAAGAAGTCTGCCTCAGTCCCCATTCTCCTAGCCACTCAGCTGAACATCGTGTTTGACATACAGCATGTACATTAAAGAATCAAATGAGGACAATAAAGGCGTGTCCACCCTTTATTGAGTAGTGGGGCCTTTCACTATACCTTCATGTCTCTGAACTTAGACCCTTAGCTTCTTCTAATATTTTCTTGACTACTCATGCCGTTTGAAGTGAATCTTAGGCAGAGGTACCTATTGATTTCTATATTTCCTTTCCAAAAGGCACACTCCTGCAAAAAAAAAAAAAAAATTAATGCTCATACAGTTTCCACTATATGAGCAGTAATGAATAGTCAAGCCTGACACTCCAACAACCCTAGTCTGATGCCCTGTGTTGTGGTCTACCACAGGGTGAATGAAGGAAAAAAAGCAAAATGGTCCTGCCCAGAAGTGAGAGGAAAAGAAAATAATTCTTTGAAAGCCAAACTTTATCCTTGAGGACTTACTTCTTGACAATTGTTGATCTTTGAATGATTCAGAGGTTTAAACTACTCTCAATTATAATCTTAGGTATTTTCACTGTGAGAAAAAAAAAGTAGAAAATATAAATGAAGAACAAAAAAATTAATAGAGCTATAATATCTCCTGATATTTTTCTATGAATGTCTGCTTATAAAATAAAGTAACAGTATTTTTTAGGTTCTATTTTTATCACTCATCTTTTTAATATCCATTATATACATCTAAAACACCACTTGCAGAGTATAGAATATTTTTTAGGGAGTTGGACTGTAGTGCAGCGGGTTAAGCGCAGGTGGCGCAAAGTGCAAGGACTGGCTTAAGAATCCCAGTTTGAGCCCCGGTTCCCCACCTGCAGGGGAGTCGCTTCACAAGTGGTGAAATCAATAACAACAACAATAATAACTACAACAATAAAACAACAAGGGCAACAAAAGGGAATAAATAAATATTTAAAAAAGAATATTTTTAATCAAATTCCCTATCATCAAGCTTTTACTTTGTTTCTAAGCTTTTTGTGCTTTGAGTGACATTAGTGACTGGGTAATGAGCACATCTGTGAAGACAAAGAGCTCTAGGTGGATACAAATATTAAACAGTCACATAACTTGGGATATATTTTTTTAAATAGCCCCATGCTTCATTTTAATATCTGTTTCAAGAGAAAGTAGTTATAAGAACACAACTATATGAACTGTTCTGAGACTTTTTTAAAAAAGTTCATTCATTCATTCACAAAAGAGAGAGAACTAGAATATTACTATGGTATATGCATTGCCAGGTATGAAAGTCAGGTCTTCATGTTTGTAACTCAGATGTTCTACTTACTGTGTCTTCTCTATTTCTTGGTCTGCTGTTCTGAATGTTTTGAGGAAGAAAAATGTATACACAGGACTGAGCACTGTAGTTAGCTCATGTTAAACAACCAATTTTATTGGCTGTTACTGAAAACTCTATGACATGATTATTTATTTAAAACATATTCCTAGAAGGGATCACAGGGTCCAAACATTCTGAAGGTTTTTATTGCTATTAATTGTCTTCTATCTTTTCTCCTCCATGGAAGGGGAGAAATGAGACTAGCCCCATGCTTTCCTCCACACTGGATTATAGTCCTACATTTTACAGAAGGCAACCTGGGAGAATGAAAAGAATCTTGAGCCTAGATTGAAGTTCTAAAGTCTAACCCTCATTTTGCTACTTTTTAAATTAACCATGTGGCCTTGAGGTTTCCATTTTCTGGCTTTCAATGTCATCAGCTATTAAGGAAAGGGAGTTGGATACTCAGGAAGCTAATTTACCCACCACACCATAAGATGGAGTAAACAAATAAAAGTATTTTATCAGCTATTCTGTGGCATCTCCATAGGAGGTACATTGAGTGAGGTGCCTTACCCCACCAACTCATTCTTATCCTCTAGCCCTTGCATGACACTTTTTTGGTTTCTTTGTTTAATCAGCTCTGATCTTCTTTTAGCAGTTAATATTAAAAATAAAACTCATCTGGGATTTGGCTTTAGTTAGCCCGAGAGTCTTTAGAAAGTGGAATCCTAATTTAATTCAGTTCTTTTCAATTTATTACTTAGTGAGCTTCTATTATATATCAGATATTAAGTAAAGCATTAAAGCTATACAGGAATAATAGAAACAGATACCATGGAGGGGCTGTGCAGTAGCACAGTGGGTTAAGTGCACATGATGCAAAATACAAGGATCCCAGTTCGAGCCCCCAGCTCCCCACCTTCGGGGGGGGGGGTCGATTCACAAGTGTGGTGAAGCAGGTCTGCAGGTGTCTATCTTTCTCTCTCTCTCTCTGTCTTTCCCTCCTCTCTAGATTTCTCTCTGTCCTATCCAACAACTATGACACCAGTAATAACAACAACAATGATAAACAAGAGCAACAACAACAACAAAAAAATGGAAAAATATCCTACAAGAGCAGTGGATTTGTAGTGTGGGCATGGAGGCCCAGCGATAACCCTGGAGGCAAAAAAAATAGATACCATGTAAAAATGTGGCTAAGATAAATCTCTAAAGAAAAAAAATGGAGGGCATAGATAACTAATACACTATAAATAAAATGAAGACAAATTTTAAAATAGTTAATGCATTATCTTTAACTGCTTAATTTTAATTATATGTTTGTATTACAGAGGCAGAGAGAGATCTGAGTACCAGTCTTCTATATATATATATATATATATATATGTGTGGTGCAAGGGATCAAACTCAAAGCTTACACAAGTCATAAGCTATATCACTGAGCTACCTCCCTAAGCCTATGAAAATTTCTGTATTTGAAAATCTCACTGAAGTTTTTTTTTTTTTAATCCAAGATGCTAAGCCATTACCTCAAAGTCATCTGCAGCCAAGAAACAGAGATTGGGAGATATTTCTGAATAAAATAGAAGAGGCAAATATAGAATCTCTGTCTTGTTATGTATCTTAGAAATTCTGCCTGAGATATTTGTATTCCCACATTTGGTGGCATCTGCCCACGAGTATCTGAATTTTAAGGCCTAAGAGAAGGGTCTGTGGGCAGAAAGAGTACACTGAGGGTCCTGGAATACATACCCCTTTCTCTATCAATCAGGAGAAACCAGTCTTGCCCATCCAAGTCCACCTTATTCAGATTCTCACACCCACACAATCTCCTTTTCAGTCTTAATCAGCTCTGATCTGCTTTTAGCAGACAGTAATGGGAATAAAGAGTAGCACAGATTTTTGTCATGTGTGTGTCCTTATCCTCCCACCAACACACACACACACACACACACACACACACACACACACACACATATGTTCTCTGCAAAAGAAAGCATTCTATCTTTTACAGGCTTCTATTGTTTTAGAAAGGAAAAAAAAAGTTACAGTAGGAAAAAATAAAACTGTGCCCATAACAGACAGCATTTCCATATAGCAAAGCTGCATATTTCATTATCGGCAGAACCCATCTTAATATACAGTAGACATTGCTATTCCTGCATTGTATGTTGAAATAGCAGAGACTTCTTTGTGAAGCTTGTAATGAAAAGCATAAATAGTATATCTTTTAGTGATTAACATTGACTAAATCTACTAATGCTGAGTAGCATATGCTGAAGAGATAGATTATCTCTAAAACATCATTTTACTAAGCAGTGCTGTGCAATTTGTTAAGCATTTAGTAATAAGTATGCCTAATAAAATATGAAAAAATATTTAGAAAATGAACCATAATTTTAATATAATTTTAATTAATGGGAGTGCAATTGCGGTGGTTTAAATTACATTCCCAGTGGTAAGAAACCTTTCAAACCTAATTTGTAAGCCAAGATGGTGGCTCTAATGACTGGCAGCAAAGTTTCTTCAACAGATTTCATGGGGCATGATCCAAAGATAATAGGTTCTCAGCCCAATGACAATCCAATTACAATGCCAATCAAAGCCAACTTCATGCACTCTAATTATCAGATTTAGCTGTCAGCTCAAATACAAACATAACACTTTTATTTAAATAAAAATTTAATTTAGGAGGAAAAAAGACGACTTCATGTGTGATTTATTGAAACTGCCAGAGCAATCTAACTTATTTCCCTGGTAATATAATAAAATCAGTCTTGTATTTAAAAACATAGTGAAAACTTTTTCTTCCCCATCCATTCTTTTGTATCTGCTATGCCATATTATTTAAAAGTTAACATAAGCAAAAAAGCATAACCTTAGATGGCAGTAGATACTGGCCAACTAAAAGCAGGTTATATGCAAGTTTACAATGAGACAAAATTCCAAGCAGATAAATGACAAATCCTAATTAGTTCTTAACTAGTCACCAGAAGCAACTGTTTCAACTGAAGTTCATTTACATAGGCCTGAAGCTGAGGACATTGGCGTTCTCTTATGTTGGCTTTGAATCATAGAAGAATCACAGACAGGATAGAAAGCTAAAGCCACCAACACCCACATTAAAATGATCTTAAAACATTTGGTATTCAAATCACAAATAGTAAAAATTTAGACTATCAGTAATGGGCAACAATCACTTCCTATCACAGCCATGATACCAACTCTCAGTTTTTGTTATGGATTTCCTTTTAGGATTAAGAGTGAAAATTACCTCTTGAAAACAGCACTACCCAAAAGAAATGTGCTAGTCATAAATGTGAGCTACATATGTAATTTTTTACTTCCAATAGCCGTGTAAAAAAATAAAAATAAATAAAAAATTAATTTTCATAGTGTATTTTACAGATCTGGGAGAGAGATAGTTCAGTAGGTAAACTGTACAACTTACTACTGTGTACGAGACCCTAGGCTTAAAGCCTGGGACCAAATAGAAACAGAATGGACAGTGCTATGGAGAAAACTCCAGGAGTGCTGGAATAGTGCTTTGATCTGTCTCTCTCTTTTTCTCTTTCTCTCTCTCTCTCTCTCTCTCAGTGGGGAGGATGCTCAGTGGTATCATGCAAACACAAGACCTTGGGTTGATTCCCTGGCATTAAAAGCTATATACACATAAATGCAAATGTATATTTACATTATCTATTATGGCCTTAATCTAACATTTTTACACAGTCAATATTTTTATAGTACTGGAGAGGAATTTTGCACTCTGTTTCTCATAGAAACCCTTAAAAACTGGGTGTTTAATTATACAATATATACCTCCATTCAGTCACATTTCATGTACTTAGTAGTAGTGAATGACTACTGCATGATTCAGTCTTAGATGCTGACCCAAAAAGAAGAAAGTTTAGTCATAAGATTCTGGGTCAACACCTAAGACTGCATCACCTAGAATATATTATTTTTCTTAATATGACCTAAAATACTAGGGCACTAGGAGACCTGGTGCTGTGGAGCTCCCCAGAAACTTCTCCTTCCCCATCATTCTAGCTAGCAATGTCTGTTTGGAACACTGAAGCCAGGGGAAGGACAAAAATGATTCCAAAACTACCCACAAAATGTTAGAAAAGAATCACAGCAGGTTAAAACAAAGAGTTAATTTGTTACATACTTGGAGTTAGAGTCTCTTGAATTGCACATGCAAATAAATGCAAACCTATGCAAATCAGGGTTTCTCCAGATAAATTGAGTGGAAAAAAGCCTGATACTAAGTATTAGTAATATTCAGGGATTTTGTGGTGTTTAAAGGGAAATTATTTCCTTCCTTCGATTCCAAATTAATTTCAAATTTAAATAGTTTTTTTTTCAGTTCTGTCTGAATGAAACCAAAAGTTACTAGACATTAAAGAACAACATTTTTTTTACAAGATTGAACCAGATACTCATCAGATTGATATCATGCTATATCTAAGTTTCAATCACTACATCTTAAATGCAAGTCTATCCAGAAAAAAACCCTTTTAAAAAATTCTTTTCTAAAGGACAAAAGAGCTCTCCGAATAAATCTTTGCTTTTGATCTGACAATAACATAATTGAAAATGCCTCTACGAACAGAAAGAGTAATAATACAGTGCGGTAATGTGAAGGTGACAGGAGAATACACAGAGTGATTGGTTATTTTCAATATTAGTAGCATATATTGTGTTACTTTGCAGATATTGTCCCACTCTATTTCCAGAATCAATCTATAGACTTTCAGTGATTGGTTTTATTCTTGTGATCACACCAAGCAGTAATATAACTGATATTATGCTCCCTTATTTAGAAATGTCTTTTTTAATATGAAAACCAAATCCAGTCACCTTCTATATCACTGAATCTGAGTAGGCCAAAGAATGTTAACTTTTAGCAACTCCAAAGTTAAGTGCAATCATCCTCACTCCCACCCCCCAACACACACACACACACACACACACACGCACACACTTCTGTTTGGAGTTTCATATCTCAGTCCATGACACTGTTATCAAACCCTACAAAGATATCAAGTCACATTAAGTGAGACAAGTCAGAAAGAGAAGCATGAATATGGGATAATCTCACTCACAGAGAGAAGTTTAAAAAAAGAACAGAGGGGAAAACACAAAGCAAAATTTGGACTGGAGTTGGTGTATTGCACCAAAGTAAAAGACCCTTGGGGCTGAGGGGAAGATTCAAGTCCTGGAACACGATGGCAGAGGAGGACCTAGAGAGGGTTGAATTGTTACATGGAAACTGAGAAATGTTACACATGTACAAAATACTATATTTTACTGTCGACTGTAAATCACTATTCCCCCAATAAAGGAAAAAAAATAATCCAATCACACTTAGACCTTCTCCTTCTCCTGCTTTCCAATCAGACTAAAATATTCACCAAGTTATCACAGAGGTAACTTTTAAATGACCAGGCCCATTGCTTCAAAAAAGCCTTCAAGGATTCAAATCTAAAATCTAACAGCACAGAAAACTAAGGCAAAAACAAATCAATGGGACTATATAAAACTAAAGCTTCTGCACAGCAAAGGGTACCATCACCCAAACAGAAAGACATTCTACAGTGTGGGAGAATATTTTTACACAAAACACCTCAAATGACTGACAACCAAAATACATAAAGAACTCAGCAAGCAAGCTTAGCACCAATAAAACAAAACAAACAAGCAACCCCATTAGAAAATGGGACCAGGACATGCATGAACTGAAATTTCAATGATGAAGAGATTCAAAGGGCCAACAGATATAAGATAAGGTGGGAGAAGTCATGATCATCAGGGAAATACAAATTATGACAATGAGATACCACTTTACACTTTGAGAATCTCATATAGCAAAAATGACAGAAACAACAAATTTGGGAAGACTATGTGGAGAAAAGGTACACTTATGCTTTGCTGGTGGGAGACTAAAATGGTCCAGCCACTGTTGAAAGCAATCTGGAGATTTCTTAGCACACTAGAAATTCTTCTCCTGGGGATATACCAAACAAACAAACACTTTATATCTATGTTCATAGCAGCATGATTTGTAATTTGCAGAACCTGAAAGCAACCTATATGTCCAAAGTTAGATGAGTGGCTAGAAAACCTGTGTTATATATGCACGATGGAATACTACTCAGTCTTCAAAAGTAATGGAGTCATTTCTTTAAGTCATCTTGGATGAAACATGAAGATATCATGTTAACTGAGATAAGTCCATAGGGGAAGGACAAATACTGAATGATTCCACTTTAAGTGGGATTTAATATAGAGGGAAAGGGAGGGAAGGAGCAAAGTGAAGCATGCACTAGACAGGGTACACTGTATCAAAGCAAAAGATTCTGGAAAAGGTGGGGGAAGGATGAGTTCTCCACTACAAACTATGTTCACACATACAAATAAGTTTAAGATCTTATACTAATGTAACACCACTATGCTGCTTTAGCAAGTCATCAATTCTTGTTGTATTAAAACACTGCAAAATAATATGTAATAAAAAATAATTTTAAAAAGATTAGACCCTAACTCCTCACAATGACCTTAACGAACATGTCATTCACTCTGAAGGTGGACACCATTTCACTGATCTCATCTAGCCAATGGAATGACAGTTCTACTGCCAACATGCCTACCATGAGCCCATGAAAACTAGATTACCAGGCATATACCCTCATGTAGTCTATATAACTTGCATGTATGGACATTGTGTATGAATAACTATAAATAATTCATTTGTTATCCAAGAGGTGGCTGATTCACTTGTAACGTAACATTTTTACTATTACCCTTCATGGGAGGGATGCAGTAATGGAGATACATTCTGAGAAATGTATTCAAGTAATTTTGCCATTGTACTAATATGATAGACTTTACATAAACCTAGATAGTATAGATTGTTAAATTCCAAGGCTATATACTATAGGCTATAGTTAAGGTCATTGTGAGGAGTTAGGGTCCAATCTTTTTAAAATTATTTTTTATTATATACTTTTTTACAGTGTTTTAATACGACAAGAATTGATGACTTGTCACCATTGTACATTCAGAAAGCCACTGACTCAAATGTGTTTAAGTAATGCATACCAGTGACCAATATAACCTATTCCTCTGACCTGTGAGTTTTTGTTTTGTTTTGTTTTGTTTTTGTCTCCAGGGTTATTGCTGGGACTCGGTGCCTGCACTGCAAATCCACTGCTCCTGGAGGCTAGTCCCCCCCCCCATTTTTGTTGCCCTTGTTGTTGTTATTATTGGTATTGTTGTAACTGATGCCACTGTTGTTGGATAGGACAGAGAAAAATGGAGAGAGGAAGGGAATACAGAGAGGGAAAGAGACCTGCGCAGAGACCTGCTTTACCGCTTGTGAAGTGACCCCCCTGCAGGTAGGGAGCCAGCGGCTCGAACCAGGATCCTTACACCGGTTCTTGCACTTTGTACCACCTGCTCTTAAACCACTGTGCTACTGCCCAACCCCCAACCTGTGAGTTTTTATAAGATGTTTGTTTGAGGCTCCAAGCAACTCCACTGCCAGGGTACAGCATATTTACACTTCTAAGACTGATTATATATTCACTTCTTCATGGCAGTCTTGATCCCAGTTGGTTTAACTCCACTAGCATTAGGCCCAAAATGTCCTTGGCTTATTCCTTTTTTGAGAACCTTATTATATTGCTGTAGTCCAATAACACTTTGAAAAATGATGTCTTCTCAACTGTGTTTGGTACAACCTATCTCATTGCTTTCTCTTTCTAAAGGAAATCACCAGATGCCCTCATCTCTCATTTTGAGAACATATTTTAAATAGAGTCAACACCCCATTCCTTCCTCTCCATATTTATAATTCATTTTCAAATTTGTATATTTTGTCTTTACACTCAATCATTCTTTTTAAACTTTATTTATTTGATTTGTCAGAACAGAGAGACATTGAGAGCGACAGTGATATAGAAAGGGTGAGAGAGACAGAGAGATACCTTTAGCACTGCTTCACCACTCATAAATCTCTCCCCCTGCAGGTGGGGACCAGGGACTTGAACCCAGATCCTCGTGCATGGTAATACATGCTCATAAGCAGGTGCAACACCACCTAGTCCCTACATTCATTCATTTTTCCCCTTATGTTCCCATTTTTCCAAGTTGAGCTGATATCTTCATAACCTTTTAGGCTACTTCTAGAGCACCTTTTGGATTACCACATCAGCCAAATTCTCACTTTACTCTGCTTCACTATCAAACTTTCTAAGTGATAGCTCCATCATTCTCTTTTCCATATTCAATAACTGTCAGTGATGACCCACTCCCACCAAGTTGGAGTCAAATTAACCTTCCCAGCATTGAAAGTCCTTCCTAAATATTATGTATGTTATCCCCACACCTATGGACATCTAATCTTTGATAAGGGGGCCCAAAGGATTAAATGGAAGAAGGAGGCTCTCTTCAATAAATGGTGCTGGGAAAACTGGGTTGTAATATGCAGAAGAATGAAATTGAACCACTTTATCTCACCAGAAACAAAAATCAACTCCAAATGGATCAAAGACCTGGATGTTAGACCAGAAACAATCAAATACTTAGAGGAAAACATTGGTAAAAGTTTCCCACCTACACGTCAAGGATATCTTTGATGAATCAAACCCAATTGCAAGGAAGACTAAAGCAGAAACAAATCAATGGGACTACATCAAATTGAAAAGCTTCTGCACAGCCAAAGAAACTATTAAACAAACAAAGAGACCCCTCACAGAATGGGAGAAGATCTTCACATGCCATACATCAGACAAGAAACTAATCACCAAAATATATAAAGAGCTCAGCAAACTTAGCACCAAAAAAGCAAATGACCCCATTCAAAAATGAGCAGAGGATATGAACAAAACATTCACCTCAGAGGAGATCCAAAAGGCTAACAAACATATGAAAAACTGCTCTAGGTCACTGATTGTCAGAGAAATGCAAATTAAGACAACACTAAGATACCACCTCACTCCTGTAAGAATGGCATACATCAAAAAGGACAGCAGCAACAAATGCTGGAGAGGTTGTGGGGACAGAGGAACCCTTTTACATTGCTGGTAGGAATGTACATTGGTACAGCCTCTTTGGAGAGCAGTCTGGAAAACTCTCACAAGGCTAGACATGGACCTTCCATATGATCCAGTAATTCCTCTCCTGGGGTTATACCCCAAGGACTCCATAACACCCAACCAAAAAGAGGTGTGTACTCCTATGTTCATAGCAGCACAATTCATAATAGCTAAAACCTGGAAGCAGCCCAGGTGCCCAACAACAGATGAGTGGCTGAGAAAGCTGTGGTATATATACACAATGGAATACTATGCAGCTATCAAGAACAATGAACCCACCTTCTCTGAACCATCTTGGACAGAGCTAGAAGGAATTATGTTAAGTGAGCTAAGTCAGAAAGATCAAGATGAGTATGGGATGATCCCACTCATCAACAGATGTTGAGTAAGAAGATCTGAAAGGGAAACTAAAAGCAGGACCTGACCAAATTATAAGTAGGGCACCAAAGTAAAAGCCCTGTGGTGAGGGGTAGACATAGACATGCAGCTTCCTGGGCCAGTGGGGGGGTGGGAGTGGGTGGGAGGGATGGGTCACAGTCTTTTGGTGGTGGGAATGGTGTTTATGTACACTCCTAGTAAAATGTAGTCATATAAATCACTAGTTAATTAATATGAGAGGGGGGAAATTAATTGTCTCAAAGTTTTTCAAAACACAGACTGAGTCTTTTTAATATATAGACTGTGTAATTGATATGCAGACTCTTTCAAAAGCTTAGACCAAGTAAATCAGAAGCAACCAATAGCACAGCTATATACAAGATACTGGGTACTGTACAGCAAACCCTAACAAAAGGACTTTTCAAAGTTAACCCAATTACCAATTAATGTGATGATAACATTAACTATCGATTGTCTTTTTGAATCCTAAAACAGCAGGAACCTCACATCTCCACTATAGAGCCTCTACTTCCCCCAGTCCTGGAACCCTTGGATAAGGCCCCTTTCCCCTATGCCTCTCCCAATCCATATCAAATAATATTGCATCTGCCGATCACAACCTAACCAATGCAACGATTGCCACCTTAACATGCTTCACTTCAGACTGTGTCCAGAGACTTCACGTGTGGAATGACAACCCTTCAGCTTCATTACTCGGGTGAGACCTTTCCTTTCATAGTATACTCTAATTCCATCTCAGGTGGTTCACTTTCTAACAAAGTCCCATAACCTAGATATACACCAGTTTCTGTGAGAGAGAGCATATGTTCACACGTATCCA
Organism: Erinaceus europaeus; assembly: GCF_950295315.1. Lineage (NCBI taxonomy): Eukaryota > Metazoa > Chordata > Mammalia > Eulipotyphla > Erinaceidae > Erinaceus > Erinaceus europaeus. The sequence continues at coordinate 58,400,389 of NC_080164.1, forward strand.
TAAACTACTGCAAAATATATACCTGAAAGCAGAAGTACACTAGAGTTTGCAGTGAGTACCCCCCCTAACACTTCTTCTCCACTATTCCAAGCTTTTGGTCCATGCTTGCTCAACAATTTGTTTGGCTTTGTATGTTAACTCTCTTTTCAGTCACCAGGTTCCAGATGTCATCAGGATGCCAGCCAGGCTTCCCTGGACTGAAGACCCCACCAATGTGTCCTGGAGCTCAGCTTCCCCAGAGACCCACCCTACTAGGGAAAGAGAGAGGCAGACTGGGAGTATGGACCAACCAGTCAACGCCCATGTTCAGCAGGGAAGCAATTACAGAAGCCAGACCTTCTACCTTCTGCAACCCACAATGACACTGGGTCCATGCTCCCAGAGGGATAGAGAATGGGAAAGCTATCAGGGGAGGGGGTGGGATATGGAGATTGGGTGGTGGGAATTGTGTGGAGTTGTACCCCTCCTACCCTATGGTATTGTTAATTAATCCTTTCTTAAATAAAAAAGAAAAAAATATTATGTATGTTGCTCCATTTCTCATTTCTTTAAAGGTAAGTCATGCTCTATTAGTATAGTGCTGTTAACCATTTTCCCAGCATGCCTCACTTGCCCTTCTCTACACCACTGGGTTATTAAAGTATCTATTCTTAATCTGCATTTAAAATATTGTTTATACTTCAAGGTTCTTTTCACAGAATCACTCTGAATTTTCCAAAAGAAAAATGGTTCCTCCCTTTTTAAAATCCTCATACCACTTGTTTTACCTTTCCGGTGTTCGTTATAATTCTTTCTGTAAGCTCTTGCTTTATTTCCATTTTCTTCAACATAAAAGTCTATAACCTCCCCTAAGGCAGTCACAGTAGGAAAATTTTAAAATGTATCTACAAAGGGCTGGCAAAATAGTTCATTTGGATAGTGTGCTGTTTTGCCATGTACACAACCTAGGTTCGAGCAGGCCCCTATTACATTGGAGAAAGCTTTGATACAATTCTCTCTCTCTCTCTCTCTTTCTGTCCCTCTCTCTATTTTTCTCTTTCTCTCTCTCCTCCAACCCCCATCTGAAGAAGTCAACTTAAAGAGATGAAGTCTCAGAGATGACCACTAAATAAATAAAAAAAAAAACAAACAATATTCCTGGCATGTGATAGACACAAACCTTGTCCAAGTTATTCACTCAAGCATTAGTGTAATTACTACAGTGAAAAAGATTTTGCAAATGGAATTAAAGAGCCAAATCAGTAGACATTAAGATGGGGAGATTATCTGGGTGGGCTTGATCTAATTAGAGGAGCTCTTTAAAAGCTGAAAGTTGTCCCTATCAGCAAAGCAAGTCTGAGAACAAAAGTACAAGGACAATTCAAGGTATCAAGAGTTCTCATTGCTGGTTTGATGACAGAGGGCGATAACCATTTAGGAATGAAAGCAACACCAACAAAATGGGAGCTGCCTCCAGCAAGATCCCCCAATATAAAGGGAAATAAATAAATTATAATTTTAATTATTGAAAATAAAAAGCCCCCAAGTAAGTAGGGACCTCAGTCCTATAAGCACTGATTTCTGTCAAAATCAACCTTTTAATGGATTATTTCCCAGAGTCCAGACAAAGATCCAACCTAATTGACACTTTGATTTCTTTGAATATTCATTTTATTTTGGGGAAGACAGAATAAGAAATAAAAGAGAAAAGGTGTACCAGAATAGTGTTCAGCTCTGACATAAGATGGTACTAAAAAACTGAGGCTTCTGGGGTTTCAGGCATGTAATCTGATGCTCTCATAGGCTGAGCTATTTCAGTGGCCCCATGACACTTTTGATTTTACTCAATTAAAATCCTAAACAGAGAACCCAGATAAATGGTGCTGAACTTACAGAAGAAAGCAAAAATATGTCATAATCTGCTAAATTTGAAGTAATTAAAAATACTAAAACTTGTTACAGCAACCATATTATCTTACCCATGCTATTATATCTAACAATGCCTAGTTGAGTTTCTTGTACATAAAAGTGGATCAATAAATATTTAACTCAGGTTAAAGCCCCTGAGCCCTGCCTGCAGTGGGGTAAATTTACAAGTAGTGAAGCAGTGTTATAGTTGTCTCTTTTTCTCTCCCTCTCTGGCTCACTCTTCCATTTCAGTTTATCTCTGTCTTTATCTAAAAGATAAATATTTAATTTTCAATTCCATAAAAACATGTGAGAAATAATCCTATCAGAATGAACAAACAGACAAAAGAGAAGGCAAATAGAATATAGGTATTATGTCTTTAACTAGGAAGAATTTGGGAAGTTTTTTAATTTATGATAAAGCCACATTTTAACACATCTTGAAAATCTTGAATGCAAGTTTTTAAAATAAGCTCAATCCTGAAAATTGTTTTATTTACTTTATTAAGAAAGCTATTACAAAAAATACACAATTTTAGCCTTTGCTGGAAAATACTCTTTGTGATATTACAAAATAGATACCTATTTCTATACCTGTGGTTGCAACAAAGACCTTTGCCATATATACTTCCAAATCTAGAACATCTTAAAGAAAATCATCAGTTTTTCCTTTCAACAATTTTACTCCTTTTCCATTAATTTTATTTTATATTTTTAATATTCGTTTATTTTTGACAGGACTGAGAGAAATTGAGAGGGGAAAAGTAGGTAGATAGAGAGGGACAGAAATAGAGAGATACCAGCAGCACTGCTTCAACTTTTGTGAAGTTTCCCTCTTGCAGGTGAAGACCTGGGGCTTGAACCCTGGTCCTTGTGTAGGATATCATGTGAGTTCAACTAAGTGTGCTACCTCCAAGCCAATCACCAATTAATTTCTTAAAACAGTTTTTCTCAGTTTGGCAACTATTAGGCAGCTCCATGACTGAGCTGTGCAAAATGGAGACAACAGGGTCAACAAGAACCAAAGAAGCAACACAAAACATTAATAATTAACAATATGTGAAACAAAAATCCCAGTAATAGAGGAAGAGAAGCCCAGCAAACTCTGGAGCTGAGATAAAAGCATCTTACAGACCCCTCCCTCAAAAAGTTCAATGCTCCTGCAACCAACTGGATCCTAAGCAGAATTAAAGAACCAAGGCTACACTGGGAATCTTTCTGACCTCCAAACCACCCTGTCTACTGAATGGGCTTGCATTCACAGAGAACTCATAACATTTCCAGAGACCTACAATGGTGGTCTTGCACAGTGCCCTGTCTGGATTCTCCAGCTTCTGCTCCACCATTTTACCTAGAAAAGCCCTCCCATCCTTATGCATCCAGACCCAAGAGAATATTCCTTCCCCAAATAAGTAACCCTATTCATCCTAAGTATTGACTCCCAGAGAAGGTCCCCTACCCTCCTTGCCTGAGTTCAGCACATTCTACACTCCTAAGGTCACAGTGGGGGAGACCCTCAATCCTTCCACATGCTTAGCAGCAGAGGCATGGACACTCTAAATTTAATCTAGGAAAGGAGGCTACCCACACACACATCACCAACAGAGGAGTGCACAACCTAGGGGATTCCTATGGACCACTGAAGGTGAAAGCAGCCTATGAGCCTAGCTGCCAGAGGACCCCCAGCTCCAGGGGGCCTCCTATGCATCTAGGAGAGGGAACCTATCCACTCACCTAGCCACTAGAGGCAGATACCTTAGCACTCCTGCCAAGATTCTAGGGATGCCTAGCAGGGAACCCCCCCACACACACACACACACCTCCAGCACTGGCCAACAAAGATTTACATTCAGTAGACCCCTGTGGTAGGAACCCTGTAGTGGGACCCTGTCATCCTTTGTTAATTATTACACCAGAAATCTATGCACCCAGTCAGAGACAACTGGCCCCTGCCTGTCTATGCTGAGACACCAGAAACCACCATCCACTCTCCTGCGACCACTAGGTTTTGCCTGCCTTGCTTGGGAACCAGTGGCTCTATTTCAGCCCATGTTGGGTCCGTCACAGTATTGCAGAACACCCTCCTGCACTCCCAGACTCCATATGCTCCTCCAGGAGATGGGTCAAGTTCTCTTTAAATAGAGACACCCAAAATTTGAATATCTCCCCTGTGTACTTTTCAGGTCTCATCCAATCCTCCAAAGTCAGTAAGATGGTGTGTGGCCCACAACAGGACACCATACCATTGACTATCCCAGTGACACCTCTGCAACCTTCCCAGGTCAACAATCCACCAATGTCCTACTGAATAATCTTGAGCACGTCCACCATTCCATGGACCACAGTGTGACTGGCTGAAGCTGAATTCTGGGTGTGACTTATCCCTGTCATCCCTTATCAACAGTTCATCTCTGAAACCTCAGCACAATCTGAAATTTTGGCAACAGACAGAATGCAGAGACTGAAAAAATCAATACCACCAGAAAATCAAGGGAAAGGCCGAGAAAAAACTCTAATAAACCAGAAGTAATTATAATTTTTGATGTAGAACATGAAAAACTAGTTCACACATTTGCAACCAAAGTTACAAAACTCATGGAAGAAACATCACAACAAAGTGGGAAGAATAACAGATGAGAGAGAGAGAGAAAGAGAGAGAGAAAGAGAGAGAGAGACAGTGCCAGGCTAGCCTGACCGTGTTTCTTCCCGGGCACATGCTCTCTGGGTTGGAGAGAACTTGGCCGGAGCCAACCTAGGCTGCTTCTTACTCAGCAACGCGGGAGAAGAATCAGGAACTCTTGGCTGAGAGGGAACGCAATGCAATTCTCCTTTATTGATCAGATACAACGCCTTTTATATATCTCTTTAACCATAAGTGGCAAATGGGGAAAGGAAATGGCTAGGAGAGGGAGCGGAGCAAAAAAAGGGGTGGAGCATAAAAAGAGCATGAACATAGAAAGCTTCCATGGCAGCTGTTGCGAAGGTTCTAACCAATGGGATTAAACCAATACCCTGCAGGCAGGGTGGGTGTCAGGCAAAACAGTGATTATGTAAATAGACCACAGCATCAAGCAATGCAGGGGACCTGGCATAATGACCAATGAGATAGACTGAGAAGGGAAGTGATGATAGAAAAAGAGATAGTCACCTGCAACACTGCTTCACTTCTCTCCTGCAATTGAGGATAGAGGCCTTGAACCTGGGCCCCTGCTCATAGTAATGTATGCACTCTATCAAATATACCACTGTCTGGTTCCTATAATTTTTATTCTCCAACAAAAGAGTTTGAAGGCCCTGAGCAGGTAATTTAATTCATAAAGTTTACATTTTTTAATTGACTAAGCTATTATCCAACTCTCACATTTCAAAACAGTTGTCATATTCTAAAGAAAAAGGAACAAAAATTCTTGAAAAGTACAGGAGAATACTATTATGATTATCCAAAGGGCACCTTCCTATATACCTTGACAATTGTTTTCACTAAAATTATGAAAAGAATTGTAGGCAGCTAAAATGCATGTTGGGTCATTCATAATATGATTTTAGTATAATCTATTATTTATCCAATAAACCATAACTGCAGTGGAGGTCCACTAATTTTGCATCTGAGATGGATTTATTGTGGGAAAAGTTATTATGGTCCATCAGATCAAAAATTCACTTTTAAAGAAGTGTCCAAATACAGATGTACACAATGGATTCAAGTCATTACAGACTATTTTGCCAAATAATACACATTTTCAAAATTACTGCAGGATCTATCATATATCTCACTGTGCACTTATCCTACACATAGAAGGGACTTTAGTGTTCAAAAAATTAGAGTAAAAGAGAAAACAAAAGAAAAAAGGACACAGGCCACCATTTCAAAACATAAAGGTTATATTATAAATGTAGTGAAGCCCCAAAGTCTGAAAAGCACAGTCAGAATTTTTTTTTATATAATTCACATTGTGCAGGCTGTTCATATTATTTACCCCAAGTCCCATCAACTGAAAAGATACTGTTAGAATTCACTCTAAATGTTCTGCATGTTGTCTGTTTTGTGTTATTTTAAAAGAACTGAACAAAGAGCATACAGTATTGCAGGCAATTTGGAAAACCATCAAAGTTACAATAGATGGTTAATATCTTTGCCTCTTTCAGTTTTGCTCTGCAGAAAGAAATCAAGGCATCCCTTTTGATGTCTGTTTTTTTTATTTTGCTTTTATAATCTTGTGCAAATGATGTATACATAAAGGATGCTAGAGAATTTCAGAGGATAATAATTAAAATGACTCAAATTTCTTAACGTTAAAGGCACGGTTGATACAAATATTTCAAATTTCATGCATCAATTTTTCAGGTTTGTTTATATTAATGCTTTATACTCAGAGGTGGGAATATTATCATTCAATATTCATTAAGTGAGTTATGAATATGTACATATGATGGTTTTACCTGTGTTTTATTATTTTTCTTCTTCCCACCAAGTTTGTCAGTATGTATCCTCTCTTTTCTCCCTCTGTCCTCTCCCATCCTTCCTTCTCTCTCATTCTCACTCTCACTCTCTCTGACTCTTCTGTCATCTTACTCTAAAACACATAGAGAAAATATTAGATTAATTATGGTGCCCCTAACTTTATCACACTTGTTTGGATTCAAAGGATTAAAAGTTACCTTATTTTACTTCTTAGAGCATACCCTGTAGTCATCCATTTTTTCAGATTTTAAAGAAATTTCTTAAAAGATTTACTACTGTTTTATAAAAGCTTAAAAAGCAGAACCCCCCTTTCATTCTTTCTTTTTCCCTTTTATCAAGATCAGTATTTTTTCCCTTGCCTAGAAATGATCCCTTCAAGAAGTCAGCAAAATATTTTGGCTGTCTTCAGCAGTGCTTTGGGCTTCTCTGTTACAAATTGTATAAACGTTTTCCAGACAGGGGAATTTGAAGGGTTTAAATTATTTTTTTTTTATGATGACTGTATTCTAGCACATTTGCAAGAGGAAGATGGAAGCAAGGAAAACTACCACAGAACATAATATGTCTGGAATCAGGGACTATTGAGCTCTATGCAAATCTGGGAAGGGAAAATATCTTCCTCTTGAACTATCTACCACAAGGAATCTGTGTTGCCAAGGCTTATGAAACAAATACTCTCATTGGATGGAGGCTGTCATTCATATTGAGCTCACATATTTTACTTCCTGGAACCAAATACATACTGATAAACTACTTCTGTGAGCCTTTAATCAAAATTTCGGCAGTACACAGTTGGTGACAGAAAGATCAGTCTGCAGAGCCTGAAACCCTTTCATCATCAAATATACAGAAATAATAATTATATTTATCTGTTTGGTTCAGGCTGCACACCAAGATTTACCCTTGCCCTAAAGACATAGAAATCATCAGGCATTGTCATCTCTAAAGGAAAAAAAAAAATCTTAATAACTTAGAGGTTAAATGGTTCTCAATAGTTTGGGGGGGTCTGAAAAAAGGAAATAAAAATAATGCATTGCTTTTAGCATTTTCCCCTGTAATGGTATCATAAACTATACTCTATACTAACCAATTAGCACTTCTGATGTAACTCTGAAAGCAAATATCTAGCCTGATCAATAAGAAGACATCTGAGGATGGAAGAAATTGTCCCATAACTCTATTTCCATACTTGGAAAGAACTTGAAGGAATTTTGTTGAGTGAGATAAGCCAGAAAAAGAAGGACAAATTTAGATGATCTCATTCATAGACAGATGTTGAGAAATAAGAACAGAAGGAGAAAGAGTAAGAACTTGGACTTGGTCTGGTGTATTGTTCTAAAGTAAAGGATTCTTGTGGGGGGGGAGGTCATGGAGTTGGGGGCTTTTGGTCCTGGTGCATGATGGTGGAGGGTTACAGCATTTTGCAGAAAACTGAGAAATTTTACACATGTACCAACAGGTATATTTACTGTAAATTGTAAACCATTATTCCCCCATTAAAATACTGAAGTACATATAAATCATCAACTCATGAAAAGACATGGAGGAAAAGTAAACGTATACTATTAAGTGAAAGAAGTCAAACTGAAAATGCTGTAGGATTTTAGCTATATGATACTCTGGAAAAAAAAAAAAAGTAAGGAGTCAGTAAAAAAGATCAGTGATTTCTATGGGGTAGGAGGGCATGGAGGAGGATGATATGGGGAATGAATAAGTGGAGCAGAAGAATTTCTAGGGCAGTGAAAATATTCATGTTATAATCTTGAGATAAGTGCCATTGCATACTATTCCAACCGCTAAGAATATACAACAGCAGGAGTCCGGCGGTAGCGCAGCGGGTTAAACGCACATGGTGCCAAGCACAAGGACTGGTGGAAGGATCCCAGTTCGAGCCCTGGCTCCCCACCTGCAGGGGAGTCGCTTCACAATCTTTCTCTCCCTCTCTCTGTCTTCCCTTCCTCTCTCCATTTCTCTCTGTCCTATCCAGCAATGACAATATCAGTAATAATAACTACAACAATAAAACAAGGGCAACAAAAGGGAATAAATAAATAAATATTTAAAGAAGAACATACAACAGGATAAGTGAACAAAATAATCTATGAATATGAGTTGATTATGATGTGGCAGTGTAGATTTCTCTGTTATAATAAATGTACCCCTCTCGTGGAAGATGTTAACAGTGTGGGAAACTGTATACTTGTGAATAGGTAGGGGTGTAAGGTAAGTCTTAGTACTTTTAGTTTGCTAAAACTTAAAATAGTTTGTAAAAGTAAGTCAAGGGCCAGTGAAATAGCTCTCTTGGATAGTATGGTACTTGTCATATATGCCACCTTGATTCAAGCCTGATCCCCACTGCACTGAAGGAAGCTTCAGTGCTGTAGTCTATCTCTGTTTCTCTCTCTGTTTCTATCTAAAAAACGTTTTAATTTTAAGAAAGTGAATATATAAAGGCATCGATCACAGCATTACAGCTGCATTGTATGAAAGGTATTTCTTTGCAAAACACATCTGTATTCAAGAGTAAGGGCTATACTGATCCTGCTCCTTGCGTCCCCCCAAATAATTTGATTAGGGAAATAATGATTTATAGATTAGTTTTATATGGTTACATTTTTTTTAATTTCCCCTACTCCTCTTGCCTCATAACAAGCAGCACCACTCTCTTACCTGGTTTCTTCATATGTCAGTTTCTTCACTTCAGTAGTTTGTTTGTTTGTTTGTTTTTTCACTCCAATTGTCTTTACCTTTCCACAATCTTTAAGAGCTATAAAACATGTTCTTTACCCAATGAAGGCATTCAAAATAGCTCACAAACTCTCACTAAAACTATCTTGAGTTATTTGATTACCAGATTATTGGATACTGAAATAGCAAGTTCTCTTGTTACACTGAATACTGAAAAACCATCAAAATTAAATTTCCCAATGGTCTCTTTAAAGAAAGAGAAGGAAAGGGGACAGGACAAAGAAATAGAAGTAAGAGGATGTGAAGGAGGAATATAAAATGATAAATGGAAAAGGGAAGGGAAGGATGCATGGGGTATGAGAAGAAAGAAGAGAGGAATGACGGAAGAAAGAAATAAGTCCTTGTGATTTTGTTTGAATTTTTCCTGATTCAGTTTCCTTATATCCTATAAGCCCATCACTTTAGGAAATATTTCCCATTTTGACACTTTTACTCATCAAACACTCCCACTGCTTCATTATAATTACTGAATCTAGAGGTTATAAGGGTCTCCTGTTAGAACTTGCTACAATGTCTACAATTGCCACATTTCTAATTTAAGAGGACACACACCTGCTTTAATTACAGGGTCCTTGAGAGATAACAAGATATAAGTAACATGACCAGATGAGAGTCAATTGCTGAAATTGTTTTCTGATAAAATGTATTTAGCTTCAGAGGCTAAAGCTCACTAACTCTTTCCTGTACAGCAGCTAGATGTCAACATCAACACAGCTACTGGGAATAATTGAAATGCCTCTGTTCATTGAGAAACTGCCCATACAGTAAACAAAGCATACATGGCATGGTGGGTATGTGTTAGAGTCATTTCTGACTTGTTCTGTTGTCAGAAGAAAATCCTAGATATGAGAAAATTGCAGTGGACTATCCTAGTGCGTCTATTATCCAGCACTGATGTTTCACTTTAGTGAGTATAATCTGATACACCAAACCCTTGGGATTTAGTCCTCGATTGGCTTGTTATATTTGTTTTTATTTATTTATTTATTGTGTATAACCTTGAAAATAGTCACAAAATGCATCTTATTGGTTTTCAACCTGAAGTTTACTACTTATGGATGAGAAGTTAAATGGAATGGATTTACACATGGAACTGAAAACTGTAAGCAGAAAAGAAACACAAGACATTTCCCAACTCGGAGTCTATATCATCTCATTCCTAGAATATTCATACTGTTTTTTTTTCTATTTTTATTGTCACCAGGCTGTTTTACTATAAGAGGCAAGATAGGACTCAGTGGTTCAAGACAAGAGTTTATTTCATAAAATGCCATACTTTCTCCAAACTAACTCTCAACATAAACTCAGAGCTATACATTTCCATCATAGTCCTTCTGAACAAGGGACTTCCAGGACTGCCACAACAGGGAAAAAGAGACAACAATGCAATGCACTTATTCCTAAATGCACTATCTAGAAGTGAAACACTTCTCTTCATAGCCCATGAACCAGAATTAGTAATATGGCATTGCTACTTAGGGAAAGAACCACTCAGATATTTGGGAAGCGGTATATGTTTTTACTGCATTTCTCCATGACATGAATTTCATGCCTACAATAAACTAATATTCATCTATACTATTTTTATCCTGTGAACATCTTAGAGATGATTTTCCAGGACATAGATTTTTTTTTGTGAAAATTTGTTTATGTGAGAGAACCAGAACATTACTCTGACATGTGCAAAACCCAATATCAAACTCAGGACCTCACAGTTCTAAGTCAAACAGTATATTCACTGCACCACCTTCTGGGCTGCATAGCATCTGGAAATTTTATGTGAAATAACATCTAGTCATTTTACCAATGTGGTTAAGTATTCAAGAGGACGGAATTTAAGAGGATTCATTTGAAAGGGGTAATAGTGTGGTTATGGTGGAGATTATACAGATTTGATATAAAATCAGATTAGAGAGGAACAAACCTGTTTATCTTCTTCACCACTGAATCTCCATCATCATACACACACACACACACACACACACACACACACACTTCCTTAAATAACTTTTCTGTACCCACAGTTCCTTGCGAGTTTACATCTATGCTATATGTCTGTGCTAAGCTAATGACATCAGCCATATGCAATTACATACATGGTCCACAATTCCTTTTGTTTCCAGTCAAAACACATAGCATTCCCAACATATGAGGAAATATTAACTATTTACTATTATTTCTAACTTTCAGTACAAAGTTCTCTCACCATTCATATATTCATGATGGCCATTGCTATATACAATGCTCTTTCTTATCCTGCTCTATTCACCTGTGCCCCCTCCACTGTTCCTTGAACTATTTCCTCTCTACTCACCGTCCTAATCTTTACACGCAGTAGCCCTCCTCAAAATATTTCTGATACTATTTCACATACAAAAATTTCTTTCCCCCAGTCCGTTAGTTCTCTTTGGGATATATGGCCTATAACAAAATCATTGTCACATGTGCTGAGTAAGTTTGGATCGACCTGTCAATGCCCATGTTCAGTGGGGAAGCAATTACAGAAGCTAGAACTTTCACTTTCTGCACCCCATAATGACCCTGGGTCCATAGTCCCAGAGGGTTAAAGAACAGGAAAGTTATCAGGGGAGGGGATGGGATACAGATTTCTGGTGGTGGCAGTTGTGTGAAATTGCACCCCTCTTATCCTATGGTTTAGTCAATGTTTCTTTTTATAAATAAAAAATTAAATTAAAAAATTTTAAAAAGAATGAAAAGTACTAAAAACTCAAAAAAAAAAAAAAAAGGATACCATAGAAAATTTAAAAAAGAAAAAAGAAAAAAAGGAAATCTTGTGGGGAGAAACTGTATTTTTCACTCACTGTTATAGGATTTTAATCATATTAAACATAGTTGCTAACCATTTCCACTGTATTCTGAAGCAAGAAGAAAAGAAAAGCTGAGTATCATCTCATAGGCATTGCAGAATCTAAAGTCAAACCCAGCACCTGGGTTGATTTTGTTTATAGATTCCAACAATAATACCTTGTAGTTAGTACAAAGTTCAAACTTACTCTCATTTTAGGTAGATATTTTAAATGTTCTGTTTAGAAATGCAAAGGATTAATTACCTATCTTTATTCTAAGGAACATTCCATAAAAATAGTGTAAATGAAACAAGAATTATTAGAAAATCTCTGAATAATTAAATGATAAAGAAGGAAAACAAACCACAAGACTTACCACTGACATAGGTTAACCTCTTTTTTCTCCCAATAAAACTGGGAAAAGGAAAAGTAGGGAGATAAGGATGGATAATGATCCTCAGTGACACCAGTTTCCGATTGGGGAACATAGTTAAGTCTATTTGAAGTTATTTTTATTCTGCTTTGGGTACTGCATTATAGTTAATAACTACTTAGTATGTAAGGTGCAACTTACATTTATTTGTTTAAAAATAAAACTTTCTGGGGGTCGGGCTGTGGCGCAGCGGGATGGGCGCATGTGGCGAAAAATGCGAGGACCAGCATAGGGACGTTCAAGCCCCCAGCTCCCCACCTGCAGAGGAGTCGCTTCACAGGCAGTGAAGCAGGTCTGCAGGTGTCTGTCTTTCTCTCCCCCTCTGTCTTCCCCTCCTCTCTAGGTTTCTTTCTGTCCTATCCAGCAACGAACGACATGAACATTATCAACAACAATAATAACCACAAGAAGGCTACAACAAGGGCAATAAAGGGGGGGGGAGGGATGGACTCCAGGAGCAGTGGATTCATGGTGCAGGTACAGAGCCCCAGCAATAACCCTGGAGGCAAAAAAATTAATAATAATAAAAAACCCAAAAACTACCTATAGTCCAAGTAATCTGACAGTGTTGCAGTTTCTTTAATTTAGGTGATATATTTCTTACTAATCTTTGTTATTCCAGCCCTCAGTGATGCTGCTTTTGTCTTAAATAGTGGAGTTACAGAAATTTTATAGTATTTCTGAAAAGTTTCTCTTTTTTCAAAGTACTTGAGCTAAATATTTTTTTTAATTAAATTGTCTCCCCTATCAAATATTCTTGCTCTGTTGCAGCATATTTCACCAGTAAAATATAGACCTAAACAAAATGCCAGTTCTCTAAGTTGTCAGTGGTATTTTGTGGATGGTGAGGAAAAGACTTTACATTTTAGTTAAAGAGGGTAGTTGCAATTCTCTGTGCTTACTTTCTGCATTTTCAAATAGCAGTTTGACAGTTCAGCACTCTCTTGGCTTACACTCATTTCTTCTTAACTCAACAGAGTGGAGATGTAGTGAATGACTAAAAAAATAAAGGCATGGGTAAGATTTCTTTTTCTTTCTTTTTCCTTTTTCTTTTTGCTTCCCAGGTTATTGCTGGGGCTCGGTGCCTGCATCAGGAATCCACTGCTTCTGAAGGCCATTTTTTTCCATTTTATTGCCCTTGTTGTTATTTTTTATTGTTTTATTGTTGGATAGGACGGAGAGAGAGAGAGGAGGGGAAGACAGAGAGGGGGAGAGAGATACCCACAGATCTACTTCACCATTTGTGAAGCAACCCCTGCAAGTGGGGAGCCTGGGGCTGGAACTGGGATCCCTAAGCCAGTCCACACACTTCGCACCAGTGTGTTTAACCAACTGCATACCACCAGTATGCAATCTTACCCTGTAGGTAAGATTTCTAAGGAGCTGATTCAAATGTGTATTTAAATATGCAGAAACAAAATTACACATTATGATTAAGAAAAAAAAAACAAGATCACATACTGACTTGTTTTTCCCAATAAGAAGTAAAATAAAAATGCTAAGACAGGGAGTCCGGCAGTAGCGCAGCAGGTTAAGTGCACGTGGCGCAAAGCACAAGGATGGCATAAGGATCTCAGTTCTAGCCCCTGGCTCCCCACCTGCAAGGGGAGTCCCTTCACAAGTGGTGAAGCAGGTCTGCAGGTGTCTATCTTTCTCTCCTCCTCTCTGTCTTCCTTTCCTCTCTCTATTTCTCTCTGTCCTATCCAACAAGGAGGACAACAAGAATAACTACAACAATAAAAAGGGGGGCAACTGTTGGTATGCTTCTAAAAACCCCTTCTGTTTCATTAGTTTAATACCCCCTGCTTAACACTGTATTCTATTTACATAACTACTGTATTCTATTTACATTACCACTGCAGGGCATTGGTTCAATCCCCACTGGTTCATGATATGTTTTTGCTCCCCCCTCTCCTTGTCACACTCTGCTTTTCACCAGTCACTTTTCTCTCCACCCTCTCTATGTCACATCCTGTTCACACCCTACTTGGGAAGTATATATAAAGACAACATTGTTCGTTTTAGTTTGAGTTTAGCTTAGCTTAGTATAGATTGCGCTGAGTCCTGCATGAATAAAGAGATATTGCCTACAGCTCAACCATGAGTCCCTGGTCATCTGTTACCCACCCGTGAAGCCAGCCCGTCGAAAACAACATAATGGCACCTACAACGTGGGGCCGGACCTGCACAACTCCCAGATAAGTGAAGACTTTGCCTACCTATGCACTATGGTCTTCTCTTCTACTTATGAAGAGGTTTGCCAAAGCCTCTACTGTTTCATCACGAGACAGTTACTTTGTCTCTGGAACATTTTGCTCTGGGCCACACTTTGTTTCCCTGACCAGGAACTTTGGTTTCTTGTGACCCTAATCATAGAGCTTGGGAGATGCACAGAGATTTCTCCTTGGACTTTCTGGATTCCCTCGCCCATTTTTCCCAATCAGAAGGACTGCATTTTGCTCCGGGCCACAATTTGGTTCTTTATGACTGTGATCGTAGACCTTGGGATATGCATGGGTATTTCCCCTGGGACTTTCTGGACTTCTCGCATGTTTCCCATGGAGAAGGACTACTCTAATTTGAGGAGTGTTCTCCAGTACCCTGGAAGTCCCCAAGAATGGAGACACATGGTTAGTTCTACTCTCCTGATTGGATTCTTTCTTCGATGGGAAGACACTTTTAAAAATGGGTGCCTGAAGCAATCCAGCAGGAACAGTCAGAAGCACCCTAAATGGAATTTCGAGGAGCTTTTTGGACTAGGACGCTCTCCGGGGACTCATAATGCTACATGGTGAGATCTGTTTCGTAAGAGAGTGATTTGAATGACTGAATTTTTGTTTGACATTGACTTAAAAAAAAAATGCTGGATACAGCCATGATTTCTAGAGACATCCAGAAAAAATCCAAAAAATTGTTTTTTCCCTCCTTTGATTTCTTTTTTATGTCTTGGCATAAATCTGAAATGTTTAATCCTGAAACGGTATGAGTTATGGGCGGGGCAGATAGTGCAATGATTATGTTAATTATTCTTATGCCTGAGGCTTTTAACCGTGATTCTTCTGTTTACCTTTCCACATTTTATTGAGTTTAAACTGTTTAAACAAACCTTAAAATCATACTAGAAAGGACTTCCAATTATAATGGAGTTATCAATTATAGTAAACTTCTATTCTGCTACAAGTTCGACAAGTAAGTGAATTTCAGCTGTCAAGTCTTCACATGAAAAAGCATCTACTCAAATGGAATTCCTGGAAATCCATTTGGACTCCTGTTCTCTGACATCGCCCACAAGATGGAATGACTACAACACACCCCCGGAGACCAATGATGTGACCTGGCATGACCTGAAGAAACAGATTCACAGACTCCAAAGATCACTCTCTACAGAAAAGCAGAATTCTGGTGGCCGACATTCCCCATCAAGACAGACATGCAACGTTTCTTTCATCCCTTGGCATTTTCTTCTGTGGTCAGCTACTTTGGACTGACACCTCCATTGGACTTACTGGTACACGCTGCCTTGTTTCTCAAAGACTAACTTCAGCCAATTGCCTTGAGACTTTATAGATCATATCTCCTCACCTGCAGGCTCTGCCCCCAGAGTCAGAAAACCCCTCCCTCCTTATTAGGTTATGCCCACAGAGGCAGGAAACGCCCTTTGAGGCAAGAGATGCCCCCAGAGGCATGAAGCGCTCCCAGAGACAAGAAATGCTCTTTCGCCTGCTAGACCTTGCCCTTTGAGGCAAGAAACATTCCCCTTGGCATCACACTGGTTATTGCTGCTAGCCTATTTTGTTTTCCATGTCTTATGCCAGTTCTTTTGAAAACGCCTGTACGATATAGGTTTCTGTTCACCCCACAATCTTGATACTATGGCCATTAGTTAAAAAAGAAATGGGGAATTGTTGGTATGCTTCTAAAAACCCCTTCTGTTTCATTAGTTTAATACCCCCTGCTTAACACTGTATTCTATTTACATAACTACTGTATTCTATTTACATTACCACTGCAGGGCATTGGTTCAATCCCCACTGGTTCATGATATGTTTTTGCTCCCCCCTCTCCTTGTCACACTCTGCTTTTCACCAGTCACTTTTCTCTCCACCCTCTCTATGTCACATCCTGTTCACACCCTACTTGGGAAGTATATATAAAGACAACATTGTTCGTTTTAGTTTGAGTTTAGCTTAGCTTAGTATAGATTGCGCTGAGTCCTGCATGAATAAAAAGATGCTGCCTACAGCTCAACCATGAGTCCCTGGTCATCTGTTACCCACCCGTGAAACCAGACCGTCAAAAACAACAGGCAACAAAAGGGAATAAATAAATAAATGGTTTAAAAATGCTAAGACAAAGTATACCATAGAGAAGTTTTAAGTGTAGATGTTTTCAAATCATTCAAGGCATTTATGCTAATTGTACTGACAAAAAGTCTATGATTATTTTGGTTCCCTCACTAAGAATATTAAAATATCTAGGCTGACATAAAGGGGTATGTAAAAACAAAGTTTTATTACAGATGTCAACTTTGTTAAAGAGTGATTCACGACAGATTGCCTTATTGAAGCAGGTAACAAGTTTAATTATAAACTTTTTCAAATCTTTTTCCCCTTAACTCAATAAATAAAAGAAAGTAAGTATGGTTTATCTTCATAGAGGAGGCAAAATCATTTGTGGGAATAATATGGCAAAAATAATTTAATCTAGAAGTTTAAAGTTTAAAAAAAAGGGGGGAAAGGATCAGTAAAATATGGCTCTAGCCTGTGGTATATGATTACACCAAGCACATTTCTGTTGAGACAGGAAAAAGATTTATGTTCTATGGTAAGAGAATGTGTGTAGTGTGAATGATACTGAAATGTAGCTGAACAAAGGCTGATGTGGGCAATAAGTGAAGCAAATACTCAAAGAGTCATGTGTTGGATCAGAGACATGAAGGGGAAAGAATGTTAAACACCTCTGCACAGGCACTGAAATGATCAGAGATGGGTTCTTTTTATATATAAATATGCTTTTTACTTTTCACTCTACACATCTGTCAAATTTTTAAAAACTGAAACACATGTACTTCCAAATCTATGTACAAATATCATTGCCTTATGAGATATTCTTTTAAAGAAATATGTCGGGTGAGTATAAGTCCATATCCTAAGCAGTCATTAGAATAAATATCTGGATTTCATGTGGGACATAAGGAATATCCTATTGATGTCCACAAGGCTGAGGCTTTCCCCTCCATTTCCAGATGAATTTTTAGCTACAAATAGATTTTTAGCTACAAATGATGATAGAACACTTGGACTAGAAATAGAAGAAATGTAATATGCCAATTGTAAAAGAATTCACTTCTTTTACTTTTTGGTTATTTATTTATTTATTTACTTTTTGGCTCCAGGATTATCACTGGGGCTTGGCGCCTGCAAATCCACTGTTCCTGGAGGCCATTTTTCCCCCATTTTTGTTGCCTGTGTTGTTGTACTTATTATTACTGTTGTCATTGCTGTTGTTGTTGTTGTTGGATAGGACAGAGAGAAAGCAAGAGAGGAGGGGAAGACAGAGAGGGAGACTTCACCGCTTGTGAAGCGACCCCCATGCAGGTGGGGAGCCAGGCTTCGAACAGGGATCCTCACACCCGGTCAGTGCACTTTGTGCCACGTGCACTTAAACTGCTGCGCTACCTCCTGGCCCCCTACTTTTCATTTTTATATATAATATTTATTTATCTATTGGAGATAAACAGTCAGAAATCAAAGAGGTAGGGGGAAACAGAGTGAGAGAGAGAGAGACACCTGAAGTACAGCTTCACCATTCACAAAGCTTCCCTTCTGCAACTGGGAACAGGGGCTTCAAATCTGGGTCCTTGTGCATTGTAGCATGTGCCCTCAACCAGGTGCACCACCACCACCCAACCCCTACTTCTACTTTTCCAAAATAGACATACTTTCCCGTCTTTTGGATGTCCTTGTGTTCTAGTTCTCAAATTACAGTATAGAAGCTATTTTACACTTTTTATATAACAACTATTCCCTAACTTGGGAATTCCTTACCACTCCATACACAGTGTCTTACAAAAATGAATTAAGCAATGACTATGTCCTACTATCCCCATCATGAATCTTTGCATCAAAGATAATAAGCTGGCAATTAAAGGGAGTATATCCTGGCTGCCTGTTGCATGTCAGCTTTATGAAAAATGCAAGAGTAGAAAGTCTCCTATACACTCAACTATATGCCAGTTGGACAATCTACGCAAAGAAAGACAAGTGGCTAAACACAATTTAATTGTTGATGTCAGCTTAGCTACCAGGTATAACAAAGAGTTGCTTGGGGTACACAGGATAGTAAATACAAAACAATTTGAGAAGAAATAATAGACCGGGGGCTGGGTGGTAGCACACCTAGTTCAGTGCACATATTATAATGTGCAAGGACCAAGGTTCGAACCCCAGTCCCCACCTGCAGGGGGAAAGTTTCACAAGTGGTGCAGGCATCACTCTTTCTCTGACTCTTATCTATCTCCCCTTTCCCTCTCAATTTATAACTGTCTCTATCCAATAAATAAATAGTTTAAATAATAATAATAATCTGTGGGACAACAAGATAGCTCACTTGGATAGTGTGCTTGTTTTGCCAAGTGTATAACTCACTGAAGAAAATTTTGGTACTATGGTGTCTTTCTGTATTTCTATCACTTTATCATTTTTCCCCTTTGGTCATCACTAAGGTTTCATTACTCTGGGATGATTTTTCCACATAGACAAACAATGACAAAGAGAAAAAATGTGTATAGGAAAGACTACAGGGTAAAAGCTTCCTCAAACAAAGTGCCCAAACTTGCTCAGGACACCAGTGTGGCAACAGCATCTGGATGAGTTGCAATGCACCTGGGAGGGTATTATCATGATCCACTGAGATGCTGAAGCATGGATGTGCACTATCCAAGATAGTTATTTGGCCAGCCTGTGTCTCTGTCTTTCTATCTGAAGAAGCTGACCTGGAACAGTGAAGCCCCAGTGGTGACAATAAATAAATAAATAAATAAATAAATAGATTAATTAAATCTAAACTTTGAAATATAATGCATGTGATTAGATAGACAGAAACTAAAAGATGAAAGGAGTTAGAATTCATTTAGAGCATCTTGTAAACTGAGTTACACTAAGTCAATATGATTATATTTATTTTATTATTTGTTTAATTTATTTATTTATTCCCTTTTGTTGCCCTTGTTGTTTTATTGTTGTAGTTATTATTGATGTCATTGTTGTTGGATAGGACAGAGAGATACTGAGAGAGGCAGAGAAGACAGAGGGGAGAGAGAATGATAGACACCTGCAGACCTGCTTCACCGCTTGTGAAGCGACTTCCCTTTAGGTGGGGAGCCAGGGGCTTGAACCAGGATCCTTATGCCGGTCCTTGCTTTGCATCATCTGCATTTAACCCGCTGCGCTACCGCCCGACTCCCTATTTTATTCTTGAGTTATGATGAGGCTAGGGAGATTTAATAAAACTTTCAAGAACAAGTAACTGTTAAATAGCATAACTAACCCAAATTTTAGTGTTTCACTGCATGGATGGAAGCCAAGGTATTATATGGAAGGAGTAATAAAGACAGGTTGTAGAGACATATATTTTTCTGGTTGGATAAAACAAGATCACTAGATTTAACGTATACCAAATATTGTGCATTACAAACAATTGGAGATCTGAAGAAAGTGGAAAATGAAGTTAAATCAGTAGAGTCTTGCAAACAGAGCAAAGGGACATGCACTTAAGTTTTTGGAGATGAATACTTAGTATTTTAAGATAATTTTTATACCACAGGATAAGAATTTACTGTGGAACAGGGCTCTTCAAATCCAATCTATGTACAATATGCCCCACCTTAAAAAGAAAACTCTGAATATTTGTTTTCTCTGGGTCTGGGAGACAACTACATTTCTGAGCAATACAGAAAAACCAAATGAAGGTAAGTTTCAAACAAGGATTTCATCAACTATGCACTAAACTGGGCTGCTTACAAGTAGTTGTTAATCCTAACTCTTCAGAAACCAAACAAGAGTTGACTTCTGGAAGTCCTCCACCAAGAAATGAACCAATATATTTTGGGGGTATTGGCTACATGCCCAGCACTATGCTAGTTAATCTATATATCTACAGTTGTGAACATCATTAAAAATGTTGGCTTAAATAACATAATGTAGGGTTAAGGAATGAACTCTCAGATTTTCATGTCTCTCTACTGGCCACCTACCAGTAACATAACCTTGGACAATTTATTTCTTTGGGACTCATTTCCTGGCATGTAAATGCAGGGAAATAACAGTACCTAATTCATAGTGTTACTGTGAGGATTAATTAAAGCATCAAAGCAAAACTCTTAAAGCATACCAAGAAGCTAATAAACACCAAAAACATATCAGGACATGAGAAAAAGGTCAGGGCCACTGTGGCTGTTTGTTGGCCCTATTTAATAGGTCAATTTTAAATTTCTTCTTTGCATATCTGCATACTCACAACAAGTGTATGCAAATTAAAAGAGAGATATGTATTCATACATCATTTTGCTAGATCTGATCCATCATACAGTTAGTAATATTGGGTGGAAACATACTATGAATAAGCATATCAAGCTGAAATTCTTCTGGTTCTTTTAATGAATACAGTGAATCATTCTATCATTTAGACAAAACTAGTATCTGCTGTGGTAATGAACCTTGAAATACCATGTTTTCCACCACCCCCACTGCACATGCCCATGCCTATGCCCATTTACCAACAACAACACCTCCCTACCCACACACACACACAATCTTTAATTTGAATAATACAATACCAGGTGACTGAGAGAGTGCTTTACACTTACATCTTGAACTGGTTTATCTAAAGCCTTTCATTGCTAATGCAAAAATGGGAAGAAGAAAAGAGCCAGAGAAAAGGAAAAGAAAAAGGATAAGAGAAAGAGAGATAGGGGAAAAGAAACAGCAGGAAATTAAGACAACAATGAGATATCATTTAACTCCTATGAAAATGTCATACATCAGAAAAGGTAGCAGCAACAAATGCTGGAGAGGTTGTGAGGACAAAGGGACATTTCTGCACTGCTGGTGGGAATGTAAATTCATCTAACCCCTGTGGAGAGCAGTCTGGAGAACTCTCAGAAGGCTAAAAGTGGACCCACCCTATGGCCTTGCAATTCCTCCTCTGGGGATATATCCTAAGGAATCAAACATACCCAAAAATATTTGTATATACCTGTATTCATAGCAGCATAATTTGTAATAGCCCAAACCTGGAAGAAACCCAGGTGCCCAACAACAGATGAGTGCCTGTGTATGTTGTGGTCTATATACACAGTGGAGTACCACTCAGCTATTAAAAATGGTCATTTCACCTTTTTTTAGCCCAAATTGGATAGTTTGAAGAAATCATGTTAAGTGAGGTAAGTCAGAAACAGAAGGATGAATATGGCATGATCTCACTCATAGGCAGAAATTGAAAAACAAGATCAGAAGATAAAACACTAAGCAGAACTTGAACTGGAGTTGTTGTAATGCACCAAAGTAAAAGAGACTCTGGGGTAAGTTGCAAGGTGTTGGGGGTGTGGTTCAGGTCCTGGGACCTGACCACAGAGGACCTAATGGGGGTTTTATTATTATGTGGAAAACAGGGAAATGTTATGCATGTAAAAACTATTGCATTTACTGTCAATTGTAAAACATTAATGACTCAATAAAAGTAAATAAATAAATGAAACAGCAAGTAATATAGAAGATTCCTCCCTCCACTCTCCCCTACATCGGACCAGAACTGACTAATCACTTGTATTCAAGTGCGTCAGAAAGAAGTAGTCACAAATATATACCTACAAAGACGAGGAAATGTAGAGGACACATGGATAGTTGGAAACCAAAATCCTTTTATGTTGCTACATCCCAATCTGACTGCTAAATTTGTATTTAAAGTACCTAAATAAAAACTGGCAAAGAAACTATTGACCGATTTACTGCAAGTGGATATTTTATAAACACTGAAATATTTTTAGATTCTAGGTTACAGAAAAAGTCTTCCATCAAGATATTTAATAAACGATCCTCATCATTTGTTAACAGGTATTATTTAAAAGTGGAGTTTTATGAAGAATCTGGATTTCTGCCCATTCCAATGATAAGATTTTCCCTATAACACTGGCTGCATTAATAATCTAACCAAAAGACAAGATGGTGGTGGCTGAGGGTCAGGAGCACAGTCACTAGAGTGGCACCTAAGCATACAGCTTTGATTTTTATTGAGGAAATGTTGTTATATGAGGCTGTGGTCGCTCAGTGTTAGAATTTCACCACCACCTGGGTGCCTTCTCCCTCCTCCAGTGGATATTCAACTCCAACTCCAACCCCCACAATCTTCAGACTTCCTTTCAAAAAAAGAAAAAAACAAACCAAAACAATCAAATGTCTTGAATAAGCTAACAAGGAAAGCAAAATATCTTTATACTGAACAACTATGAGTTACTTCCCATAGAAATAGAAAAAGATACAGAGAAGTAGAAAGCCATCCCATGTTCATGTGCAAGATAAAGAATAATTGTGTTGGGCCAGGTGGTGGTGCAACTGGTTAAGCATACATAGTACTAAGTGCAAGGACATGCGCAAAGATCCTCTGCTCCCCACCTGTAGCAGAGAAGCTTCATAAGCAGCGATGCAGGTCTGCAGACATCTATCTTTTACTCTCCCTACCTCTCTGTCCTCTCTCAATTTCTCTCTGTCCTACCCAACTAATGGAAAAAAATGACCATGGGGAGCAGTGGATTCGTAGTACTGATACAAAACCCTAGAAATAACTCTGGAGGCAAATAATAATAATAAATAAGTTGAACTAATGCTGAACACAGTCACCCTCTCTCCCCCAAACACAAACTATAGAAAGAGTAATCATTTGAGGGAAAGCTACAACAGAATGAAAAACTTATGGTGGTGTGGGGGATTGAACCTGGGACTTTGGAGCCTTAGACATGAGAGTCTGTTTGCATAACCATTATGCTATCTACCCCTTCCCCAGGATGAAAAACATATTTAAGAAAGAATGGAAGAATCCTGCTCTCCAATTTTTTCAGAAGCACCTATAATTTTGAAATCTACTTTAAATTGGAATTAAAAATCATAAGGGTTAGATCACTGGTACACTTTATGCAAGGAAGACTATATTGTATGATTGAATCTATAAACAAGGTTTTAAATTAAAACATTTTCAATTAGTAGATATTTGTGACTCTTGATCTTATGTACTTGTCCAAATAATTTCTAAAAGACCAATAGAAATTGAATCGAGGGAGGCAGGGCTATGAGCAGCAGCAGATCTGTTTCTCTCCTCTCCTCTCCTCTCCTCTCCTCTCCTCTCCTCTCCTCTCCTCTCCTCTCCTCTCCTCTCCTCTCCTCTCCCAGATCAACTAGGAATACGAAAGGAGACCATCTGGGACCAAAACAAGACAGGACTAGAACAACTACAGGAACCCACCAAATCACTGGTGAGTGCAAACACATTTGGCTGGTGACAGAGGAGCCTAGGGAGAGACTAAGTGGCTGGTAACAGTCCAGCAGTTTATCAGTTGAGACACCACCTCCAGTCTGTTCCACCAACAAGGGGACAGCTGAAGGAAGGAGAGGACTCCCCGGAGACTCACCAAGTGCAACTCTGAGTCTCCATTGCTACTGCCTTCAGAATCTGGAGCAGCAGCAGGGAGTGACACCAGGGGACAGAGATCTAACCAGGAAACTCAGGAGGAGACCTATACCTCTGTTGCATAGCTGTCGGGCTGTGAAAGTCTCTTTGCATAACCACTGTATTATCTCTGCTACACCCTGCCTTATCTCTTGGCCAGGAGTCGGTGATTAAGCTAAGAAGCCTACTTATAGTTTAAAGCCCTCAGGCTCCCATAGCATACAGAGGAGAAAAAAAAAAAAAAGAGGCTTTTAAATCACTGAGCCCCAACTCAGGGATTAAAATATGATTGAAACAACTGTTAACTTCCACCACTGTGAACCATTTAATTACCTTACTTAGACACAAGTCAATCCAGGAGATAGTAATCAGTAATTTGAAAAGTACTAAGAAAGGGAACTCATAACATAATATATAAAATGGGTAAACCAACAAGAAGAAATATTGGAGAAACAAACCAGGACAACAGTCCAGCTAAAAGCCCCCCAAAGGGTGAAGCACAAAATAATGTGTTCAACATCCAACATTAGCTAAGGAAATAATCACAGGAGTGAGTAAAGAGTTTGAAAGAATTGTAATCAGAAATACAGGAACAACAAATGAGACTCTGGAAGAAAACATTAACTATCTCAAGGTTATTAGAGAGCTGAAAGTTGAAATAGCTGAGCTAAGAACACAACTAGCTGAACAAGCTAAAACAGTATCAGAACAGGGAAACAAAATAGATGAACTCCAGAAAACAGTAGAGGGCAGAGAGAATAGAATCAATGAGGCTGAAGACAGAATTAGCAAGATTGAGGACGAATTAGAGACAACTAAAAAAGAAGTAAGAGATCTCAAAAAGAGATTAAGAGATGCTGAAAACAACAACAGAGACGTATGGGATGACTTCAAAAGAAACAATATACGCATTATTGGCTTACCAGAGGGAGAGGAAGAAAGCATTCTTCAAGCCATAATAGCTGAAAACTTCTCTAGTTTAGACAACATCAAAGACATAAAGATTCAAGAAGCCCAGAGGGTCCCAAACAGAATTAACCCAGACGTAAAGACACCAAGACACATCATATTTAGAATGGAAAGGAATAAGGATAAAGAAAGGATCCTGAAGGCTGCAAGAGAGAAGCAAAGAGTCACCTACAGAGGAAAACCCATAAGATTAGCAGCAGACTTCTCCACACAAACACTACAGGCCAGAAGAGAATGACAAGATACTATCGAGTGCTCAATGAGAAAGGCTTTCAACCAACACTACTATATCCTGCTAGACAGTCATTCAGACTAGATGGAGGCATCAAAACCTTCTCAGACACACAACAGTTGAAGGAATCAACTATCACCAAGCCTGCCCTGAAAGAAGTTCTGAAAGGTCTTCTATAAACAGACCATCATAAATAGGACATATATCAGAACACTCTAAAACTCTACAAGAATGGCATTAAAATATCTTCAATTTTTGATATCAATAAATGTCAATGGTCTGAATTCACCTATTAAAAGACACAGAGTAGGAAGATGGATCAGAAAATACAACTCAACAATATGCTGTCTACAGGAAACCCACCTAACTCAACAAGACAAACACAGACTCAAAGTAATTATCAAAATCTCCCCAAAAATAAAAGCCCTGGACCCGATGGTTTTACAAATGAATTCTACAAAACCTTCAAAGAAGAACTAATACCTCTACTTTTAAAAGTCTTCCAGAAGATTGAAGACACTGGAATACTCTCTGCCAGCTTCTATGAAGCCAGCATCACTCTGATACCAAAAGCAGACAGGGACACAACCAAAAAAGAAAACTACAGACCAATATCTCTGATGAACATAGATGCAAAGTCCAAAGCAGATGTCCACCAAAGAATTGCCAAGGGATGAATTGTTGTATGTCTGTCTCGATGGGGAATGTCAGCCATTGGAATTCTGCTTTTCTATAGAGAACTTGACAGCTGCAATTTACTTACTATGAAACAAACTTGTAACAGGTTAGAAGTTTATCACAATTGATAACTCTATTACAATTAGAAGTCTTTTTTAGAATGATTTTAAGGTTGTTTAAAGTTTAAACAATAGAATGTGTAAAGGTAAACATAAGAATCAAGGAAAGAAAACCTCAGGCATGAGAATCATTAGCATAGCCATTGTGTAATCTACCATTTCTAACAGAGAAGGGAATCAAGAGTTTTACATATCAACAAGTCTATTTAACCTTTTGTTACACCCATTCAAGATGGAGACACACCCTAGGTGTGCGCAGGTTTTGTTTAGACCAACTTGGTTAAAATATATTGATTTTTAACTAATTTTTTACCTCAGACTTTAAATGTAAGTTAATTTTATCTTTATGAGAATTACGTTGAAACCCTTTTTCATTTAACTTTGTCTGGTAAGAATATAGCCTTAAAGTTACATTGTTAACCTTAAAGTTAATGTTACCAAACTTGTTACCAACAGACACGTAAACATGGTCATTAATACACAAGGAGAGAAACCTTTGTTACAAAGACATGTCATTTTAAACATGAATTTAGATCTGTACTGTCTTAGTTGTTGTTGGGGGTCACCAACCGGAGGGGAGCCTCCCACGCAGCTCCACTTCTAGGAATTACAGGTTGCGATCTCTGCACGAATCTCTGCGTACTTCTGCCTTCAGACCAGAGCTGAGGATCTCAGCCAGGGGGCCCAGTTTCAGCAGGGAGCCATGGTCTCCAGGTGGTCCAGGATCTGCCCAGACTTCATAGCAGGAGAGCGGGAAGGCCAGCCTTGCAGAAGGCGCGGGCCGAGGTACCACAGGGTGGTGGCCAGGATAGGCCGCCGCAGCCCTGCCCCATGGCCCTGCCATGTTGGCCATGTGGGTGCCATTTGTTGTTAATGTTTCGGATTTGTCATTAAAGTTTGGGGCTCCAGTAGGCTGGGCTAGCTTCGCGGTGGCAGACAGAGACGACCAGGGACACAAAGCTGGGCAGAGAGGCTTTATTCATGAGTGGGCAAACATGTGCTCTCCTGTCTTTCTGCTCTGGCGGCAGAGAGAGCCCCTTAAACTAATCACCACACAGATCTGTGCTACCTCCTTCTCTTTTTGCGGCTGCGCCAAGAACTGTCGAACTATTTAGCATAGGGGGCGGGGAGAAAGAGGGGCGCGAAACTAGCAAGGGCCAAACCATTTCTCTCAGAGGTAGGGGGAAGGGGGCCAAACCAACACGAAGAATACCAAAAAGCTAGAAGAAATTAAAATCCAGAAATCAATTCCTTTTACTATAGCAACTAAAACAATAAAATATCTAGGAGTAAACCTAACCAAAGAAGTGAAAGACTTGTATACTGAAAATTAAGAGTCACTACTCAAGGAAATTGAAAAAAAACACCAAGAAGTGGGAAGATATTCCATGTTCATGGGTTGGAAGAATTAACATCATCAAAATGAATATACTACCCAGATCCATATACAATTTAATGCTATCCCCATCAAGATCCCAAGCACATTTTTTAGGAAGATAGAAAAAATGCTACAAATGTTTATCTGGAACCAGAAAAAACCTAGAATTTCCAAAAGAATCTTGAGAAAAAAAATTACAGAACTGGAGGCATCACACTCCTAGATCTCAAATTGTATTATAGGGCCATTGTCATCAAAACTGCTTGGTACTGGACATGAATAGACACACCGACCAGTGGAATAGAATTGAGAGCCCAGAAGTGAGCCCAGACACCTATGGACAGCTAATCTTTGACAAAGGGGCCCAGACTATTAAATGGGGAAAGCAGAGTCTCTTCAACAAATGGTGTTGGAAACAATGGGTTGAAACATGCAGAAGAATGAAACTGAACCACTGTATTTCACCAAATACAAAAGTAAATTCCAAGTGGATCAAGGACTTGGATGTTAGACCACAAACTATGAGATACCTAGAAGAAAATAATGGCAGAACTCTTTTCCACATACATTTTAAAGACATCTTCAATGAAATGAATCCAATTACAAAGAAGACTAAGGCAAGTATAAACCTATGGGACTAGATCAAGTTACAAAGCTTCTTCACAGCGAAAGAAACCACTACCAAACCAAGAGACCCCTCACAGAATGAGAGAAGATCTTTACATACCATACATTAGACCAGAGGCTAATAACCAAAATATGTAAAGAGCTTGCCAAATTCAACAACAAGACAACAAATAACCCCATCCAAAAATGGGGAGAGGATATAGACAGAATATTCACCACAGAAGAAATCCAAAAGGCCAAGAAACACATGAAAAAATGCTACAAGTCTCTGATTGTCAGAGAAATGCAAATAAAGACAACAACGAGATACCACTTCACTCCTGTGAGAATGTCATACATCAGAAAAGGTAACAGCAGAAAATGCTGGAGAGGGTGTGGGGTCAAAGGAACCCTCCTACACTGCTGGTGGGAATGTCAATTGGTCCAACCTCTATGGAGAACAGTCTGGAGAACTCTCAGAAGGCTAGAAATGGACCTACCCTATGATCCTGCAATTCCTCTCCTGGGAATATATCCTAAGGAACCCAACATACCCATCCAAAAAGATCTGTGTACACATATGTTCTTGGCAGCACTATTTGTAATATCCGAAACCTGGAAGCAACCCAGGTGTCCAACAACAGATGAGTGGCTGAGCAAGTTGTGGTATATATACACAATGGAATACTACTCAGCTGTAAAAAATGGTGACTTCACCATTTTCAGCTGATCTTGGGTGGACCTTGAAAAATTCATGGTAAGTGAAATAAGTCAGAAACAGAAGGATGAATATGGGATGATCTCACTCTCAGGTCGAAGTTGAAAAACAAGATCAGAAAAGAAAACAGAAGTAGAACCTGAAATGGAATTGGTGTATCGCACCAAAGTAAAAGACTCTGGGATCGGTGGGTGGGGAGAATACAGGTCCAAGAAGGATTCAGAGGACCTAGTGGGGGTTGTATTGTTATATGGGAATCTGGGGGAATGTTATGCATGTGCAAACTATTGTACTTACTGTTGAATATAAAACATTAATTCCCCCCCAAAAAAAATCAGAAAAAAATAGCTACAGGTACAATCAAAAAAAAAAAAAAGCACTAGCACTTTTACTCTGGATTAAAATAGACATAGCCACAACCCCCATTGAATCAGCCTTCTTCAGATTCATTTCCTACATCTGCATAGGTTTCAAATGAATGAGAGCAGATAACAGATCAGCTTAGCTCACTGACAAACTGTTTTTACTTGTTTATTCACTTAAAGATTTATTGTGGTCTGGAGGTGGTGTATTGGATAAAGCATTGGACTCTCAAGCATGAGGTCCTGAATTTGATCCCCAGCTGCACATGTAACAGAGTGATGTCTGCTTCTCTCTCTCCTTCTCTCTTTCTCTCTCTCTCTGTATCTCTCCCTCTCTCCTATCTTTCTCATTAATAAATAAAATATTTTAAAAAAAGAAAAAAAAGAAATTGAATTGAATACTATTCATAAGACATTATGAAAAATCAAGACTACCACATTAAGCTGATTTAACTAAAACAAAAAGCAAGAAATTTCTCATTTCAGTCAGTATAGAGACCCTTATCACAAATAAACCTACAACTACAATCAAGTTCTTGCAAATAGTGTAAATAGCTAAAGAACATTCATTGTAGACTACCCTTGAGACCTTAAAGAATTCTGCAGTAGGAGCTGGGTGGTGGCACACCTGGTTGAGTGGATCTTACAATGCACAAGGACCTATGCAAAAATTAGTAAAGCCATTGGTCCTTTGGAATATCTCTAGAATAGACTTCCTAGTTCCTTCCAACATGAAGACCCCAAATCTCATCTGCTATACTGTTACCTTTAGGTTCCTGACTATTAAACAACTTTGTTCTGCTTTATATCTTAATGCTTTTTAGCCACCAAGTTACAGATGCTACCATGACGCCAATTTGACTTCCCTGGGAAGATGACCTCACCAATGTGTCCTGGAACCCCACCTTCCCAGAGCCCTACTCCACTATGGAAAGATAGAAGCAGGCTGGGAGTATGGATCAACCTATCAATGTCCATGTCCAGCGGAGAAGCAATTAGCGAAGCCAGACCTTCCACCTGCTATACCCCATAAAGATCATTGGTTCATACTCCCAGAGGGATAAATAATAAACTTCCAATGGTGGGGAGCTGATATGGAACTCTGGTGGCAGGAATTGTATGGAATTGTATCCTTCTTATGCCACAATCTTATCAATCATTATTAAATCTCTAATAAAAATTTTAAAAGAATTCTGCAATATGGCAATAAAAAAATTGTTTATGTGGCATAAATTTAGCATAGGAAAACTCTGGAAGCAAATAATTTTTGTTGTTGCTGTTATTATTGTGGTCATCATTATTAGATAGGACAGAGAGAAATGGAGAGAGGAGGGAAAGACAGACAGGGGGAGAGAAAGACAGACACCTACAGACCTGCTTCACCGCCTGTGAAGCGACTCCCCTGCAGGTGGGGAGATAGGGGCTGAAACTGGGATCCTTGTGCCTGTCCTTGTGCTTAGTGCCAAGTGTGATTAACCCACTGCACAACCGCCCACCCCCATGAAATACATTTTTTAATGTTTTATATTTATTTATTCCCTTTTGTTGCCCTTGTTTTATTGTTGTAGTTATTGTTGTTGTTATTGATGTCGTTGTTGGATAGGACAGAGAGAAATGGAGAGAGGAGGGAAAGACAGAGAGGGGGAGAGAAAGACAGACACCTGCAGACCTGCTTTACCGCCTGTGAAGTGACTCCCCTGCAGGTGGGGAGCTTGGAGCTTGAACTGGGATCCTTACACCGGTCCCTGTGCTTTGCGCCACGTGCGCTTAACCCGCTGCGCTACCGCCCGACTCCCCAAAATACATTTTTAATCGAAAAATTTTAAGTGATGATAATCCATGGAACACACTTTTGGGAAATGCTAAACCTGAGTGGACTTCCATCACTCATTTCATCTTCAGTCTCTATATGGCTATCCCAAGCAATAGTTCACATCATCAATGGCAACTTTATGTCCAGAAAGCATTCATCATTACTGTTGGAAAATTGCTACCTTGGGTGTTATTAGTTGTGAAAGTAACCATAATAATAATTCTGACCCCAAATCTGTCACCTTGAATCATCCTTTACTTTGTGCTAATTTTACCCTCAATGGAACCTTGATGAATTAATAGAAAAACAAGATTTAGTATTATACAAGTGATGCTTCAGTTAGACTGAAACAGTAATTAGATATTTTGCATTCAATCTGAAGCTAGAAAATATTTCACATTCAAATTAAAGCTGGAAAACCAATGTATTGTTTCTCTTTGCATTATGAAAGTCCAAACTGACATATTTTTAAATGTATCAGATATGACTGTGTGGCAGTCTTCCATGCAAGGGTGGTAAGTCAAAGAGTCAGTCACTGCTGCCTGAGAGTTCAGATCTGCTTTCCATAAGCTAAAGGTGAGTAGTCTCTGCTTAGCCATACAGACTGTCTCTAAGAGCCTCAGAGACATCTTCAGATTTTTGTTTGCTTAGAAGAAATCATGCTTTCAGTTGATCTAACAACAGATTTTCCCAGGAAATGTATTAACATTATTAGAACAAAGTGCAGACTGATATTTTTCCTTGGAGACTTGAATTGACACATAGGTAGGAAGCTATTACTAATATTCTGTGAAAAGCAACTTGAACCACCAGTCATCACTGGTCAAATGGAATTTGATGTGAGCTTAGTAAGTATCTGAAAGGGGCAAAAGGAGGAGCCACCCCTATTTTACAGCCTTTATCAGTGTTTGCTGCTGTCCCTTAATCAAACAATTCTCTGGCCTTTCATGATTTTGCTGCAGATATCTTTTTGGCTATCTAATTAACACTGATTTTTAGTTCTACGTATGTTCTGCAATAGTTGATTCTGTCCTATCCTTACAAAACATATTAAGCTTAATAAATATATTTATGGGAATTACTTTGTATAGTCCTTATGCAATCAGCCATGCTGGGTATGATGGCCTAAGATGAAGAAAACCCATTGACTTTTTGTAGCAAATTAGTCTACCACCTAATCGGTGAACCCTGCTAAGCTTTTGAATTATGACGAGAACCAGCAGCTCAGTTAGAACACTCAAATGAATTATATCAATTCATAAACTTGTTCATGTCCAGATTTCATTAGCCACACATTAACAGCATTTTATGTTTATTACTGCTCTGACATAATCTATAAATAACTGAAATGCTAATCATAGTGTTCTGCCGGGCATCATCATTTAATCATAAAGAGATACATTATTATAAACTATAATAGATAATAACAAGTCTGGGTCAATGGCCGCATATTAAAAGATCACAATTATATCCTATAAGGGTGTGTACCTCATACATTTGGTGACACATAGGTCCATATCTAATCACTTGCAAATGTTTCCCCTCTGACATAGTTATAGTACAAGGTGACACAATTAAGAAAATATGCTTGTAAAACAGTACAATCTTTGAACTAAAGTAAACAGAGAACAATTAATAGTGAAAGAAAACATCTTCTTGCCAATGCCAATTCAATTAACTCTTTATTGGCAGGTTTGTTTTTCAACAGAAAGAGAAATCAGATTCCTAATACATGGAAGAACCAAAAGAAGGGAAAAAGATGTGCAGTTTATGAAAATGTAGCTAGGAAGGATATTAAATAAAAGATAAATTCAGTTATAATCGAGTCAAAATTGTAAAAGAAAGCCTAGCTACTGATTAGATCTTCTCTAAGTGCTGTTAATGGTTTATTGCAAACTGTAATAGTGATTTTATATTATGTTATAAAATAATTTCATATAATTGTCACACTTCTTGAGAAAGGTAATAACTTTCAAGCTCAGCAAAGCTACCAATTTCATATGGCCCTACTATTATTGTTCATGCTAAGATGCTGTCATCACTATTGTATTTTGACTAGTTGATGACAGAACACTGATAAAGTTTGGATATTGATTTAACAAGATGATAGGGTCATTCCCTCAGAAGCTTATACGATTCCTGTATTTTTACTTCAGGAAAGAAATACATATCCTGATGAAATACCAGCTGCTACACAAATAATTACTAAAATAGATTATCAGGGAAAAGAATTTTGAGTGAGAAGCAAGGCTGACCCAGAGTCCAAGAATTAATGTCAGATTATTAAACTCAAGCATTTTACACCAAGAATTAGCCACTAATTTGAAGCCTTCCTTGAACAGGACACTGAGATAGAATCTGTCACTGCAAGCACTTGCACCTCAGAGCTCAGGGTGAATCGAGGGAGATAAAGAAAGGAATGTAAAACACTATGGAAACCAACCTCTGGAGACTTAATATTCTGATCAGCTCACCTCCGAACATCTGGCTCTTAAATGTTCAAGCACAAAAACAAGAGAGCTAATGAAAGCAGCACATATTATCTCTCCCATCAATGTACCTCACAAACACCTGCTAAAATTAAAACAAATTGAATCTTGATTGCTGATTAAGTACCCCTTCTTTAGCTAGATATTCTGTCATTATTTGCCCTGGCGCACAATACATAAACTGATGAATGGTGAGGAGTTGTGGGCTGCAGCAGCAAAGGTGGATAAAAGGCGATTCAAAGTAGATGAATATAAATGGTAGTAGATTAACTTTGTGTACTCTCACCCAATACAACAGTGAGGTTTTCACCCCTACCCTATACCCAAGAATTAAAAGTGATGAAACTGCAGTTAAAATGAAAGGTGAGCCTGTACATTATAATATACTCCTCCCCACCCCCCGCTACAACCATCACCACCACCAGCAAAGTTCTCTGTGAGGCAGGCCTTGCTGTACTTAATTTACTCACCCCCAGCTTAGTCACTAAGCTTAAAAAGTACTCTAGGTCTGCTTTTATTCAGCTAATTCACTGCCATCTTTTTTGTTGCTGTTGCTTTTAGCTTTTTGGATTTGCAAACCTTTCCAGACACGGGCTGGTAATTGTGAAAACAGAAACTCCCAAGATACCTTTGGTTTGTCCATATCTGAAACAAATACCCAGGCTGTGGTTTAGAAAAAAAAATTAGAAAATTTACTGCCAGTAAACCAAAAGACTGCTCGGTGTGCACACTTCAGTTAGAATAAAAATATCCATTTGGGTTTTCATCAAACATATATAAATACCCTCCTATATGAACACTGATGACAGATGTGTGGCTAATCTACCATGTTAACTTCATTTGAGAAATTGTGCTTTTGTTCAAACTTTATTAGCTAAACTCAAATTGATCCCAATAAGCTTAAACTCAATATTTTACTCTGTTCAAGTATATTTCCAGAATTCATACAACTCAACAGTTTCCTCATATATGAAATGCATTCACATAAATTTCCTGTTAAAATAATCAACTTGTATTCCTTTCTATGTCTTTTGATTAAAACTGACAAAAAGGGAGTGAGGTGAGAGAAAAATAACAGTGTGAAAATCCTTCCCAACAATACAACGTGTACAACCTGGTTTTGTTTATTTATTTATTTATTTATTTGAATTAACACAATAAGGTCACAACAGTACACGAACTTGGCATATGAATGTTATCATTGGCAATATGCTATATCCTAAAAGTAGCTTCAAAATAATAGGTTAGTCCAAAATTATAGGCTACTCTAAAATCTCCTATAGGGCATTAAAATAAAAGGAAAAAATGCCCATGAATCACTTATTGTTCCTTGACTTTTTTCCTTATTGCATTCTAAATTATTTAAATATACTATTAGACATCATATTGGAAAAAAACAGATGTTTTCTAATTATGAACTGATTTTACAGTGTGATGGTGTCACATATTTAAATTACAAAT
Source organism: Erinaceus europaeus (assembly GCF_950295315.1). Taxonomy (NCBI): domain Eukaryota; kingdom Metazoa; phylum Chordata; class Mammalia; order Eulipotyphla; family Erinaceidae; genus Erinaceus; species Erinaceus europaeus. The sequence goes on from NC_080164.1 coordinate 58,435,269, forward strand.
ACACATTTTTAGCATTCCAGCTGTGCTTTACAAGAGTTTAATTTGCTTCTTCTGATATGTCACATTGCACCTGCCTTTTTAAAACTCCTATAAATGTAAAACATTACTCAAACACAATTATTAAGACATGCTGAAGAATTCTAAAGATTCTGAACGGCTTATAGAAGATGAATTTTATATAAAGATTCAATAATGAATCGACGAAATGTGTATTTGGAGTAACATTTACAAATATTTTGGAGGAATATGAATTTGGACTGATGATTTATGTCTGTATATGTGGATGTATAGTAGCATATAGATTTTGATTTTATTTTTATAATATCTTTCATACTATGTTCATGCACAAATATGCATACTTAAATTTAAAAACAGGTTATATATAAAAAACATGAAAATTAAAATCTCGCATCTATTAAAACCTTAAAGACATTTGTTTTTGAATGAGAACTAAGAAGACATTTTGACAAAGGACTAAGCTTAATAAAGCTACTGTTCCTTGTCTTTTAAAAAACATAGTTTTAATGTCATTACCAGATTGATGAATTATTTGGAAAAAATGAAATTTTTTGTTTTTCTAAATTACCAATAATTATCATTTTTGCTAGATTATCTTTATCTCGCTGTGAGGTATAATTTCATAGGTGTGCTAGAGTTTTCTGAAAAACATTTGACCCACATAAATTTCAATGTCACCCCAAGACTTGAATTGTAATACACAGAATGTTAAAACAAATAAATTCACATATGTATGTGAATAAAAATATATCAATAGGCCAAAGAAGCAACAACTAAGTCTTAACATGTGAGATGTTATAAATAAAATTGAAATGAACCATGTGCTTTATTTTTGAAAAACACAGAAATATTTTTTAAACTTTAAAATTCCAGAGACATATATATATATATATTCTCTGAAAATAAATTTTTCTTATCAGTATATTTATCAAACATATTCAAGTGGTACTTCTTTTTTTTATATATATTCCCTAGAAATAACAATTGTTTCAGAAATATATATGTGATTTATCTATATAATGAAAGTAACTCTTTGAGAATAGCTCTAGAGAAATAAACTAGAAATTTTATTCATCCAATCTTGCTTCAAAATAAGAATAAGGAAAAGCTTTTCCTTAACATTATTTTGACTCATTGACATATTTAAACCATAGTATAAAGTGGGTTTTTTTTTCTCCCTTTTTATATTTTTACAATAATGCCTGAAAATAAACCATTTATAATCCTTTCAAATCTCAATATGGCTAAATGAAATATTCCTGTTAAAAAACTGATTTCACTGTCCTCAGAATAAAATATTCAAGACAAAGCCAATAAGAATGTATATATTGTGAAACTAGGCCTCCTCCATGCCTGCCAGTATGAGTGAGTAGTTAACATAATGGTGAATTGACTTTTTTTAAAGAGAAGTCTGAAGATTAAATGAGGATAGTAAAAGTATTACAGTAGTAAATTTTACTAGCAAACAAATAAAATCACATTGTAAAACCTTTCCAAAAAAGAAGCTTTAACTGCAATGCAATATCATATATAAAAACCTAAAATGGAAATTTTTATCCATTAAAGTGTGAACAGCTAATTCAGAATAAATTGGAGGGCATTTGGAATGACAAAGTGTTTGGCCAGCTCTCTTACTGAACAAAGACCTTATTTTAATCATAAGGTTATTAGCTACAAGCTTTTTCTGCCAAATACAGAACTTTCAAAATGATGCATCAATAGTCTTACTTTTTTAAATGTTTTATCACAGACTGAAACTGAGTATCTGTAGTAGATTTCTTCTCTTGAATTTTCTGGTTGTTCCATTCTTCTCATTGAGTTTAGCTCTCTGATTGAGACCAGAATAGCCCTTTTAGCCCTTAGTGTGATTCAAGCATAATCTAGTCCCAGGTTTCAGAGAGCCTCTTGTTTGCAAGGCAAGAGTAATCAGAGTCAATTTATCCTGGGTTCTTTGGTACTGGCTACTGACCCTTATCTATAAATTGCTACTGATATCTTATCATGACTCTCAACTAAGTTTTTTATTTCTCCTTATTTAAATAATGGATATAATGGTTTGGGGGCTGGGGAGATAGCATAAATAGTTATGCAAAACACTTGAATGCTTGAAGCTCTGAAGTTACAGGTTCAATCCCTAGCACCACCATAAACCACAGCAGTATTCTGGTCTCTCCTCTCCTTTCCTTCCTACCCCGCCCCACCCCTGCTTTCTCGCTCTCTTGCTCACTCACCATATGTATATGTTTAAATTTTATTATATTAAATAAATAAAATATTATTAAAGATAAATACGGGGCAAGGAAAATAGCATAATGCTTATGTAAAGAGAGTCTAATACCTTGGGCTCCAAAGACCTAGGTTCAGTCCCTTACACCACTATAAACTACAACTGAGCAATACTCTGCTGAAAAAAATAAAGGAAGGAAGGAAGGAAGGAAGGAAGGAAGGAAGGAAGGAAGGAAGGAAGGGAGGGAGGGAGGGAGGGAGGAAAAGGAAAAAAGAAAGAAAGAAAGAAAGAAAGAAAGAAAGAAAGAAAGAAAGAAAGAAAGAAAGAGAGAGAAAGAAGGAAAAAAAGGGAAGGGGGGCTGGGCAGTAGCCCAGCGGGTTAAGCACACATGGTAAAAAGCACAAGGACAGGCAAAAGGATCTGGGTTCCAGCCCCTGGATCCCCACCTGTGGGGGGGGGTTCACTTTGAAGGCGGTGAAGCAGGTCTGCAGGTGTCTTTCTTTCCCCCTCCCCTCTCAACTTCTCTCTGTCCTATCCAACAACAACAATAGCAAGGACAACAAAATGGGAAAAATAGCCTCTAGGAGCAGTGGATTCCTAGTGCTGGCCCTGAGCCTAACCCTGGGGGCAAGAAGAAAGAAAGAAAGAGAGAGAGAGAGAGAGAGAGGGAGGGAGGAAGGAAGGGATAAAGAAAGGAAGGAAGGGATAAAGAAAGGAAGGAAGGAAGGAAGGAAGGAAGGAAGGAAGGAAGGAAGGAAGGAAGAAAGAAAGAAAGAAAGAAAGAGAAAGAAAGGAAGAGAAGAAAAGAAAGATATGGTGGTTTTAACTCTAAGAATTTGTGAGAACTATGGTGGTTATTGTTGGGGGAGGAGGGCATAGAATTCTGGTGATAGGTGTGGTTTGGAACTATAATCCTGTTATTTTATAATCTTGTAATGACTAATTTAAAAAGTTTAATATCTTAATTAATAAAATGTTTTCAAGGTTGGAAGACACAAAGAATTCTTTAGATTTCTACTAAACAGGAGCCAGAGATGTAGTTCATTGAGTAGGGTGAGTGGCTTGTCATAAATATAGCCCAGGATTCACCCCCACCACAATTTAGGTGATGCTATAGCAATAAGGAAGTCTTTGGTGCTGTGGTATCTGTCCCTTTCTGAATCTCTTTCTCTCTGCATCTCCATCTATATCAAAAAGACTAAAATGGCACTTACTTAAGGCTCTGACTACAAAAATAATGGGTCAGAGAGACAGAGCACAGGATTTGTCATACATATAGCCCAGGTTCAAACCCTTTGTTATCACAGAGGAGTTGCTATCACATTGTAGGACATTATGCTGCTGTAGTATCTCTCACTCTCTCTATCTGAATACAAAAGAGGTCCGGAGCAGTGAAACTGTGCATGTGTGAGCACTCTCTGCAAGCATGCATACAAATGACAAATTAATGTGCATCACACACACACACACACACACACACACACACAATTTTCTACCAAGAAAGAATTTCAAGGAATAAAGGGCCCCAACTGTGCTTTAAAAAGGAGCCCTAGACCAAAGATTTGAAGCAACAAGCAACATTTAATTCTTTCCCAAACTGACAATCAACACTATATCCAATTTACCATAAATGCTAGGGACAGACCTCAATCTCTGCAGGATAGTCTCCTGCAATTGCAGCAGAAGCTGCTGTTCTCTGAGAAGGGACTTCCCAATCCATGATTTCCTAACCCTCCCTGACAATTTTCCTTTTATACTTTCCTTTCATTAATTATGTATAAATCCAGTTGGTTCTACAGTAATAGTGCACTAGTAGAAGTAATAATAATCTCTCTAATAATAATACATAATGATTAGATCCAATATTCTTACATAAATAGCAGTGAGGCCACTGCAATAGATACTCAAGGATAACTTGGAAATAATCCTCTATAAATACCACTGCAGGTACACTTGATATTTTGTGTTTTCTCTATAATTTGTGAGAACACTTCTCCTTATATACCATTCCACACTTTTGCATTAAGATAGAAGTTAGTCGGTGGCATCTAACTCACCCCTTTCTTCACACCATAAAACACAGTGGGGCAGATAATTTATAACATCAGTGGAAATAAATGTATTAATAAATAATCTGATGCAATTCACGAGAAATTGTATGTAAAGAGAAATTACTTGCGAGCACTGGTTCTCCATATTCAGCACGGGGGATCAATGCCATGCCCCCCACATACAAGAAATGCACTCAGCCTTCTGAGCCAGCTCCCCAGCTGTCATTATGCCTATTTTTTAGGGAAGTACTCAGATTAATATTTAAGTTAAGAAAATACACAAAATAATTCAAATGAAATAGCAAAGTATTTATTTAAATAAATTATGATAAGTAAATATTTTATTACATTTAAAATTGTTTTTTTTAATTTCTTTATAGGTGGATTAATGTTTTACATTGGACAGTAAATATGATAGTTTGTACATGCATAATATTTCTCAGTTTTCCAAATAACAATACAACCCCCACTAGGTCCTCTGTCATCCTTTTTTTGACATGTACTCTCCACCCCCACACACACACGCATTACCACAGAGTCTTTTACTTTGGTGTAATACACCAACTCCAGTTCAGGTTTTACTTAGTGTTTTCTCTTCTGATTTTGTTTTTCAACTTCTGCCTGAGAGTGAGATCATCCCATATTCATCCTTCTGTTTCTGACTTATTTCACTTAACATGATTTCTTCAAGCTCCATCCAAGATGGGCTGAAAACGATGGCTCCTCCCTGTCCACAAGCCACACGTGTTTGCACTCACCAGTGGTTTGGTAGGTTCCTGAAGTCATTCTAGTTCTGCCTTGTTGTGGTCCCACATATTCAAAATTTAAAAATTATTAATATAATTAAGAGCCAGAGAGATAGCTCACTAGTAGAATGCATGTCTTGTTACAAGTACAGTCCAGCTTAGAGCTGTATTTGTAGGAGATGCTGTGACAATCTTGACCTGGTGCTGTGGTGTCTCTTCCCGTGTGTGTGTGTGTGTGTGTGTGTGTGTGTGTGTGTGTGTGTGTGTGTGTGTCTAAATGAAAATGTGTTCCATGAGTAGTGAAATTACACATAGGCAAGTTTCTGGCTTCACACACAAAAATGTGACTATTAAAATTAATTATAATTCTTATAAATGTTTCTTTTGAAATAAACAAAATGTTAAAAAATATTCAGCTTTTATCACCCAGTTCTAACACCCCAGGTTATATTAATACATGTGGGTAAAAGATTAAAAAGAATGATGAAATAAAGTAGCAAAATGAAAGCAACTTCTTCATCATATATAGTGGCTAGTCAAAAGAAACTCTTCATGCTGGTAATTGGATAAATATAAATACCCTGAATAAATTTATTTTAATATAAAAGTAGTTACCAGTGTTAAAAACAAATGTATGCTTTATATATAATTTTAATAGAAAAACAGAAAAAAACAAAGGGAATATATTTGTTAGGAAAGGTAAAAAGTAAATTATTCTGTAAACCAAAAACATGCAAAAATGACAGAAGAAATTGTTTTAAACAAATATGAAAGAAAATATCGAATACATATGATATTATCCAGAGTACTAATATAGAGAAATTCCAGAAAATAAACAAAGGGGAGTCGGGCGGTAGCGCAGTGGGTTAAGTGCACATGGTGCAAAGTGCAAGGACGAGCATTTAGGATCCAGATTCGAGTCCTCAGCTCCCCACGTGCAGGGGAATCGCTTTAAAAGCGGTGAAGCAGGTCTGCAGGTGTCTATCTTTCTCTCCTTCTCTTTGTCTCCCCTCCTCTCTCCATTTCTCTCTGTCCTATCCAACAACAACAACAATAATAACCACAACAATAAAATAACAAGGGCAACAAAAGGGAATGAATGAATAGATACACAAATAATAAAAATTTTTAAAAAAGAAAAGAGACAAAGTATTTGAGATTAGGGTAAATCACTATGAACATATGCTTATAACAAAACATACCTAACACAAAAGGACAAGACAGATTTTATAAAATTCTAATTATTATATCACATCATTACAACAAAAGTGAAGCTGAGGTCATAATATTGGAAACATTATAATTAGAACTTTAAAATGTATAATTGTTAAAATACAGTTATAATATTCCTAACAATAATACCAATAATATTAACAAATGTTCTAGATAGTATAGTACCTAATTTTATTAAGATCAAACTACTAATTGTAGTGGGAAGCACTTGACTAAATTAAAATAACTTAGTAAATGATTTAAACAATATAAGAACAAGGGGACCAGGTGGGGGAGCATCTGATTAAGTGTACACATTATAGAGAGAAAGGATGCAGGTTCAAGTCTCTCGTCCCCACCTGCAGAGGGAAAAGCTTCACAAGTGTTGAAACAGTGTTGTAGGTTTCTTTCTTTTTCTCTCCTTATCTCTCTCTCCCCTCTCAATTTCTCTCTGTCTCTATCCAATAATAAATAAATAAAATACTTTTTAAAATAATTTAAAGACAATAAAATAATCTACCACCTATCAAGTGCATATTACTTATCAGGCATTGCTGTCATTACATTTTTTTTAAATTTTACTAATATTGTTCATTACTTCTTAACAACATCAAAAGGTAAGTTTATGTCCTCCTCTCATACTGAAATACTGACACCAAGACTTGCTCTTTGACTTGCTGAACTTTACACAGCTGGTAGTGCCTGAGATGCACTTCAAAATTATATCTGTTTCTCAGAGGAACTAAAAAGAATATTTGTTAAAAAGGTTGAATACAAGCTAAATTAATACAATAATTTCCTTCTTTATTTGCAAATATTTTTATTTTATAGTCAGGGTTTTATTGCTCTGGGCTGATTTTTTTCAAATAGAAAGAGAAATACAGAGGACAGAGCCAAGATGATGACTTGAAAACAGCTGCTGGCATGAGCTCTGACAACAGCTGCTGGAAAGGGTAGGATACCTGGCCTTCAGCAGGATGGGGAATTAGGTATCCTAAGTGTGACACCAAGGAGGTGACTATAGCTTAATTTGGGTTAGAAAACAGAGAAAAAAAGAAAGGAAATTTTCTGATTATTTCCAAAGTGCACCCCTCTCCCACCCTATAACCAGACTCCTCACAGGATGGGAGAAGATCTTCACATGCCGTACATCAGACAAGAGACTAACTACCAAAATATACAAACAGCTCAGCAAACTTAGCACCAAAAAAGCAAAGACCCCATGCAAAAATGGGCAGAGGATATGAACAAAACAATCACTAAGGGAGAGATCCAAAAGGCTAACAAATATATGAAAAACTGCTCCTGGTCACTGATTGTCAGAGAAATGCAAATAAAGACAACATTGAGATACCACCTCACTCCTGTGAGAATGGCATACATCAAAAAGGACAGCAGCAACAAATGCTGGAGAGGCTGTGGGGACAGAGGAACTCTTCTGAACTGCTGGTGGGAATGTAAATTGGTCCAGCCTCTGTGGAGAGCAGTCTATAGAACTCTCACAAGGCTAGACATGGACCTTCCATATGACCCAGTAATTCCTATCCTGGTGATATACCCCAAGGATTCCATAACACCCAACCAAAAAGATATGTGTACATCTATGTTCATAGCAGCACAATTCATAATATCTAAAACCTGGAAGGAACCCAGGTGCCCAACAACAGATGAGTGGCTGAGAAAGCTGTGGTATATCTTTTTAATACATAGGCTTAGTCTTTGATATGTTGACTCTCTCAAAAGCCTAGACCAGGTAGAATGGAAGCAACTGGTGGCACAGCTATATACAAGATGTTGGGTATTATACAGCAAACCCTAACAAAGGGACTTTTAAAAAAAGTTAAAAGTTAACTTTTAAAAAAAGTTAAAAGTTAACCCAATTACCAAATAATGTGATGATAACAGTAACTATCCATTGTTTTCTTGAACCCTATGACAGCAGGAACATCACATTTCCACTACAGAGCCTATATTTCCCTCAGTTGTCGAACCTTAGGGTGGGTCACACTTTACTGCAAGCTTCTCTCAATTCATATCAAATAATACTGCTTTCGCCAATCAGAACCTAATCAAAGCAATGAGTGTCACCTCAGCATGCTTCACTTCAGACTGTGTCCAGAGACTTCAGGTGTGAAATGACAACCCTTCAGCTTCATTACTCGGGTGAGACCTTTACGTTCATAGTATTCTCTAATTCCATTCCAGGTGATTCACTTCCTAATAAAGTCCCAAAACCTAGATATAGATCAGGTCCCCTGAGATAAAGCATATGTTCACATGTATCCATAAACTAGGGCAAAATACCTGAAAGCAGAAGTACACTAGAATCTGCAGTGAGTGCCCCCCAACACTTCATCTGCACTATTCCAGCCTTTAGGTTCATAACTATTCAATAATTTGTTTGGCTTTGTATGTTAACTCTCTTTTCAGCCACCAGGTTCCAGATGCCAGCATGATGCCAACCAGACTTCCCTGGACACATGACTCCACCAAGGTGTCCTGGAGCTGTGCTTCCCCAGAGACCCACCCTACTAGGGAATGAAAGAGGCAGACTGGGAGTATGGATCGACCAGTCAAAGCCCATGTTCATCAGGGAAGCAATTACAGAAGCCAGACCTTCCATCTTCTGTAACCCACAATAACCTTGGGTCCATACTCCCAGATGGATAAAGAATGGTAAAGCTATCAGGGGAGAGGTGGGATATAGAGATCTGGTGTTGGGAATTGTGTGAAGTTGTACCCCTCCTATCCTATTGTTTTGTTAATGTCTCTTTTTTAAAATTAATTAATTAATTAAAAGAAAGA